>NC_137458.1:139720558-140320558 GCF_964235325.1 Thermobia domestica
AATGAATGTAGATTTGGAAAATGAAATGAAATCTTCGAGTTTTACGTCCCACGGTTATGTCGGCTAGACTAAAGGAGACGGTGATGATGAGTGATGAATGAAATGGTGGAATGAAGAAAGTGGGAGGAAACGGGAGAACCCCGAGAAAACCCACGCACACGGTGTTTGTCCACCACAAAGTTCACTTGGCGGGGGCTGGGTTCGAACCCGGGACCCCAAGTACCAGAGGTGAACGCTCTACCACTGAGCCACCGCGGCCCCCAATGTAGATTTGGGTTTTAGTTTCACACTACGGTACATATAGTGCTTCTACATTGCACTAAACTGAATATAATTGTTCACTGAATATAACTGAATACTTACGATCTGAAATATATATGCAATTACATTGATCCCCATTTGGGGATCATGGGCCGTAGCGTGTTGTTTTTTATCCTATTTGTAAAGTTTAGGAAAGAGTAGTATTTCCTTGAATTTTACTGTGAGTTTCCACCACTGCTTTGAAGATACGGTAGATTGACAGACAATTGCATCACAGATGGTAGCACCAGATAATAAGTTGTGTTGTAGGTGGCAGCACTTCCCAGATTTGTTTCATTTGTAGGGATAGACAGTGATTGTAAGCTAATGTTTGAAGTATGGACGTTATTTTCATGCTTTTGTTTGTGTTTTCGTCTAATGTACGCCAAATCAGAATAGACTAGTGTGTTTTAATTTTGATCAGTTTCCTTGTTAACATTTTTAGAAAATGATTCGAAAGTATTTGACACTCAAAGAAGTAGAAGACTTGCTTCTTGATCCTGGTTCCTTCGAAAATGGAGATTTGGAGGACGATTCTCCAATTGACATTGCGGATTACCTCCTGATAATGTAGACTCATGATGACAAATAAATAAAAAAATAAAATATAATTTTGAAAGTTTATAGTAAACTCATGATATACCTACCATAGTTTGAGTTTTGGCTGCCTCCCCTCCCCCAGTTTTTACTTAGTAGATTCGCCTCTGTCAGAACTCTGTTGTAAAGCTCTAATGATATTATAAGTGAAAATATACCATGGGTGTGTATAAGTTTAACATACCATTCTTTCTTTTTTATTGAGTAATACAGGTGATTTGACATGTTAAAATAGTCACATGTGTAGCTCACAACATATAATATCTAATATACTTGAAGAACGTACAGAGGAATGCACATTCTTTAATTCTGGTATTCCTTTCTCTTTTTTATTTTAAATGTTCTCCTACTTGTTTTATTCGTTGAGTGAAACAAGAAAAATAGTTCATTTTCTTTTTTGGTTGCTCTAATTCGTTTCCTTAAATGGGGAAGACTTAGCATTTAACCTAGTAGCCACACCATTTCATCAGAGTAGAAAGACTACAAAAAAGAAGGGGTTACTGAGTCGTTTCCCGCCCCATACTATTTCTCTTCGCTGCGTCACGTTCTTTTACTGCTTTCTCATTCGCCTACCCCTGTACTGGGTTAGCTCTCATTCCATTCAGAGAGCTTTTTTTGTTTCTTTCTTTTTTAAAAAGAGGGAAATTTAGGAAAAAAGTACATCAGGAAAAAACATTGGTGGCGGCCTGCCTGACCTACATCTATCTCTTGTGATACGCCATGACGAATCACGCCAAAGGGAGCACTTGTATCCGGATGAGGCCCGATTTGTATGCATGGCCATTACTTTGGTATAAGTGAGGATAAGAACACCAGGGGTTGCAGACAAGGGTTATGGATGTTGTGTTTGTGTGTGCGTAAACGCATTTCATGAAAACAAACAAACTGAAAAACAAAAATGTACCATTCCTTGGATTTGGTTTTATTTAAATACATGTTTCTTTTGTTTGTGTGTGTGTATGTATGTATGTGTCTGAGGTGACTGAATGTGGTGCCTCTCTTTTTACGAGCTTTTGCTAATGTGGCTTTTGTGCTTAAGGAGAAAAAGGAAAGAAAGTTTGGGGATGCAAAAGAAGGATAAATGGATGTTTGGAAAAATCTTTCCGTTTTCTTTAAGAAAACTTCTTGAACGTTAACCAAAAAAGAAAAAAAGTATTTTCCCATTTGATAGGGAGAGATGGAAGTACGTAAAGAAGAAATGCTGGTGTCTGGTCCAATGGTCTTTTACTGTCAGCTTAATTTATCTTACCTAGGGATATGTCCGTTTACCTCTTATGTCTTCCGTACCTCATCCCCTTAACTTTACACTTCTAAGTCGCGACGTATAATTTAGCACTTTCAATTATTCCTTCAATGACCTGTAAAATAAAGAGAAAAGGAACATAGAACGAGGAAGGGAAAGAAACAGAGAGAGAGAGAGAGAGAGAGAGTAAAAGAGAAAAGAAAAATCTTACTTTACTTTTCTTAATGAAAATCATTTTCTGGTGAAATCCCGTTTTTCTCTTTACCTCTCTCACACCTTCTGATTTTCTTACATTTCCTTCGGTAGTCAAAAGTTATAGAAAAACAAAGTTGTTGTTCAAAATGAATAGAGTTACCTCTTGGAAAGTGGTTCCTATTTTCAAAATTCTAGAATGAAAAAAATAACTACTTATAGTAAATCTAATACCTCATTCTACTAGTAAATGGCAAAGACTTAGTTTAGTGGTCGCCAAACTTGTGAAGCTTCTCAACTGCCGTATCGTATTTTTTTTTTTTTTAAATCTTACTGTGAGCTACCACCCAAAAAACAACTACTTTAAAAAGAAAATTTTACACTTGTTTATTGCCTATAAACTTACATTACGCGGGGACCGAAAATGATATTAGATCTATGCGTCATGCTGCTTGCTAATAATACTTAAGTGGTCGCGCTAACAGATGACATTATCTGCACTAAGACCTTGAACAATTACAAAGGGATCAAAAAGTTTTGCACAGAGGTCTCTAATTTTTTTATTTGTTGCACGAGGAGAAAGAAATTTTTTGTGAACGTACTTGGAACATTTAGCTATAAGTTGGTATATAAAAGTGTTTTCTTTTATTTACAGGTGAGCAATAATGGAGCGTGAAGTAGATGTCAGGTTGCGACAACGGTCGGTGATGGAGTTCCTCTTCAAGACCGGCGATGACTCTGCCACATCGATTCACAGGAAGTTGCTCCCTGTTTATGGGGAGAACACATTGGATCGCAGCAGTATCCAGTGGTGATTGCAGAGGTTTAAAGAAGGTGATTTCTCTCTACTGGACAATCCACGATGCGGTAGACCATCGACGGTAGTGAGTCATGTGAATAAGGAGACCATTAATCAAATCACCTAAAATGACAGATGTGTGACAACACGACAGCTTGCTGAAATGACTGGTTTGTCATTGGGTAGTGTGGTATCAGTGGTACAGTCACTAGGGTACAGAAAAATCTGTGCACATTGGGTGCCTAGATTATTGACAAGAGAAATGAAAAAGATGAGGAAGGATGAGTGCGAGGGTCTCATGACGACCTTTACTGAAGAGTGGAAACAGTGTTTTGAACTTTACTGACATGTTTTGACGGCGTCATTACCCAGGATGAAACATGATTGTTTTTGTCCAAACCTGAGAGCAAAACGCGTATGAAGGCCCATCTGCGCGGTAAAACATTTGATTGTGAGAAAGGCCTTATTTTCTGTGTCAAGCGATGATGTAAAAGCCAATCCCCAGAATTTTATCAAAGTGCATTTACATCATGGAAAGAACGTTGAACCAGATGCATCACAGCTGATGGAGGCTACATTGCGTAGACTTAGTGTATAGCTGAATGTTCCAAGTATGTTCACAAATAATTTCATTCTCCTTGTGCAATAAATAAGAAAAATAGAGACCACTGTGCAAAACTTGTTGAACACACTTTGTATATAAATGAACGGAATTTGGGAAAGATGATGGGCAAACTAATAATAATAATAATAATAATAATAATGATAATAATAATAATAATAATAATAATAATAATAATAATAATAATAATAATAATAATAATAATAATAATAATAATAATAATAACAATAATTTATATTGCACGACTGAAGCTTTTGCTTGAGCACGATTTAAGCTTATAGTGTGCATCGGAGTTAAGGCTCAGGTCGAACAACTAGTCTTACTATAATATGGAAATCTCATGACCAAAGTATACTTACTGGCTATTACAAATTAAATTAAATTTCTAGTTTTACAACCCTATGTTTACATCCTGTAAGCTATAGAAAACGGGTTAGTCATGAAAGAGTTTGGCGAAGTAACAACGTGGAAAGGAACGGGAAAACTTCGAGAAAACTCGCATACACGATGTAGTCTACTACACACTAATGTGACGTGGGATCGAATATCAGGGACTCCTTGTTCCAGAGGTGAATGCTCTACCACTGATATATTATGGCTGCTTAGCTAATCACAGTCCGAGGTGATGAAATGAGTGCAGTAAATACGGGAAATGATATTGAATCATGATTAATACTAATGATTACAATTGAATTAATTCTATTTGCTCTCTTTATAAGAATCAAGAGTATATGCAGCAAAATGGAACATATAAATTTCAAGTGAGATCTAAATCTCTACGTGCGTTCAAAGCTCACTCTGAAAATTTTACCACTGTACGCTCTCTACCACTAGGCTAGTGATTATTATTTTGACCTAGATGTCAAGACTCTAACAATGCTTGGTAAATGATATAAATTGTGAAGTTACTCTTAATAATATTTCAGTCATTCCTTATTCCCATCCGTCTTGAGTCGCTTGAGGACTTTATTCTCAAATTGTTTTACTCTGCGTTCTTGCCACAAGGTAAGTGATTATATTATACAATCACACAGCACACCATGCTTAATTATCATTTTAGGAAACTATGTCAAGACAAAAAATGAAATCTCTGAGTTTTACGTCCCACGATTATGCCGGTTTGGCTGAGAGAAACATTTTTGCGTTTATAATTGCAATAGAGAAACATTTATTCCTCATTCAAATAGGAAAGAAGGAAGTGTGCAGTCGTTGTGTCATGTATATCAGTTTAATATTTATGAGGGAAGTACCGGAACGAACTTTACAAACCTTAAGAAGAAATCATTCCGACTGTTTCTCTCACATACTTACCAATCATGTCGTTTGAGAGAGTCAATGAAATTTAGGGAAGTACATAATAGTATCTGCAGTATATCTTCCATGTTTTATATTGGCTATAGTGATATTCGGCCTAGGTCCTACATATTTTGGAAGCAAAGAAATATTAACATTAAATAACAGACCCCAATGTGTATTTTATATGTGCAGTAAAACAATTTGTCCAGTGAATGAGCCAAATTGGAACGGATATATAGACTCATTAACATTAAATAATCCTATGCTAGTCGGCAATCCACCCTTGATGTAGTTTGTTGGGTTGAAGTTAAAAGTCGCTACTTAGCATCGTGACTGTATGAGACACAGAACTATAGCTTAACGTGGAATCCGAATCTCATGAACTCTTACCTGGAATCAAACCAGGATCTTCCACTTAAAATGTGAATATGCTAATTATATAGTCACGAGAGAGCGTAATCAAGCTCGTGACAAGAATTTGTGTGACATAGCATAGAATTTAATCAAAGTAAATTTCAGAACAGCTATTGAAGTTACAGTCTGATTGCAAAGAATGACAGTGTAGATATATGAGAAAAGGATACTTCTTTTTTTGCCAACCTAACATTACATAATTGCAATTTGTGTATTACCTTTGCATTGCTGATAACATTGTTCTGTTGGATATTAAGTTTACAAACATATTGACTCATGACTTTTATAATCATGCGTCAGGTAATAAAGTGAGAAATAGGCTTGCATATATTAGTATAGCTTTATTGTCAGAAGATTTCTAGAATCCCCCGCCAAACATTACAAAATGAAGAAGAAAAATATAGAGAAATGACATGTAATGAAAGTTACAATGAGTGCGTAAAGTTCTTATCATATTAGCAAGGTATTGAACATAATCATCCACCACATCAACGTATTTGGCATGTTGAATGTTGCTGTCAGATTAACATATGGTATATTATTCCATTAATTATGGAATGGTATGGTAAAAAAAATATACTTAGTACCCTGATTTGCTTGCGTTGCTTTAGATCTTCTATATTTTTCAGTATTTGCTTACTTTTTCTCTTCAAGTACAATCATTTTTTCACCTGTTCCTCCAAGTATTCTACTTTGTACATCTTTTTTTTTGTGATTTCTTTCTCTCTACTTCTCTTAACTTATATTATGATCCTCATATTGAATTTAGTGTTAAGCATCCCTTGTATTCCTTATAACACTGCTTCTGTTGTTTTACACTTTGCGACATTAGCACAACGTCATCCACAAATTTATACTCCTATGTTCTGTCCATAGACAATTATTTCTATGTTGTGGGCACCTTTGAACTTTCCATTACTTGTGTAATTTAGAGATTAAGCAAAATGGATAAATTGATTATTTTTCTTTGCTAACTGAACTTGCTAAATGGTATCATAAATATATTAATACAATAAATTCTAAAAAGAACGTTTGTGTGCTATATCGTTACAGACAACCTAACTGTGAACATGGTTAACAACTTCATATAACATAAACAAATGTAGAAATATCTTTCTTGTCTTTAAAATACAGGCACTTTTAGTTCAGATCTATTCCTGCATAATTTTGGAAATCACAATTATTTGATTTTTCAATACTGCTGAATTGTATCATTATTCTTGTAAAATTTGGTACTATCGTAACTTTTCCTTGATTCCGTGTTTATATGCAATTAAAATTATAATACTTTGAATAACATATGGGTTATACATATTTAATTATTCGCAGTAAAATGGATTTTTTGGTGCCCTCTCAACTGTGAATATCAAGCTTTCTACCAAAGTATATGCTTTCAGACCACATAGATATCTGTGAGTATAGAGCAAGATATTTCGTCACTGATTCAAAGTTTTACGGTCTAAATATATCACTCGGAAAAATTGTTAGCTTATTTCATTCTTATAAGATCTTTGCTAGGAAAGCCGTAAGATAAATTGAGATTCCTTATATTTGTTTATTTCTTCTACGATTGAGATCATTTTAAAGCCATAAGAGCAAATCAAATTACATTGCATGAAAGTTTTCCTACTTTTTTTCCTTTTTGCTGTATACGTGTAAAAACCTTAAATATTCCTCTCTAAATTTAATTATGGAATTGCATTTTTAAAAGAAAAAATATAATTTTGACACAATAAAAGTGACACAATTAATAATTTTGACACAATAGTTTATGGGTACATCATTTTTCCTACATTAACAAATATTTTTTTAAAAGTTATACTTGGAATGTTTTATTACAATACTAATAAACATCACATGTAGACAATAATAATAATTAAGAAAATTAAAGTTATATTATAAATTTCAAAGAAACAATAAATTATAACAATAGTAGAGTGTTAAATTTAAAATGTAAATTTATAAATTTTTAATAATTAAATCTTATTTTGTATTAAGTCTGCTGTTAAAACTACAAAAGCTTATTTTTTTTGAACAGTGTAAAATTTATATTTTACAGAATATTAAAATATAATTTTTACTAATATACATTATTGTGATAAGCTTTGCAACAGCATTTTCAAACTTTCGCCGAGATTACATAAAAAAGATCTCCTCCAGTTCCTTACCAGAGGGTAGCGTTCCCAAAACTGATACCACGTTCCCTCTTTGTACTGTCATACTGATGCGTTGTAGTAGAAAACAAATAATTTATACTAGACAGTTTGGAAAATTCAAAGTTAAAATTTAATTTTATGTGCCATGATAATTCTGTGGAGGCTACAGGAAACTGACGGTCAATGCAAGTTAAGTTCTTTGGAAAAGTTGATGGAATAGTAATGTGGCATGAAACGTCATAGTTCGAGAAAATCCATGACGTGATACTACAGAGATTGATGTCTAACGATAATATCAGCATCATGAATATTTGCCCCCATCAAGGTAAATGTCGATAGTATGAAATTATTTCTGGAAACGGACTGTCTGACAAACCAAAGAACAAACGTTAAAAGTACTTGTTTTCACAATATCATAAAGGCTGAAACACAAACAATAGATTTACTACATGGGGACTGGATGATTACCTTTGAAATGTTGCACCTAGAATTGGTATATACTACTGTAGTTCAATGGTAATTGCTCTGGTGAATTTGCACATATCTCTAATGAATCTTCTACATTGTACATATGAGATAATGTAAAAATGATATTTTGAGCCCATCTCCTGAATTTTCAAGCACCCTTGCGACAAAGTATTAGATCAACACTGAATAAGTTGTTCACCTTTTATATTTAGATGTGAGTTTTTTAAAGTGGAAACGCACACAACTGATACGTATGGAAAGTTTATGATGCTTAATAACACTTTGTGAAAGTAGAAAGCCCTCTCAAATAGACTAAATCAATGTTGTCACTCAGTCACTCGGCTGAGTCAATAGGCTGATAATTGTGAGGAGAAAACCAATTTGGAATTCAGGTCCCTCTGAAGAGTGTGTGCTATCTTTTAACCACTCTCAAATTTTCTGTGTCTGTGTCAGTGCTGTAACGGATTACGTAGAAATTTGAATTGAAGAGTCAGGGAGAGAAGTGTTCTGATTGGAACGAATTAGAAATAAGAAGAAAAAAAAAACGCTTTCGTTTGACGAATATGGTAATAAGTCCGATTTCTGGTTGGAGAACATTGAAATTTGAACGCATTACCTCTGTTCGAATTTCACCTTAAAGAATAGATCTCCGTCTCATACAGCCTTCGTGCTGAAATGACAGTCTAAACTTCAATAAACACACAAGATGAAAGTAAACTAAGAAACAAATAAATATACGTATAATAAAAAAAATAATAACGTAGATTGTTGCATATAGAATGAGTACAATTTATCTTACGAGACATATAAGGTATTCACCCCTGTACGTAATTAAAATATGTACAGTGGCCAGAACATCACTGGACCACAATTTTCACCTGAACGTTTTGTATTATCTCACTTCCTCACTATATGTATATGATAACCACCCTCTGTCGACAACCCTGTTCGAAAACCTTCACAATATTCTCTTCATTTCGCTACGCACTGAGTGTTGCGCAAAAGCTTGGAGATAGAGAGAGCAGAGAAAAAGGCCCCCCCCCCCTACGGATCGATACCAGAGATCGTCTGTGCGTTTTAAAGGCAGAGGCAGCCCTCAGAGAATTCCTTTTTCGTGCCAGGCAGAGAACGCAGAGATCGAAAGCATTGAAGCGTGACAGTTGAGAGAAGACGAGAGGAAAGGAATAAGACAACGAGGAAAAGAGTGTTAAAAGAAAACTAGGAGAGAAGAAGAAGAAAGAAAGAAAAGAATAGATGGGTAGATAGATAGATAAAGAATAAAAAAAGAAGACATTGTGAGGCCTCACTTTCTACAACAAATTACATGGTAGAAAGAGTTAGAGAACCATGGGGAGAGAAGAATAATACAAGGAATTACGGTTCGCTTGCAAACAATTACACTCTCGCCATGGTGTCAGTGTGGCAAATAAGAGGAATCAAGTTCTCTAACAGACGGGAAAAGAAAATGCAATCCGATTTTCAGCCAAAATATTTCTGTATGGTTCAATAGTATGTCCCTAGCTGGCAGTTTTACAAAACAATTGTCATTTGGTTCCTCGCTTTTTCCACTCTTCATAATTTTATTTTATTTCTAGATTTGTTACATATAGGAAAAGGACACATCTTAACTTATGCATTGGGCTGACAGGAAAATAATGACGTATTTCATTATTTTTCCAAAGATTATTTTTTATGTAAAGAGGAAAGATTAAGGTTATACGAGTGTGAAGATTGTAAAAATTCTTTTCATCTACTCTTTAATAATTTTAAAGGGTGATCAAAGTTTGACATAGTTTGGGGTTGACATGATAAAAGATAACTATTTTTCTATTAAAGAGCTCTTGACATTTCTGGATAGTGTAATCGTACAAACTATCAATTTAGCAACACTACACATTTAAATGGGCTATTTAGTTCTTCAGTAGGATCTCGATAAACATATGACCTTCATAATTCCTATTGCTACGCGAGCATAACGTTCCTCTGATGAATATGTGCATTTCATGTCGTTCCCTTTCCGGATCCTGGCTTTTTGGGCTATTTTTTAGACTTTCAATCAAGCAGCTACTGTATCGTCACTATTTATCCTAGGATCATGGTTCATACCTCATTCTCTTCAGAATAGAGCTGGCTTTCAAATGATACCACTTGCATGCTCATACCATATACCAGAAGCGGGGAAAAATGTCAAAGTGAAAATTTCGGAGTGAAAAATTTTTTTCTCGAACTTTGCCCCCCCTGGACCCCCCTTGGTTCCTCGCTTTTTCCACTCTTCATAATTTTATTTTATTTCTAGATTTGTTACATATAGGAAAAGGACACATCTTAACTTATGCATTGGGCTGACAGGAAAATAATGACGTATTTCATTATTTTTCCAAAGATTATTTTTTATGTAAAGAGGATGATAGATGTGTGGACGTAACCATCTAAAAAATCTGATAAATAGTACTTGGTATACTGAATGTGTGTGCCAAATTTCAAGTTTCTACCTTGAATAGTAAGGGCGGGAGAAATTTCATAAAAAATTCCCACAATGCCCCAAATTACCACAAAACACTATGATCTCAGGGAAAAAATTTCCTGGGACATCCCTAATTACCCTAGTGACATGTGTCGCCCATATTCTCTTCTGAATAGAGCTGCCTTTCAGGCGGTAACATTCACATGTCTCTATCATGTATCTAAGGCGGGAAATTGCAGAAAAAAGGGATTTTTTGGTCTAAATTTCCCTTTTTTCAACTTTTAGCCCCTCTGGACCCCCCTGTTTTAACGCAGAAATCTGAAACAAAATCTGTTAAATACTATTCGGTGGACTGAATATTTGTGCACAATTTCAATCTTCTAGCTGCAAAAATAAGCCCGCCAGAAAAAAAATTCAGAAATTTCCCCATGTTACCCTATACAGAAGTATATTTTTCAAAAAATCCCTGAGACGTCCCTAATTACCCTAGAATAATAAGTCGACCGTCATTCTGTTCAAAATGGAACTGCCTTTCAGATGGTATGATTCACGTGTCCCCATCATGTATGTAAGGCGAGAAAATGACGAAAAACGGGATTTTTGGGGTAAAAATATCCCTTTTTTTTACCCCTTTGCCCCTCTGGTTTCCCCCTGTTTTAGCACTGACATCGGAACAAAAAATCTGGTAAATACTACTCGGTGGACTGAATGTTTGTGCAAAATTTCAATCTTCTACGTGCAAAAATAAGCCCGCCAAAAATATTGAACATACGCTTAGAAAATGAGAAAAGAAATTTTTGACTTATGACGTCATCACCTTCTATGTCTGGACGCAGGACGGTCTGAAACCATACGTAATGTCTTCTACAAGGCCTCTGGACTTGGAAAACAAAAGAAAAAAAAACGGACGTAAAAGCTCAAATAGAAGAGAAATAACGCAATGTACCATGAAAAGTGCGTATGGTACAAATTGTACCATAGGATCCCCAGTTAAGGCGAATCTTCACTTTGGAACCAAAACCGTTTTCTCCCTTGATTTGTAAACGAAATCCCATTTCTCACCTGCTCAGTTGTTAGTATTGATGATAATTTTCTCCCTCGTTGAATGAGCATATTGCAGATGTTTATGCACGCTGTGAAATGAATTCTTTGGGTTCATGTGAAATGCAGTCATGAAGTTTGCTCATGAACTGAAGAAATGCAGTTATGTATCCCAGCTTTTTCAAATAGTCGTGGACAAGTTGAATGGTACTGATATTGGATGTTTCTGCAATCTCTTGTGTTAATGACCTGAGGATTTGATTCGATCTGTGCCATTATTGTTTCTAAATCAATCACCATGAGTTTTAACACACAAAAGAGTACCCTTGAGGTTAAAAGAAAAAAATCACTTGCACTTTGATGAGTCATCATTGGCATTGACATTTTTGTAAAATATTGCTATCCTAAAGTCTTCGCGAATTTTCGCCATCTTGAGATACACTCTTCACTTTGCGGAAGTGAAACCATAAAATGTGGTGAAAGTACACAGTTTGATTTACGACTGTTAATTTGTAAAATTTGAAAGATTACTCAAATCCCTCATTTCCGCGTAGAATCAAGCTGTAGTTGTGAAGTGTTAAATTATATAACAATAGCTTACAGTAGATGCGTATAAATACAGTTCTTCTGAAAACAAAGTAGCATAACATATTCCAGAAAATTCGTAGTAACTTTTCTGGAAACACAAAAGAATGTCATTGTTCAATTATTTCAGTTAGCTTTTCATAGCTTACTTATATTCCGTTAAGGCTGAGCATATAGCTATTACATATTCTCTAGGTAACGTTAATTAAAGCAAACGCGCACCTTCATTAGGGAATTCAAACACATACATTCCGTCATAATTATTATAAATATTCCACCATTAAATGCAAAGCAATTGCTAACAATTTAGTTGTCTCTATGTGCTCTAATCTCAGTTTATTAGACTTAGATTGAACATATGTTTTCTGCTTTCAAACAGTTTAATTTCCGCGATTCTTAAGGAAGGCACAGACGCAACATTTGGAGTTGTAAGTTGTAGTTGCAAGCTAAGAAAAGAAAGTTCACCAAATTTACTAGTTTATCTTTACAGCTTTATGAAGTCATGTTCCCTTAGGCGGTAGCTTACATCAATATATATATATAGGGTGTCCTAAAATAGATATACACCTGCATTAATCAAATAGAAAATTCTAGTTTATAGATTTATTCACTTTGGCTGTTCCGAACTTAAGGTATAAGTAAAAAGATATTAAGAACAAATAATAAAAGAAACTAAGGTTAACTGATTAATAACAATAAGAAATTATGTAAAATACAACGACCTGTATACCTAGTTTTGGGCCATCCTATATATATATTACTGACGGACCTTTTCTCAAGAGTCGACTATCTCTCACTTTCTGCCTAGTATACCTAAACCAATTTTCCGCAACCTATTAACCCTAAAAGGCATTTTGATGCCAATTGGCATCATAGCGAATCAATAACAATAACAATAATAATGATATTCTTAAAATGTGTACATTAGCGAATAGCGCACGCCGATGCCACGTGGCACCAATGGAGTTAAGCTTTCTACCACACATTTTTCGTCTAGTGGCATGGGTCGGAGAGGGTGTCAGAGAGCGTCAAAAAGCATGTAGAAAGCACAAAACATGAATATTTGTTACTTGTAATTTTTTTCACAACCCCCCCTTTTTTTTGTTCTCTTAACATTAAAAAGAAAATTGTTTTACTATCTTCCATACCATATGGTTTCTGCTGATATAGACACTAAACTCTGTTTTCACTAGTGTAATATAACCATGACATCTATCCTGTAATTCGATACCCAAAAAGTAAAAACGTAAAAAAAAAAAATCATATTATTGGATATTACTTACATATATCTACGTAATTCATAAGAAAAAAAGAAAGAAGAAAAATAATTTCGGCACGCCCAAAAATAATTTGTGCAATAAAGAGTTAAATACTAAGACCACAATTATTTATTACATCCTTTTGTCAACGATCTTTTCTAAGTAATTTCACTTTCTGATAAGCCTTTTGATTATTGCTTCTTATCCCAAGTGAAGCCTAATGAAATTACAGCAGGTTCAAGTGTAGTATACTATGAAGCTACATTAGGAAATTATACCAACTTTCACTTTGAGATGCGGCAGCGGTGGCTCAGTGGTAGAGCGTTAACCTCTGATGATGGGGTCCCGGGTTCGATCCCAGCTCCCGCCAAGTGAACTTTGTGGTGAACAAACACCGTGTGCGTGGGTTTCCTCGGGGTTCTCCCGTTTCCTCCCACTTTCTTCATTCCACCATTTCATTCATCACTCATTATTACCTTCTCCTTTAGCCTAACCGGCATAACCATTGGACGTAAAATTCACAGATTTCATTTCACTTTGAGATGTATTTTTTGTTGTATGTGTATTTTTATTGCATTTCAATTTGCATTTTCACACCAGTTTCATTCCTTTTTTACTTAAAAAGTTTTTAAAATATTTTAAAACATTTAACATTATTTGCTGTATTGACAACAAGTATGGAGTAAAATAGGTTTATCAAAATAATCCTTAAAAACATTGTTTCCAGCTAGCACATCCTAATTACATTTATAGTTTTCACTTCCCTTCACGACTCCTATAAATTCCTCTCGGATCCCTATAGGAGTTCCGATCTCCGAATTGAGAAAACCCGACCTAAACATTTTTTTTTTTTTAAATCTTCCAGTTATCTTCTATGTTGCTCTTTATTTCCCAGCTAATACTTCGGGAAAGTTTTCTTTCCATACTTAATTTACCCCAACCTTCTACATACGCACATCTCGAAAGCACCTGCCTTGACATTTCATATAATGTTTGAGATTCTCTCGCAGTGTTAGAAGTGGGAGATCTTGAATTATAGTATTGGAGAGAATTTACATGGTTCATATCAGTAGTAGCCAAAATTATGAAGCTTCTATTCTATCGTTTTTAAATCCTACTGCGAGCTACCAACCAACTTAAAAAAAAAAAAAAAGAAAGAAAGAAAGAAACATCTCACTCAGTGGAGGAATCTAGGTTAGCCAACCGGAACGTTAACGTAATCTACCGAAAATCTCCCCGCAAGCTACAAGTAGCTCGCGATCAACGATTTGGCGATCACTGGTTTAGGTAGCAATTTACATGAAAGGTCATGTCTTAAATAGAATCTCAATGCTGGAAAAATAGGTGTTAATTCTTTTAAATCCATGGACTTGCCACATGCATCTCGGACAAGTGTTGTTGCTTGGCTGGTATTTACATCAGAGCCCTGCACGGGGCGAGCGCATCCGGTTCGACCCGGAATGTGCCCGTCCCGTCGCTGAACATTTCAAGTAATATCAAACTGGACCGGGCGTTCCGGGCCGAACAGGGTCGGACACAAATGCTATAGGGTCGAACCGGGCTCGGCCCGGACACTATGAAAGACGGATCGGAAGCTAATGTTATCAGCCTATGTTCAGGGCCGGATTTAGCATTACGGCGCCCCTAGGCCCAATATTTTTTTCCGCCCCTAGTCTGGTTAAAGCTACTATCCTAAAAACCTTTATTAAAAATTATATCAGGCCTATATGCTAATTGCTTAAACAACACTCCACGATGCAATTTTATCATTGCAAGTTTTTTGAGGAATTTAATTGGTTCTGGGCTTAACAAAATACCGTTAATGTATTAACAAAAGTTTGGTGAATAACTTTGGTTTTGTTCAATTTAGCCATTTGGGCAAATAAATAAATAAAAAAGTATGTAATACATTATAAAATAGTTTTAATCTCAGGAACACAGCTTACATAAAGTATTTTGATAACGCGACACAAAAACTGTGTTTTAAAATAAAACTAGATTTTTTTTTTCTCTCGGCCGGAGCTTGCGCTCATAGGCCCGGGTCTACCGGGCCTATTGGAAAATCCGGCCCTGAATCGTAATGTGTTTGCGAAAATGACTCTTTATTCAAGATTGCAAAGTTCTGTAATATTACTACTATTACGGTACTACTTCTACTACTACTACTACTACTATTACTTCTACTATTACCACTATGACCACTGCTAATAATAGTACAACTGCTACGACTTCGCGTCAGAGTTGGCATGTCTGGTGGTACCGAATTTACCTCCTAAGTACAGAGAAAACGGAGAAATGCTAGTTATTATGGCCGGTCTGCAAAGAATGTGAAACGATTCTTGATCTACGAGAGACAACGGTGGCTCAGTAGGTAAAGCACTCACATCTGGTGCTAGAGGTCATCGGATCAATCCCTGCTCGTGTTATGTAAGCTTTGTGGTGGACAAACACCGTGTGTGTGCGAGTATCCGGGGTGGTCCCGCTTCCTCCCACTGTTTTCATTCCACCAATTCATTCTATCATCATCCATACGGCCTGAGCCGTAGTTTCCTAAAGGACGTATGATAAAGTCAAGTACTTGACCCACTAAGTAGAATTTGGTACGCTACCATTAGACCACGGAGGCCAAAACCGTGTTCATAAGATCAGTGCAATTTGTAGTAATGTTCAATTAACAACGCAAATACCAAATGGTGTTACATGTTCCTGTATTGTTTATAGTATGATATACAAATATAACAAAATATAATGATTAGGGAACCCGAAAACACAAAAAGCATAACAGCAATTTACACATATGGTTGGTAACTTCAACATGGTTGTGGTTGTCTAAGGGTCCAGAAGAAATTAATTTTAAAAGCATAATAAAGCACAATTTTAGAAAATAAAGCACACTTTTTGAAATAAAGCATAAAGCATAATTTAAAATATATAACACAGTTCTTGGAAAATTCTGTTTAACTGCAAGGTTAACATATTGTATCAATATTTTAAACCAATATTTACAATGCAAAACCTTTGAAAACATAACAACGCAACAACGAAAAGCTTATTTTTATTTCTGTAAACTTCTCGGTATAATCCTTTGAAGAGGAGAAAATAAAAAAAAAAAATGAAAACAAGAAGAAAACTTTCCGCCAACAATGAATAAACAATAGTTTTATTCTGTGTGTAACTGCGCAGTTATGTATGATGATTCGAAATGTACAAAAAGTGCACAAGAACTCCACATGTGTACTTCATGAACTTTTCCTTTTACTTTTCCTTTCTGCATATATGCACCTCTAAGGGGCACAAAAGTGATTAAAAAAATGACTCGAGTAAAGCATATCTCTTTATAAGTGCATTAAGTAGAAAGTGCATTAAATATGAAAAAAAAAAAAAAAACTGATTGCCTAAAATACGTATTAATAAATAGATCAAGATATTTAGAATATTTAATGTGTAGTAAATATTATACATTATACACGATTTATTTTAAACAATGATTGAAATTAACAATAAGGCTTAATTTGGAAAAATACAGTGACTCACATTAATATTCGGACACCATAGATATTCCACATAATTTGCTTACTGTACATGAAAAAAATAATAAATGGGAAACCAACGGAATACAAACCAAAAGGCACTGGTTTAGTCGAGCAAATATGCTATCATTAATTAAATTATGCAAACTAAGTCCACTTTATGAGCACGCAATTGCAATATACCGTATTTTGGACGCCACTTTAATATTCGGACAGTTGTTTTGACGTTTGTTTATCAATAGTGAGCGAGACAGCGGAAGAGTTCCAATTGCAGTTTAAGTTGTCCCGAGACAGGACGTGAGTATCTGCTTAGTTTACGAGTGGTTAGTGTGACCGAGAGAAAGCATCAAAGGAAAATGGGACGGAAGGAACCAAATACAACGTTTAAGCAACGGCAGTTAGTAATTTTTCACCATGCGAAAGGTCTATCGTACAGGGAAATTGCAGATCTACTAACTATTTGCAAAAGCACCGTTTTGACATTCTACAAAGATTTAATAGAGATTATTGAATCGAGTCAGTGCCTCGAAAGGGTCGACCTGTGAGACTGAATGATGGAGAGAAAAACAAATTGATTCAGAAAGTGAAGACAAATTCCAGAATAAGTGGGCCAAATGAACAGTGGAGCTGTATAAAGACACAGGGAAGATGGTGCATCCTGAAACTGTGCGGTGAGTGTTATGAAGTGAAGGGTTTAATGGGAAAATAGCTAGAAAAAAGCCTTTTATTAGTAAAATTAACAAAGATAACAGAGTTAAGTTCGCTAAAGTTCATATTGTAAAACCCAAAACTTGATGCTATGGCGTGTTATTCACGGACGGATCAAACTTCAATCTCCATAACTCCGATACCAAGGTAATTGTGTGGCAGAAGCCAAATACAGAGTTAGATCCTGGAAATCTTCAACCTACCGTAAAGCATGGAGGAGGAAGTGTGATGGTATGGGAGTATATTTTTGCATCGGGAGTGTGAGAACTGGTGTTTGTTGAAAGGATTATGACAAAAGAGGTTTGTTTGAATATTCTCCAGCAAAATCTCCACCAAAGTGCTGAAAAATTAGGAATTATGGGGATGTTTAAATTTTACCAGGATAATGACCCGAAGCATAAAGCGCATGTAGTGCGCGAATGGTTGCTGTATAATTGTCCGAAAGTGTTTGAAACACCACTGCAGTGTCTCGACCTTAACCCTAGAGAGCATATTTGGAATGAGCTACAGCATAAAGTCAAACGGGTACAAGTAACGTCACGAGACGATTGGAAAAGGGCTCTCCGTGCAGCATGGGATGACATATCGCCCCATTCTACCAACAAACTTGTTGCAAGCATGTCCAACCGTTTACAGGAAGTCAAGAAACGTCGTGGGATTCCCACTAAGTACTAGTGAAGCGTTTCTGAGCAAGAAATAACACATACAAAACATCTATGTAGTAGGTGTCCGAATATTAAAGTGACGATGCAAATACACAGTGTTATCAGTATCTGTAAGTTATTTCTGCTTCTTTCGTTCAAGACACAGTATTTGTACTTCTTTTCTTTCTGTAAATATATGAATATCTAAATACCTAATTTTTTCACTCACACGGCTCTCATTTATTTCATAATCCTTCCTACTTTTAACAAAATGCAAGTGTCCGAATATTAATGTGAGTCACTGTATAAAGCATAATTAAGCAAAGAAATAAAGCATAATGTGGATTGCACTAATAATGATCAAATAAATCATCAAGACGCCAGGGAAGTTAGGTGTTCCTGGAACGGTGGCTCAGTGGTTGAGCGTTCACCTCTGGTGCATGAGGTCCCTGGTTCGATCCCAGCTCTCGCCAAGTGAACTTTATGGTGGACCAATACCGTGTGTGGGTGTTTTCTCGGAGTTCTTCTGTTTCCTACCACTTTATTCATTACATATCTAATTTATTTCTCATCATCACCGTCTCCTTTAGCCTAGCCGGCATAACTGTGGAACGTAAAACTCAAAGATTTCATTTTCATTGTTTTGTTTTCGTATTACTAGTAATAGCAGTAGTGGTATTCGCTGTTGTATTAGTATAGTAATGAGTAGTAGTAGTAGTGGTAGTAGTGAAAGTAGTAACAGTGGCAGCAATAGTCGAATTAACACTAGAATTCGTAATCGTAATAGTAATAGTAGTTGTTGTAGTATTAGTATTACATATTTTGCAGCAATTTTACATATCTTCTCTGCTACTCGTATCGCACTAATGAGTGTAGTATAAGACTTTTACGTCCATGAGCTGTATTATTGTACAATAAATATGGCTGGACAGAGCAAACACAGATAACATATAGACAGACAGAATAGGGATATAGAATACAAACCTTGGGTAACCTTTCACACGATTTTCCTATTCGAGAAAGACAATAAGACATTACAATATTATGACGACACATTTCTCATTTTCCATCGCATATTGAATAATTGACTTGATTTATCAGACTTGGTTGTTCTCAAGCCGGTTACGTCCGGCTCGAGATTCGGGTCGGATCGAGCCGGGCACAGAATACAAATCCATCCGGCCTGGTCTGGGCCGTCTTCGGGCCTGGGTTTTCAGGGCTCTGATTTATTTGGTCTAGGAATTAATTCGTGCGGGTGGACAAGAGATGGCGCAACGAACGGAGCGTCCCACAGTTCCGTGTATCCACACATGTGTTGCAAACCCCTGTCATCGCGTATCGTTCGTAGTATAGGGCAGTGGATTAAAACGTCAACAACACCAGTTTGTAGTTAAGTGAACATGGCGCAATTTGTGCCTGATAAAGTGTTTTTGCGGGGTGTCCTGCTGCATTACTTTAACATGCAGAAAAGTGCGACTGAAAGTCATCGTATTTTGGTGGAAGTGTATGGTGACCATGCTCTAGCTGAGCGAGCGTGTCAGAAGTGGTTTGCACGGTTTAGAAGTGGTGATTTCGGCTTGGCAGACCAAGAGCGAGCTGGACAGCCAAAAAAATTTCAAGACGAAGAATTGACAGCATTGCTCGAGCAGGATTCGTGTCAAACGCAGGAACAACTTGCAGCAGCATTAGGCGTTGATCAAACAACAGTCTCCAAACGCTTGAAAGCCATGGGAATGATTCAAAAGATGTCACATTGGGTTCCACATGAATTGAAAGACAGAGACGTTGAAAGACGAAAAACCATTTGCGAATTGCTGCTTCAACGACAGAGCAGAAAGGGGTTTCTGCATCGAATTATTACGGGTGATAAGAAGTGGATCCATTACGAGAACCCTAAACGAAAAAAGGCCTGGGTGAAACCAGGTAAACCAGGTCCATCACAACCAAAACGAGATATTCACTGTGCAAAGGTTATGCTGTGCATATGGTGGGATATGAAAGGTGTGGTGTACTATGAGCTGCTGCAACCGGGTGAAACTATGAATGGAGAACGTTATCGACGACAATTAATGCGTTTGAAGCAAGCTCTGGCCAGAACACGACCAGAATGGGAGAACAGACATGATAAACTTATTGTTCAACATGATAACACTCGCCCACATGTCGCAAAACCGGTCAAAACCTATTTAGAAAATGTCGGATGGTAAGTTTTACCCCACCCGCCGTATTCACCAGACGTTGCTCCTTCGGACTACTACTTGTTCGATTGCATGAACAACGATTTGATTGGACAGCGGTTTCCTTCTTCAGAAGATATCGAAACATGGGTCTCTGACTGGATCGCTTCCAAGGATGAGGACTTCTTTCGCCACGGAATCCGTATATTGCCTGACAGATGGGCGAAAGTGGTGGCTAGCGATGGACAATATTTTTCTTAAGGTATTTATGTATTTTGTGTTTGTACTACAGCTTCAATGTGTGCGTACCAACCGCACGAATTAATTCCTAGACCAAATACATATCCTTAGTTACATTATTAACCATTGTTATACAATCAATTTTGCACTTAAAATTTGGTGTATCACGTACAGTCTTGATCAAAAGATCTTGGCCACCCATCTTGTTGAGAAAGGTACATGGACCTACCTGGTAACGTGGAATCCAAAACACACGAGCTCCCACCAGGAATCGAATTCGAGTCTCCGACACCAAAAATGTATACGCCCACGATACGATCACAACGTTCGAGTAACTTGTAAATTGTAAAGCTGGTTTTCAATGCACAATATGAACTATTACACAATTATTTCTTTATTTTCTTCGATATAACATAAGAGTTTCATCTTACCATACTATCTATCTTTCCTTTCATTATTGACTGGAAATTTTTTGAAACATATATACAGCAGTTTCTTTTTGTTTTCTTTTTTCTTTTTTTGTCATGCAATGTGAAAAACAATACTTGAGATCTACTATGTCAACGTCCAACCTAGTTTTAATATTTAGCTGGAGAGAGTTAAGCTGGAAACTTCTGAAGCATCATATACCTACCATAGTCCAAATTCTGGTTGGTCTCCAAGTTCCCTCACTTCTAGATGCCCCACTTTTAAGAATGAGGTATATATACTAACCGACAAATCTCATTGAGGTGAACAAAACTATATGGGTAAGCTTTGATCTTCACTCATAGTATTTCCAGAAAATCGAAATCGAAATTAAATTTTTGAGTTTTACGTCCCACGTTATGCTGATTAGGCTAAAGGAGACAGTGATGATGATAAATGAATGAAATGGTGAAACGAAGAAAGATGAGGCAACGGGAGAACCCAGAGGAAACCCACGCACAATGTGTTTGTCCACCACAAGGGTCACTTGGCGGGGGCAGAGATTGAACTCGGGACACCATGTACTAGTGTTGAATGCTCTACCACTGAGCCACCGCTGCTCTTTCAGAAAATCGAGAAAAACATTTTTTAATCCTAATAATCGGTTTCGTACATTAACCACATCATCTACTAAGATGAAGCTGATGCTGATGCTGTATAAACTAATTAAGGTTTTCAGTATGACAGCTGCAAGATGTCAGCATTCATGATTGTTTATGAAATATACTCTAATAGTATGACTAAATGCTAAAGTTTAATTCTTGTTAAAATCTGATATTTCCCAAAGATCTACCTATGTCATTTATCTATATCAAATAATATATTATCTTCAGTTGGACAAAATAAAGTACGTGAAGGTAAATTATAATGCATAGTTTTCGCATTATAATTAAGTTATTTTCTATTTCGCGAAAATAGAAAATGACTTAATTTTATGACAAATTTCATGAAATTTGTAACTTTTTATGTTGGCATATTGCTTATTTATTTATTTATTTATGTACACTGTTAACCAGCAGATTGTTGCCTGATTTCCTCGAACACTGTTATAAAATACTTGAAACTAAATTTTAAAATATTAGTTTGATTTCTTGGCAATCTTCGTCAACTGATTATTGATATAAAGAGGTAGTCCCGGAATACGTTCGCTTGGCCTGTGCTTATTCTCATTCACTTTGTTGAATGGGTACAACAGTTGACTCTTGTTACAGCAGTCAAAAGTTTCATAGCTGTTTTCTTATCTATATATTCTTTAATTATGTTATAGTTCTGGTCAATTTACAGTTATTACACACCTTTGGCAACACAATATGAACTGGTAGTGCAATTCTACAAGTTCTCACATCGCTAGACATCAGTTAGCACAACTCAGAAAGCAATCCGCTTGGTTAAACCATTATTCCTAATAGTGGACTGTATCATTTTCAAACATAAGTTCACTTAACACGACATATATATATATATATATAGGGTGTTTGAAAACAACACCTGCAACGTTTGGCAGGTAATTCTTGACACCAAGATAAGACAAAACGTATAGATCAACTGGGTACCCAAATACTTCTTTCGATTCCCGGCGGGAGCTCATGTGGTTCGGATTCCACGTTAATCAGTAGGTCCACGTCTCATATAGCCTCGCTGCTGAACGGGACGTTAAACTCAAAATCTCCACCACAAATACTTCTTTTCGGAGTTACAGGCTGCCGGAAGAACGAAAAAATGAATTTTAAAGGAACATAGCTCCAAAACTATGGGGCCTACCGTAGTTGGATCAAGACTTCACCAAGGTACTAGTATATGACCTATCCAAATATCCAAGTTTCACAATCCTGCGGTATTTCCACAACAATTTTTATAGAGGTAGTTGGTGAGTACTTCAAATTATGCCTGTAGCCAAACTCTCTCTATAAAAATGTGCGAGTACCTTAGGATTCTGAAACATGTATTTTTGGATAGCGCACATACTACTTCCTAAGTAAAGTTTTGACCCGAGTACAGTAGTTATCATAGATTTGGAGCTATGGACCTTTAAATTTCATTTTTCGGAGCATTTCCATGCTTTCGACAGCAACTCCAAAAGAAAGCATTTGTGCACACAGGTTGGTCTATACCTTTTATCTTATTTTGTTGTCATGAATCACTTCCCAAACGTTGTCGGTGTTGTTTCGAAAAAGCATGTATATATAGTTTCAAGCACTTAACTAAATACAGAAATTATTTGGCAAAAGTATCTACATTAAAGTACGAGTTTGCAGTCACTCACTCATCTTGGTACGAAATACGATTATAATCAATACAGCGAAAATGTGACTGAATGACGTACACGCTAAATTATTATACGATGGTACCCTAGCACAGGAGTTCCCAACCTATTTGAATGACGACCACATTTTACAGAACCTCCACGAAGTCAGACAGAATTGTTTTATCTTTTTTATTATTATTATTATTATTATTATTATTATTATTATTATTATTATTATTATTATTATTATTATTATTATTATTATAAATGTTATTATAAACACAAATGATATAGTGTAATGTGATTACATGCTATGGGATATGGCACATTTTGTTCTCTGTAGTGCCTCATTTGTAATATAATAAAGCCGAATATTCTATTACAACTTGCTTCTGAATGATTAGAACTTTGTATAAAATGGTGAATCAGCATCGTTGTTGCTGCTGGAGCTATTGATTGGTACACTCTGTCTCTAAATTGAGTTTAAATCATCATTACATGCTTTATTATTTTTAAATTCATATACTCTATAGGACTGCGCAACACACCAGTGTGTCGCGACACACTGGTTTGGAAATGGACCTTTAGCAAATGCATAATATTACATTACATAACAGGAGAATAAATCAATACAAGCAATCGTGATTAGTGTTTTAAGTCTTTCAAAAATAACAAGATAGTATGATATATGCAATGATGTAGGATGGAACTCATAAGTGTCACGCATTATGGTCTAAATAATTAAGTTGAACTATTTTATGTTAAGTCAGGTGTCATCCGTATTAGTAATACTGTTGGTCTTAAATGAGGTGGATAAAAGAAAAATTGGGTTGATGTGGCGTAGGTTTCAAAGTACTTTCTTCCTGAAGCGTTCAACATCCAGGAGTTAGTAATTAAATGCAATAAATAGCATTACTACTAACCAAATGTCTGCAATGTGGTTGCTTGTATGAAATGATAAAATACAGACAACTTAATATTTACAACGAACATCTTGAGTATTTGTTTACTTGTGTATAAAAAAGAAACTTTAACTAGAGAAACATGTCATAGAACAAAGTATAGCAGCAAACATAGCAAAACTAATATGCACTAGTTAGTAGTAAAAAAAAGTCAGACGCTGATTATAAACCATTTCACATTACATACATTACTTGAATTTTGTGGGTGTAAAGGTAATTGATTTTTAAAAAGGACTGGGGTTTGTAGTGGTAGAAATAAACAATAATTGGAGCAAAAATGTATAATGGCAAGAAAGACCATGTTTAGAGTGCAACTGAATATATTTGTTTTGAAAGACAGTTGAATAATATTGATTGAAAAAGAATCTTTGTTGTTTAGTAGTTGCCAAGATGTCTTGTTAGATGATATAGTCCTTTGAATGTTTTTGTGGAAGAACCGAATATCTAAAGTGCCTAAAAAGAACGTTAAAGTTTCATTCGTAAGTTGGTGTAAAGAAGAGTATCTAAAGAGTACCGAATAAATAAGTAAGAGACAGATAATGTTATTTTCTGAATAGTAATGGTAATACGTATGGAAGGTGTACCCAAGTTGTTATAAGTGTTCTTGATATGACATTAATTTTGGGAAGTCTAATCTGAATTAATGTACTTTCGAAAATGTTAGGTAGCCTATTATCAGTAGTTTCAGTGTTGAGATAAAAATGTGTATTTTTCGTCTTTGCTAGCATATCACAAATCAAGGCCGAATTTAGGGTAGTGCACTGGCGCACATGCACCCCCTCCCACTTCGTTGTAAATACACACTCTCTAAAATGAGAAGCTAGCAGTGGAAATGGAAACAGTTTCGTAAGGATTCTGTACGATACAAATATCCGTCGTATTTTAAGTATTCATGATTAAAGAAATGCCTGATCTAAAGTAAAAAGCTAATTGTATAATGAAAATTATACTATACAAAGTAGCTGTGGCTCAATTAGTAAAGAGGGGCCGCGGTGGCTCAGTGGTAGAGCGTTCACCTCTGGTGCTAGGGGTCTCGGGTTCAAACCCTGCTCCCGCCAAGTGAACTTTGTGGTGGACAAACACCGTGTGCGTGGGTTTTCTCGGGGTTCTCCCGTTTCCTCCCACTTTCTTCATTCCACCATTTCATTCATTACTCATTATCACCGTCTCCTTTAGCCTAACCGGCATAACCGTGGGACGTAAAACTCAAAATTTCATTTCATTTCATTTCAATTAGTAAAGCGTTGGTTTTGTATTCGGAAAGTCGTGAATTCTATTCCCGAGATCGAAAATAGCATTTCCAGGGTAATTCCTCATTCACACCTGAGATGCCTAAAAGGCATTTAAAGAAAATCAAATGGACTGGTAGTTGTTAGTGCACCCCCTTCAGAAAATTCTGGATCCGACCCTGCAACCAACTATAGTAAAGTATTCAAAGTCGAAAATGCATTGTCGGAATGTATTTGAGCTCTCTTGGAGGTGAGATATTCTGGAGAGAAAATACCTATATTCTAAGGGTTAATCTTTGCATGGTAGTCTGCTCACATATCAACTTCACAATATTGAAGTTCCTGAAGTGATCCAGACTCCTCACTAATATTAAGTGGTGTTCATCATGACCTTCGTGTTGAATAAGTACATGCAACACAAACATCTGAAATTTCTAATTTACGTGTTTCAACTGAATTTATTAACATACATGCATTACCTGACTAATGTTTTTTAAATGAATTAACTATTTTAGTGCACTAAGAATACAAAATAAGAATTTCAATGCGATATAAAACAGCTGAAGGAAAAGTATCTATAAAATAACTATATTATTATTTGAAATTCAGAGAAAAAATATTCAATCGGAATATGTGTTTTATTATACAAAGAGCTGAAGCCAATTTTATAGCATTCACTAAATCTATAATTGTCTCAAAGAATGGTGGCCGGAAAATATAAAGTTTTTCGACATCTTTGGAACGAGACAACAGGGAGAGATGAAAGATGAAAAATTGGATTTTTATTGGAATCATAAAACTGTGAACAGAGTTGAGAGTAACCGATATGAAGTAGGAGTCGTGTATTTGACAACCAATATCTCTGAAAAGACAGTTCAAAGGGAAACAATAAAATTATAAAATGACATTAGGATTCCCACATAAACAAGAAAGAATCGTATACTAGTATAAAGGAAACTTACAGCATCGCGTTCTTACAGGAATATTCTGAAAATACCAGTTGAAATAGGGCTTAAAGAAGTTTTCTTATGAATTTTCTTAGACTCTTTTTTTTTTTTTTTTATATAATGTAATTTGTGTTATGCTTGGTGCAACACTGTATCAAAATATTTCAGTAACTTGTGCTAAATAATGTGCAGAAGTTTTGCATAAGAACGCAATGATCTTTTTTCAACCTTATACACAACTGAAATATTTCTGTTTTGTTTCAATCTACATTTGAAGTACAACATAATTCATTTTTTTAAACGATTGTTTTTTTTTACGAAATTTTGTTTGATTGTACGCCTAAGATTTACATTACGTAAATAATAGTGTTGTGAATTACAAAGTGCTATCCACGGAAGTTAAATTATATATTTTTATATATTTCCTTGTAACTCGATTTGTACCTAAATGATTTTATCCTCAAAAGTATATTTTTTGAGGTTTTCTGCTTAATTAATTTTGTGAACAGTCACAAATTAGTACACACGCGCTATTCTAAAATTAATATTTATTCATTTTTGTGTCAATCGGTTATTTTCAACCCTATATTGTACCATAAGTTCTTACAACGGTGTTTAGAAAGGAGAATAGCTTTTATACATATAATATGTTCGAGTTACATTTTCCCAAATATTTTTATAATTGACAAACTTGATCCTTTATAGCAGTGGTAACCAAATGTGGCCCTTGAATAAAGATGAAACTATTGTGGTATGTACTTGGTCTTAATTTCATCCATAACGCTAAGAGTGTATTCGGTCATTGTAATACAACTGCATCAAGACTTGACTTTTAACTATAAAAGCTCTATGACTTTTAACTATCATTTTGTTATCAATCTTATTCTGCAAGGTAAAGCTGTTCCTGAAGGATCCATTTTTTTAAATACAGTTTTCACAGGTATTTTTAAATATTAGTGCACAGGACCTACTTGCTAGACACATGAGATAAGAAGGAGAATATTTAAAATGAAGCAAAGATTCAGGAAATATATGAGTTACATACATTCATCGAACCTTCGCCTTCGGAAAAGAGCAGGAAAATGAGAAATAGCTCTACGTTTTGTTCCTATTTCGTTCTCGTTTGCAGGACGTTTCATATTGGTTATCACTGCAATAAAGCACGATAGTATAGGTTTTGTAACAAATTTTACATATTATTAAATACACATATGATGTTTAATATGCAAAAATATTCTCACATAAGGCCAGAAGTGGAACAAGAGTGCAGTTTTGTCTCAAGGTTTGTTTTACAATGTCGATATTTTATAAAATTAAAAGAAGTATAATAGAAGTATTTAAAAATTCTTAAAATATCTTGTTTAGGAAAGTTCATGTAAACTATATGGAAGACGAAACTATTGTTCTGACTTCGCCTGTAGATTAGCTAAAAAATACTCATACATCTTTAAAAATAAAGCTTTTTATTTATAATGAAATGTCCGGGAGTAAGTTTTTAATCATTACTAATTATTAATATATAGTAGTTCTAATATGGTAATATTCTATATTCAAATGACCAAATTATCACTGAAATACTATTACACCATGTATGTGTATTATTATCATGAAAAGATTCAAAAAATGAATTCATTTGCATTTTCCCCATACTTTTCACACAACTGAACTGGTCATCTGCAAACAATGATTGTATTTAAAATTGACAGCAACCAAGGCTTATTTTCAAAAATGTTCAATGAAGCATTTGGTGAATTATAATTCGTTTTTAAAAGTGTCACAAATATCGATTTTTGCACGTGTTGAAAATCAAAATTGAAGAAAAAGTTGGAGATAAGCATCTGACTATCTTCGAGTGAGTGACATTTATTTTTTAAACCTTAGAAAATTTTATTACCCTAAAACATGATGGACATTTAAGCAACGTAATGTTCTAGTAGATGTAGGCTTAGTTATGTTTTATCATTGTTAATTTTGTGGTGTTTCATAGAGTACTTTCTATAAGTTTTAATGACCTGTTACAGTAGTAGTTATTAATCTAGCACTCTCCGTTAAAATAAGCATTACACCACTTGTGCCAACCCCGTATATTGTTTTGCAAGAAGCTAATATTCAAGTCCTTTTCTCTTTACTTATATTGTTATTAGTTTTTACTGTTTGAAACTAAGTCAGTTGTAAAATCAGCAAATATTCTCATAACATCATAATATCAAGTAACATTTACATAAATTCATTTCTTCTGGAAAATTGAACTTGCACATTTATATCTATTGTATGTGATTGTAAGAAAGGGTGTGTTGTTTTGCAGCTGGACTGATTTCAGTGTAACTTCGGTGGCGGAAGGGGTCATTCCGGAATGTGTGTGTCATTTCTAAATATTCAAACAAATATATCCAGAGCCTGCGATATTCAAGAAAACTTTGCAGTGATCCCCCATGATCGGTTCCCATTGATAAGCATAAGAATATTTGAAAATCTTTTGGAATCTTTCAGCTTAAGGTCCCACGAATATTCCTGTTAGGCTAAGGGAGACCATGATAAAAAGCAAGGAATGATGATGGGTCTACTGGAATGAGAAAGTGGGCGCAAACGGAGCACCCCGAGAACATCCACGGAGCCGGTGTTGCCCACAACAAAATACTTGTCCGGGGATTGAACCAGGGACCTCACACACCAAGGTAAACGCTCTGTCACTGAACCACCGTGCCCCACATAAAAGTAATTGAGTGAGACGTAAAATTAGTTATATTGATAGTTGTGTTTCAATACTTATTATTAGTTAAAAATACCAACATTATGTTTGTGTATGTAATCAAGATTTGTAAGATGGTGCAAAACAAATTGTCTCAAACATCATGTGTGACACATTTGTATAGACCCTTCCACAGTTCTGTAATTCTATCGAACCAGTTCTCACTATTACGAAATTTTAAGGAGTATAAAATGGATCAGTATAACTTATTTGCAATTTGTAAATTTGTAATTTTATCTTTACATTCACTTATAGTTTAAATGTGCAAATCAAGATCTTAAGTCAAAAATTTACGTACGATGTGAAAAGGAATAAAAATTCTATATACAACATTATGTATTTTTAAAATACTTAATATAAGGCTCAGAGTTCAAATTAAATTTCAATAATAATAATAAAAATATACTTACGATGACTAAATAAATACTGCGTTGACAAAAAGAAAATATGAATTTACAACTTTATTAATTTTTGTATTGTATTTGTATTGAATTACAATACAATTTGTATTGTGTTGTAATTCAAGGTTTCTCACTACGCAACATAATTTCACCATTTTGATACCGTACAGTGCTGTCCGAATTCTTCCTAATTATGATAATAGAAATCTTTAAAAATCAAACGGCACACAAGAATCAAGAAAGATAAACATTTTTAAAAATCCGATGTTATGAAATAGAAGTAAAAAACATGAAATGAAATCTTTGAATTTTACCTTCTACGTTTATGCCCCGTACGCAAGAGTAGAAGAAGATAAATGAAGGTTAATTATGATGATAAGACAAATATTGATGGAATGAGAATTTGAGAGAAATCCTGAGAAAACTGAAAGAACACGGACACGATGTTGTCAACCACAGTCATGTAGATCGGACCAGGGCTTTCTGGCACCAGAGAGAACACAATACCAGTGAGCTACTCTGGAAACCTGGAAACTGTTAGATAATATAAGTATTGTAGGACAAGCGTTGCCAGTTGGATTTTACAGTTACTTGTGTTATGTTTAATTAATTATTGAAATGTTAAAAAAACGAAACTTTTGTATATGAGTGTACAATTAAGAACATTTCATCAGTGTTATACGAAAAAAAATAACGTTAGACGTCATAAGACAAACAACTTTTAAAGAAAAACCCACAACGAAAATAAGTTACAAGGACTGCTTACGTACAAGTTGTTTGTCACATACTCACTCTCTCAGACTAGTATAAAAGCTTAAAATTTTAGAACCATTTATCTTCTTTTATTCTCAATCTTCATCATACTTTTGTCTTCGCTACTCCGTCATCTTGCGACTTACAATTGGACTTTGAAGCTTCGACGATGATGGTCAACATCGAGCTGAGAGAGAGACCTCCTAACGTTAAGAGTAAGTTCTTTACCTTTTGAATAATTCAAGTCTCTTTGAAGAAGTAATTTCTTCAGGCAGTCTCCTGCTATGGCCTCAAGTATAACAGCTCTTAAAGCTAAGAATTTATCATTTATTAATGAATACTAATGTAATGTTTTGCAGACCTTTTTTGAGCTCATTTTTATACTTAATGTTTGATAATATTACGTCTGCACATTTGTAATAATGATTTAGATATCCTTGTAATAAACATATACATTGAATTCCTTTCTTTAATATACTACCAAATTATTGATTAGCTGTTAACTTGAGTAATAAGATACTAACCACTATACGCATCTAAATTTCATAATCAATAATATATAGACAAATATTTTAAATTAAACATGGCTTTCCCTAGCGAACAATAGAGACTAATCATTCAAAAGGCGTATTAGCATTTGCTATGCCGATAATAAGAGGCCTACATTATGAAAATACTTCTTCCTGAGCATTGAAATACTACATGTATACATATCTCTGCATGTCTTAATGGTTTCTGGCTTACATTTCTATTTTGGGCTTAAAACACTTAGTGTAAGAAATATTTACAAAATGGCTCGTAGACAGCACAACAATAATACATCGTCCAGTGCTCCTTCTGTTACTTTCCCTACGTTTATTGATACCTTTTCAAATTCTGACGGTCAAGACGCGGAAACATTCATACAGAATTTTGAAAGATTTTCCTTATTACATAAATTGAATGAAGACACCCAGAAACAGGTCTTCAAACTTTCGTTGACACAGTTTCCAGCGCTTTGGCTTAATAGAAATGAACAGTATTTAAGTTTGTCGTGGTCCGCATTGAAGGACAAATTCTTGGAACAGTTTTCTCCCTCCTCCTCTTCCCTCGAGGCTACACTCTTATTTCAGAAACGACAACAAAACAAACATGAGAAGCTCCTTCCGTTTCTATATGAGAAGTATGATCTGTCTCACCGCATTTCTCCCCCCATGCCTTTCAAATCGTTTTTGCTGCAAACGATCATATCCCTTCAACCACGTTTTGTACCGCTATTTGCTCAACATCAATTTGATAACTTTTCGCAATTAATAGCAAAAGCGCAAATAATAGAAAATTCTGATGCATTGTTAAGATATAGAACTGAGCAGGAAAACAAACATGTAAAATTCCATGATTCTGCTACCTCCACTCCCTCCCCTTCTCTTTCCTCCGAAGAACAGTTAAGCAAGATTTCAAAACAGCTCGAGGCGTTACAAGTAAGTTTAGCTATGCGAGATGAAGCAACACAGGTTATTGCCACTGTTTCAAAACAACAACCTGAAGAAAATAAGCAAAGTCAGTATCAAAAGAAATCTAGACGTGTTTCCCCTCACAGGTATAATAATAAACAAAACGGTGAAACTAGACAAGCCTCTTCTCAAGGTAATAATAAGAAGAAAAATAGGTTTTCAAATGGCAAGCAAAATTCTAAACGATTTTATCAACAGTATTATGCTGTTCCCCCCTTTCCGTATCACATGCCACCATTTGGGCAGCCTTATGGCTCTCTCTATCTCCACAACGCTTTTCCAGCTTTAGAATATGCACCAATGCCAAAAAACGGGGATCAATAGGGGCTGGGCACCCTGCATCCTTTTGGTTTCCAACCCCGCAATTAAATCAAACTATACCAATATATTCACCTCAGAATTTCAGGCCAAATATCGTAAATATATGGCTACCAATGCTCCAAAATAATATCATATCTATATATTAGAGATATTTCTCATTTACTACGAATAGTTCTTATAGATATATATACAAAGTAATTGCTTTCTTTATCATAGAAATGTTTTACATTTCCTTCAGGTAGAGATGAGAGAATTAAAATGAATAAATAAATAAATATATAATATTTGCTTTCATATTTAGCATAATTTCTTTATATTTAGTGTATACTTATTAGAATATGTATTATATTTGTATATAGGTAATATATATATCTGTAAATAGATACCTATAAATGCCTAAATTTTAATATTACTTATTTTGGATTAAGTTAATATGTCACCCACCCACCAATATTTTCCCTTCCCCTATACATTCTGTCAATAAATACCACCCGAATATAGAGATAGTACTCATTCCCTCTGCGTCTGATTCTCACTCGCTAAGACTCAGGCAACAGAGTTTGACTGACAAGTTTATGGGTGTTAAGTTGAAAACGAATTTCGCTCAAGGATTTATACAATATTCTTGACACAAAGAATTTTCAAAGGTATTACTTTCTTTCTTACAATATTTCAGTGCTTATTTCGGAACACAATAATAGTGTTCAAATCTCTTACAAATTTCCAAAATTTACTTAAATATTAAAAGTTTCAACAGCCCATAATTCCGATTGTCAGAATTTCTTTCTAACCGACAAAATAAGTTTTCAAATCAGTCATAAGTCACTTAAATTCTGTTACTTCTATATTTCGACTTAAAAAGAAAAAATTATTTCCTGTTCTCTACATACTTATATCAAAATCTCTTTAAGAAGTGTATGTAGTTTATTATTTCAAGCCAGCCACTATGGGATATGTTGAATATATGTATATGTGTAATAAAACACAAACCCATTTCCCATTATCCCATTAAATTCGCGTTTCTTCCCACCCTATATACCATTTCCTTCCCGTTTATGTATATAATTTGATATCAGATATTAATCTCTCTCTCATCTCTCCTCATCCTACACGGCACCACGCCATCATGTCGTCACCAGCGGCATTCAGCTGACTTCAGCCTCCTGGATGATCTCGTCTCCAGAGATCACAGATGTCTTCATCACATGGACATTCAGTCAAGTTTAACCGCAAACAGCAGTCAACACAGCATTCCTGATTCTTCAATTGTCATCAGCAGCATCCCATGCAGTCAACGTTCCAGCCTCCAACAGGTGTTTCCAGTGGTTCTCCAGCAGATGCCTCATCGAAGTGGACTCAGCCTGGACACGAACCAGTCACCTCCAGTGATCCAGTCCCACCTGATGGACCCCAGTTCAATTCTCACCCCACCCCATGTGTTTTAGTCATTACATTCGCTACAAGAAGCCACAAACTATCGTCTTCGACTATCGTTTGTGTTACATCTTGTATTCATCTTCGCTCTCCAGCATCACTGTTTTGGTTACTAGTGCCCAACACAGACTTCGAAATGACCAGCGGCCGTATTTGACATCTTCAGACATCAGTTCGCAGCCAGGGTTTCCGTCATCCGACATGATGTTCAGTGCAGTCATCCCACGAAGAGCTGGCCTCTCAACAAGGATGCTCCCTGTTACGTCGCCCCTGCCTGATACGCAGTCAGCGTGATTCTATGGAGTCGCGACCATGAGAATCAGCACGCTCCTGTCCAATGGTTTCGTCTCACCAGATGCTCCATCTTCTCAAGTCATCGCTCATCGCAGTTCATCATCCAAGGAAGACGTTCCTTCTCCTTTGACCCACTTGCTGTATCTACACTGTCAAGGTTAACTTTCTCTATGCCAATGAACTTGGTTTCATGACACATTAAACCACCACGGTACTATGTTTACAAACACTTGTGTAGTGATTCACAAAAGTGAAAGTGATACAAACTCCACCCAATATCAGTGTCTCTGTTTCAAGTTACAATAACTATATACAGTGAACACTCGCTACTTCGTACTATTTATTGAAATATTAAAAAAAATTTCATTGCTCTCTTTTAAAATTTGATGACTCTGCATTCAAATAAGAGAACAATCTTAGCAGAAGAGGCTATGTTATGTTAAATTAATTATTGAAATGTTAAAAAAACGAAACTTTTGTATATGAGTGTACAATTAAGAACATTTCATCAGTGTTATACGAAAAAAATAACGTTAGACGTCATAAGACAAACAATTTTTAAAGAAAAACCCACAACGAAAATAAGTTACAAGGACTGCTTACGTACAAGTTGTTTGTCACATACTCACTCTCTCAGACTAGTATAAAAGCTTAAAATTTTAGAACCATTTATCTTCTTTTATTCTCAATCTTCATCATACTTTTGTCTTCGCTACTCCGTCATCTTGCGACTTACAATTGGACTTTGAAGCTTCGACGATGATGGTCAACATCGAGCTGAGAGAGAGACCTCCTAACGTTAAGAGTAAGTTCTTTACCTTTTGAATAATTCAAGTCTCTTTGAAGAAGTAATTTCTTCAGGCAGTCTCCTGCTATGGCCTCAAGTATAACAGCTCTTAAAGCTAAGAATTTATCATTTATTAATGAATACTAATGTAATGTTTTGCAGACCTTTTTTGAGCTCATTTTTATACTTAATGTTTGATAATATTACGTCTGCACATTTGTAATAATGATTTAGATATCCTTGTAATAAACATATACATTGAATTCCTTTCTTTAATATACTACCAAATTATTGATTAGCTGTTAACTTGAGTAATAAGATACTAACCACTATACGCATCTAAATTTCATAATCAATAATATATAGACAAATATTTTAAATTAAACACTTGTACTCTTATGTGCTCCATCGATAGAAGACTACATTTTTCATTAGTGTATATATATATATATATATATATATATATATATATATATATATATATATATATGTGTGTGTGTGTGTGTGTGTGTGTGTGTGTGTATGTGTATGTATATGGTGTCTCAAAAGTCCCCTGGGTAGCTCTATTAGTATCAGAGTTACATCAAAATATAAGAGGGGAAAACCGTCACCAAATACGATGTTTTCAATCTAAAGTGATGGATTATTTTTTAATCGGACGAAATTACAGTTTGAAATGGGGGCTGGTCAGTTACATGTTAGTGTATTGCTTATGTTGTGGGTCCAGGTAAATGGCAACGTTGCATTTTCATTCAACATTGGGTGCATAAAGAGTGTACAGCCCAAACGACTCGTCCGATTAAAAAAAAAATCCCTCACTTAAGATTGAAAACATGGTTTGGAGATGTTTTCCTCTTACATTTTGTTGTAACTCTGATAATAACATAGTTGCCCTATGTCAGGGAATTTTTGAGACACCCTGTATATACAGGATGGTAAGAAACTATTTGAACAAACTTCGGGAGCTGATTCCCGACACCGAAACCAGTGAAAAGGTCCTTTGGAGCTTTGGTCAGATATGGTTAGTTTCGGCGATATAAGGTGCCGAAAGCGTGGGAAAATGAACTTCAGAGGGCTGTAATTCAAAAAACACGTAACGTTAAAAGTGCGGTTTAGAACATGACACTCGAAGTCATATCTGCTTCATTGAAAAATCTATGTATCAAACTTCCGCAAGGTGTGTGTGTGAGGGATTCCGCAAAGGAACGTAGGGATTCTTTATAACCTGGTAAGTTCGTTATACTTACATCAGATACGAACTGAAGTTCATCAATTTCAGTTGGCGAATTACTTACTTGCCTTTCCCAGATGGTGGCCAGTGAGTCCTTTAAAAGGTTATTTTATAATATTATCTGACACACAAAAGTGTACATTTTGGTTTCAATGCATTTTAAACTTATGTTTTACGTAGTGCATTTCTAGTCTAGAAAAAGAAAAAAAAGAAAAAAAGAAAGTTTAAAGAACTATACCGTTATGCAAATAGTATAATTGTAAAGCAAAACATTATAAACCATAATCATTATTAAACATCTTGTTACATATGTGTTATAAATATACTTTGTGATTTAATATGTTTCTCGTTCGATAGCTAGCAATTCCTTTGCACATAATCGAACTACTTTTGACATATTTCCATGACCTTGCTCATTAGAACAAAGAAACAAAACTTCACTGCTCAAACAGACGAATAAGCTGGTGCTGACTGATTTAAACTTTACAATAATAATAATGATATTAAACTATAGTTATCAGGAAAAAATATCTGCCTCTCACTGAAACATTCCACTTTACATTAAGTCGTAATGCGTCTCAGATACTATTTCTCCGAGCACACACATTTTAATATTAAACATAATTTTTCAAGAATGAAAAAATAATTTTGCAAAAGAGTTAAAATGGAACGAGGAAAGAAAGAGAAAAAATATTTGCGACTTGAGTTAGAAACGTAATTAAGAATGCAAAACGATCTCCTTAAGCACAAGAAAAAGAAAGAGCTGAAATATGCAAAAATCACTTTATATTAATAATGGAGAAAAGTTTTTTTCGTAGTTTCTTACTTTTTTATATAAGGAAAAATGAAAAATACCTGTCAGCCAAATTTGCATTCATGAATAATTACGGCAAGTTCCTTCACCTGTGGCATTTTGTAAGGCATTTTAATGCAGATACCTAAATTTAACCGCTGTACAAGGTAGAGAAAATATAAAAGATGTTGTTTCTTCGAGGAATATTCAAATGCTTTATTTCTTCAGACGAGAAAAGTAAAAAAAATGTTACGAGTAGAATGAATGTTATTTGGGTGTAGATTTGTTTTGTATCCACTTTGCAAAGATTGATTTCAGTTTCTTTTAGTTAAACCTACCTATTTGCCAAGTTCAATGAACACTTCTTAAAGAATGAACGAACTATACAATTTAAAAAAAAAGTTATTGCTTTATGATTTTGAAGTTGCACTCTATGGATTTCTTTGTATTCTATAAAGTAAACGCATTGACTAGTATGTCGAAGCCACGGTCCTAAAAGCAAACATATGTTCGCTCGGGAGTACCTGGTATGTGGGGAGTTCATGGCACAAAACATTCAAGTACAATAATCAAAGTTGTTGAGAAAAGAGACATATAGTTTTTACTCTCCATTTAATACGAGAGTGTCTCAGAAAGTAATGACCCCAAAGTGATACCTTTATTTGTGTTTGGCATATACTACCGATACAGATATCAGTGGAAAACTTACAATGTCAGCTACAAATGGTGGTATCACTTTTCAACGTACTCCCCATTACGTACAACACACTTGCGACAACGCTAAACAAGGTTTTTCATGTTGTGTAGGAATTGTGGTAGCTGCTGGAGACACCATCACCGAACTGTTGCTTCCACCTCCGCGTCACAGCTGTAGCGTTAGCCTTTAAGGTGATCCTTAACCCCTTTCTACATGATTTGTTTCTTTTAGCGAAAGAAAGTAATCAGTATTGGAAATCCTCATGTGGAAACTTGAAAAATGAATTAAAAGATAAATTTTAGATTTTTCACTTAGTTCCAACGAGAAACAAGTAAGTGCCGTATATGACACACTTACAACTCACAAAGAACATGCCAGATGACACCAAAATCTCTTATTCATACACGTCAATATCTCACACAGCACACAAAACAATCATTTGATGCCTTTGATAAATCACAAAAAAGCTAAAATGAAAAAAGTGTATGTGCCATATAAGGCACGGCATGCGGTAAGGGGTTAAGTTTGCGGAAGTTGCAGAGCGCAAAATCCGGACAATAGGCAGGATGAGGGAGAATATCGACAACATTTTGTCAGCAGTTGGGACAAGTTTGAATTTTTTAGCGGAGGAGAGAACATGTGCATCTACTCTATCGACTGATGCTTCCTTTCTGGGTCGTAATGGTGTATGCACGACTAGTCACCGGCGAGGAAATGTTCCTCGGTGCACAACCTTCCGCACTCAGAAATTGAATGACAGTTCGCAGTTACAACCAGACTTCAGCCAGACTCGTCAGACTCGATGCCATGGATTGCTCTATTATTCTGGAACGAGAAAAGATACGAATGTAAGGCAAGTGAAATTCTATAACCTAAACACTAGTGCATTAATGATATACAGTACACAATGTTTGCAGTATTATTGACCAAGTAATCGGCTTGGAGGCCTTACTTTCTGAATCACTATGATATATGGAAAGTGCTTTTAATATTATAAGAGTTATACACGATATCTGGACATAAATCTTTTAAGCACTGAAAGGACCTTCAGGTAGACAGCTTAGATGTGAAGTATGTAAATTTCTCCAAAATATTATATATATATATATATATATATATATATATATATATATATATATATATATATATATATATATATATATCTTTACCGCTTTTTACGTTGATCACAATAGAGTAAAAATATAACTTGCAAATGGAAAAGAGGTTTTCTGTAATCGATTAAGCATCCCAGCAGTACATTTCATCTATATTCTTTACTTCCTACTAAATCTGTAATTAGTAGAAGTCCACTACAACTGTCAGTTTCAGTATCGATAAATTTCTTAAGATATGACGAGAAGCGTCTTTTTTACAAATCGATTTATAGTCCGAAGAACTGGAAATATACCATATATTAACCTCCATTCAAGCAAGCCAGAAGTTTTAGATATAAATCAGTTTTGGGTTTAACGTTGATTAAAATATAATAAAAAAAAACTGTAATAGACAGCGAAAAACGGTTTTATGGCAGAAAACAGACCACTTACGGTTTTAGCGGTGATCTTATAGAATAAAGAGGTTATAGATAGCAAGAAAAGTTTTCTGCAATCAATTAAAGATCCCACTGATATGTTTCGTCTTCAGTCTAATCTCTATACAACAAGTGGAAGTGGTAAAAATCTATCAGCACTTCTAGTTTTAAGATAATTTGAGAAAATATCACCCCATACAAACCACTTCTTCACGTGGTTTAAATGTGTCACTATAGTTATGTAGAAGTAATTGTATGCTTGTCTGTCAAATTTCATTTGCAAAGAATGACAGTATTCTTGATAAAGTAACGAAGGAGTGTCCAGAAAGATTTAATAAACTAAAAATAACATGCTTTGTTTTTGGGTTGCCACCGAACGAAATCGTCTGCAGTCTTTCAAGGATCTTTCTTGGGAAAAGTGATGCCAAATATTGAATCTGGAGATAGTTTTGTGAGGTTCTGAAAGATTATAATTTGATTAGACAGAGTCGTCCTGTGAGTGGATCAAGTGCTATAGGAGGAGATAGACTCTTAATGAAAAGTTACAATTTACTCTTTCCGATTCATTCCTAGCAATACAAAATATTTAGAGATACTGAACCATCATTTTCTAAGGAAATTTTACAAGTGTTGCTATAAATATTGCAAAACGTAAGCATAAAATTAACATAAGCTCTGTTAAAGATAACTGTGATAAATATTCAATTTAAAATTAATCGTTGCGAAAGTTTCATAGAAAATGCATTTTACTCGAGAAGAATTTGTACATTATTGGACTCGAAATCTGGCTGTCCTATATTCAATAAAATAGAACACTGTATATAAGACGGTTTCCGCAACTGAATTCATCGATAAGTTATTATCTCACATTAAGACTAGATCTGTCAAAATGGCACCAAGTGCTATAGTGTTCATTACTGATCTTACAGACAATTCTAATATTATACAACACTTACAACGATATATTATTATTATAACGGTATTATCAATCTCTACCTGTTTTTGTCGACATGATCAGAGGCGCAATAAATGAGCATATACACATTTAAAAGAGAAAAGAGGTAATTAATAGGTTGTCATGTAAGAAATTGTTGTTGATAATATAATTTATCAAGGTATATAAAATAACAGGTAGCCCCAGTTCGCGATTAGCGTTCTGATTGGCTCCCTGTCCGTGACGTCATTTGGAGGTATTGGTAAAGATTTTTTTCGTTTGCCTGCTTGTTACACTTCACGGTTTATTCGTAAAACTGGATTCAATACATAATTATGATATTCCTTGTCTTTCCAAATACAAATAATGAGTTATTTCTACTCACAGATGAGACAATATAATGTAATAATTATATAAATACCGTCAATAATGATTAATTATCTATACAAATAAAAATGAATATAATGTTTACTCGCTAATTCATTCTAGAGCTTTGGACCGATTTTTATAATTTTTAGTACCGTACATGAGTTGACCTGGCCTAACTAAGATTTTTATCACTTTATTTTGATTAAAGGGCGAATCCTAAGGGGTAGAAGGGGTTGAAAATTTGTACCTAAAATACAGTATCTCACGAACCTATCAAAAAAATGAAATGAAATCTTTGAGTTTTACGTCCCACGGTTATGCCGGTTAGGCTAAAGGAGACGGTGATTATGAGAAATGAATGAAATGGTGGAATGAAGAAAGTGGGAGGAAACGGGAGAACCCCGAGAAAACCCACGCACACGGTGTTTGCCCACCACAAAGTTCACTTGGCGGGGGCTGGGATCGAACCCGGAACCCCAAGTACCAGAGGTGAACGCTCTACTAGTGAGCCAAGGCGGCCCCTACGAACCTATCAAGTTAGGAAGATGAAACTCGGTATATAAACTCCTCATTAAACTTAAAGAAAACCATGTCCCATTGTTTTTGAAAATTTCCGTTTTAAGGGGAAGAGGGCACATTTTCTATTCATTGTAACAATGTTCGATTGCTAACTTCTCCTCGACCTTAACGATTTTTGGTACTTTAATGCAGCCAGGCCTAACTTAGGATCTTATCATTTTTTGGCTCGGGATGAGAGGAGATAGGAAGGAGATGACAAATAATGAAATACAGCCCAAATTGGTGTCCATTCCATCATTTTCAGGGTCACTGAAATGAGCAGTGACCAAAACGATACCATTTAAAACCAAATTTATCCTCTTCGGGAGTGGGGAAGGGGTGGTATTATGGATTTTTGTCGTTGCACTTTCATTGAAACGTGAATCATAAGGGTGGAAGGAGTTCAAATACTTTCCATAAACCAATCCTCTCAATAAGAAAATTTCAAGTAATAAAATACATAAAGCAAACACTATTCAAAATTTCAGATATTACGGGTATGTAATAATAAATTAGGTTAGGTTGTGTTAGGATACGTTAGGTTAGGATAGGAAATCTAATCTACCCTAACCTAATATAACCGAATCTAACCTAACCTAATTTGGTAAGGTTAGGTTAAGTTAGGTCAGGTTAGAAACCTAACCTAACACGTTGTATTTAGTGTGTATTAACCAAATTATCAGAAGTCGTGACTGCAAAATACTTCCTTTGCATTACTAATATTCATATATTACTCAATATAACACATTTCACATTATGTATTACAGGTTATAAGTAGCACAGATATCTATAGAGTGGTATACATACATAAAAGAACCTCCTTCACAGGAGAAAATTTGCAGTTATTTGTCCTACACTTTGCCCTTCGATTTATCGGAATTTAGTTTTTGTGGCCAGCCCTTCAATTATAAGAATATGGTAAGAGTGCACTTTGATCAGAACAAATGATTTTGTTACACGATGTGGCATTCGAGAAGGAATAAAATCAATGTGATTTGTACGTATGGTTCGGTTATACAAGATTAGATTTGGTTAAATTAGGTAAAGTTAGGTTCGGTTCGGTTTGTAATAGGTTCCTATGAATGTTCTGCTCAAAGTGCACTTTGAGCACTTTGCCAGAATAATGTTTCAGATACTTAACAAAACTTATGAATATCATTTAAACTAAAGAATATGTAAGAGAATACATTTACTTCTGTATATTCTCGTTAGTACCCCTTTCCACTTCGCTTTACGTACATAAACTCCTTAAGCTTCAGGCTTTCAGAAAGAAATGTCATAAAAGTAAAATTAATTATTATTCGTACACACCTATTTTTCAACTTGACTAGTGTCTAGTTTATTTTCCCCCACGTCAGTTTGGTATCAATAATGAAGGAACAGCGTCACTTTCGCAGGAAACTTAGAAGCTCGTTTTTTTCATTTTTTTGATAATCCTCTGTTGAAAAGTGAGCACAACATATTCGTGCGTTAAAAGTGTCCTTTCGCTTACAGTGGAAAATCAATTTTCTTCGAAGTTCATCATTTTTAGGGAATCGATGGAGCATTATTTCATTTGTATTGCTTCCTGTGTTATTAGAATGAGTTACTGCACAAGTAAGATAACTTTTGCCCAAGGTTCGTATATACACTACATCTTGAAACAATAGTGTAATTGTTTATGCAGTATTTCACTTATTTTGCAAAATACCGTGATACCTCCACGTGACGTCACCGACCGCGAAGTATCCTGGGAAAAATGAAAGCAGAAAAGCTATTCCGAGAGTCCCCTGATAATTTATGTATGGACAGAAGAATAAACAAGTGTATCTAGGCACGATCCTTATAATAAAAAGGGACAAAAAGGAATAATTATGGTCAGTAATTATTAGTTAGTCATTTAATATCATAGCTTATCGATCTCTGATCTAAAAGGGCTAAAACGGGAATTAAAAGTATTATCGTTTTATCTGGTGCCGAAACCTGGGACTCAGACCTTTAGTTCTGAATGAAATTAAGAACGAGGTTTACGTATATACATATATATATTTTATGAGTTTCACTACTTTGAGAAGTGGGAAGAAAATCCAGAGAATTAGCAATATGCAATCAGAGGCGCAATAAATGAACATATACACATTTAAAAGAGAAAAAGAGGTAATTAATAGGTTGTCATGGAAGAAACTGTTGTTGATAATATAATTTATGTATGGACAGAAGAATAAACAAGTGTATCTAGGCACGATCCTTATAATAAAAAGGGACAAAAAGGAATAATTATGGTCAGTAATTATTAGTTAGTTCATTTAATATCATAGCTTATCGATCTCTGATCTAAAGTTATTATATATTAACGATCTAGGGCTAAAACGGGAATTTAAAATATTATCGTTTTACACCAGCATGTCACATTCCACTCATCATTTCTATTACAGCTGCATCTGGGGAAAGCAGTTTTCGAAGCTAATAGTAGTAGTAATAAATACCTAAAACATGCAAAAGAAACAACGCTTGAATGTCTGACTCATGTCTATTCAAAGTGAAATAGTAAAGAAATCCACAAATGAATTGGTGTAGTATGTATTTAAAAAGACGAAGAAGACGACTACGGTCTTTTCTGTAAGGTCAAATAAACAGTACAGTGCGATTATAAAGGCAATAATAGTAGCAATCTAAAAAATTAATCGGTTTTAATAATTAATTACGCTTGTAAAATTAAATATTGTCAAGTGTTATTAGTACTACTAACTGACTTAAATTGTTGTTAATTTTTTTTTTCGTTTTAATGAACAAGCGGATTGTTTTGCGTATAGCGAAGCAAGAGTAGATTTCGAAACTATGGGTTTTAATATTAAAATCGAAAGTCGTAAATCTATAGTTTTCGGTTGCGAAAAGGGTTAAAATCGAAGTTGGACACCACTCTCCACATATTTCCAGGGAAAAAGTTAAAACACTCTGATTACTATAGAACATTGTGTATGTTACATATGACACTGATGATTTACACCGAGAAAAAATGTATGTGACGTACGTAAAATGGTATGTAACATTTGTAAATTCTGTAGTTTTTTGGACTTAACATACAGCAAACGTATAACGCATGTTTTATAATACATTTTTATAACTGTTCCATCTGTACGTACTTTCCGTATGAAAGAATATAGGCGGTCAGAATTTCACATGCTAATGGGCGTAAATAACATATAGCTGACGAAGGTAACATACATATATGTATGTAATATAAGGAAGACTGTTAGATATCAGAAATCCTGCAATGGCATGATGTAACAGCTAAGGGCAGTGCCTATGTAGCATACGAATAACGTATGGCCCATATTGATTTCTGTAGTAACTAAGAGGATTCCATATATTCGTACAATATACCGCTGTCCAGAGAACGGATTTTTCCAGTGTAGTCTTGTAATTGAAGTTTGAAATTACTGAGAAAGAGAGGGAAACTCACTTGCATCAACACTACACCTTTTTACTAGTATACATTATAACATAAATTTCTTCTTGATAATTTAGAAAAGTAAAAATGTTTCTGTGATTCATAACTGTGTATTGTATTCTCAAACATTCTTTATTCTATTAATATCCGTATTAAAAGAGCAATCGACCGTAATACTTCAATGTATTCACTTCATAAAGCATGTTAAATTACAATTGATCCGCTCCGTCAAACGTGGTGGTAAGTGCCACTTCCAGTGAAAATGAGTTATTAGGTGGAATGGATTGTGTTCTAACAACAGAAGAGTATGTAGGCTGTTTAATTTCAGAAATGTACTCGCAGATGGCTGAAGAAACGTGTTTGGTATATACTTTTGCATTGAATTGAAGGGAAATATTCAAACTTCTTTTCCAGTGTATTCGAAAGCTAGAAAATGTGATATTCCATTGTGTTCGCCCTAGCCACTCAATTGTAAATATATATTTTTAGAATATTCTTCGCCATAACGTGTTGTATGCTTTAATAAATAAACATCCAGATTTTCAAAAAGAAAAAAACATACAAAAAATAAAGCAAAGACTATAGAACTGAATTTCGGAGAGGTGAAAAACAAACAAAAAAAAAAAAAAAAACAAGAAAATTCATGTTCCACAAACCAGTATAATTGCAGGCACTATATATTAATTACATAAACAAACCCAACTCACATGCACAAAATACGGAATGGACCTTCCTATCGTAGCAATTCTTGGTTAATTAACGTGATGAATCGTGTCTTTAAATCAATACGGGTAATTAAAATGGAACGCCGAAACATATGTGGCACATTCTCATTTCGAATTGAACCTACACATACATACATTCACATACACATCCCCTCTGATATAAGCACAACTACACTGAACTCTTTACGTACGTAGTGTGTGTGTGCTTATTTTTATTATTAGAAAACCATTCGCAAATTCACCATTTTATGCAGTAACAATTTTTAAAGCAAAATATAAATGCTGAACTAGAAATCTAATAATAATATCGATGGAAATTAATGTTTGACATCACATTATGGACTAAAAGCTGCTATTATTATTATTATTATTATTATTATTATTATTATTATTATTATTATTATTATTATTATTATTATTATTATTATTATTATTATTATTATTATTATTATTATCAAACACTCTAGTATGACTTAAATTTGAATTTAATTTGACATTTAAAGAAGAAATTGTGACAAAATAGAAATGGTTTAATAAAGTTTACAGAATACTCGTAGATGTGTTCCTACCTACATTTATATCAATATTATTGAGTCTTGAGAGACTAAGACAAGTAATTAAGCGAAATATTTTATCATGAAAAAAACAATAAATGCTATATTTTCTGGAATATTTGTTGGAATATAAGTTTTACAAGTAAATAACATCTCTTTTGTAGTACCAACTCACCGAATAAAGAAAACGAATTTATTATGTAGAAACGATACTCTCTTGTAAGAACTTTCCTTCATAAGTTCAATAGAGGCAAAAATAATCCCATACTAAGGAGTGTGATAAAATTTTTTACTGTTATTTATTATACATCACTATTTTGTAAGCAGTAATTTTCACATTATTCTTTTTCGTAGTTTTTGTTTTAATGTTAGGTAAATCTAATCGGCATTATAGTACATGTATTAGTAGCTTTTACATTATACGTATTTATTTTATTTCACTTTTTAACTTATATTACTTGGAGACCACTTGGTCGAGTGATTGATCACTTATCTCGGTGGATATTTGGAGCCTGAGATCCTTAATTCGTTCTCACAAGGGAAGGTTCCACAAGTTGTCGCTCAAATCTGATTGCCACATACCACATCTGATAGAGCATCATGAGAAATAAAAATGAGCAAAATTTAAGGTGCTGTGGACCAGTAGCACAGAACGTACGGGGCTTCAATATTTGAATATCCATAAGAGTATATCATGGAATTATGTACATTTAAATAAAAATCTTGAAAGCCGTTAAAGTAATCTAAACAAAAGGTGCACATTACAATGAGAAACAAAATGTCGTATCAAAAACTACAAACAGGGTTGTCTTAAATAAAGCAGTGTTGCCAACTCAGTATAAAAGTATTTTGTTTGAAATAGCACCATATACAAATGTTCACAGATTTAAAATGCACTATTATTACTAAGCATAACAATGAAGTGTAGTGGTACAATGTTACACACTGATGGAGCTACGTGTGTTGAAAGGTACAATGGTGAAGTCTGATATGTGGCAACAGAGAATAATACAGGAATGCATTAGAAATAATTGAGGGAATATTTCACTTCCGTAGTCCTGGTGAATAAGAAGACAATTCGCCAAAACAAAATGTTGCACGCGAAGAAAGAAACCCATATTTTCTAATTCTGTAAACTGCTGTTCCAGATTATCTTATCCAGATTTTGTCGAGCATTTTCTTGGTTTATAATTTTCATGTTAAATGGAATATTCTTTTACTTCCTTTCCAATACGTCATATGATTATGTTACTGTATAAGGTAATATTACAATATCAACATTGGATTACTACCTCATTTCGTTTTTTCAATGGCCCAGATATCCGTTTGGTCTAGGAATCGCGGATTCCAATCCCGCCTCAGACATGAAAGATTTTTGTGTCTTTTCACCTTGCATTTTCTGCCATCTTTCGCCTTTCACATTGGTTCGGATCCTACTTTACGCTGTAGGTCCCGTTCTATATAGCTTCGGTGCTAACACAGGACGTCACAATGACATCATTTTATTTCGTTTTTCAAATGCATCAATTTTGTGACACTGTTGACTCATCCATGGCAACACTGCGATGTTCGATACGACATCCTATTCTCATTATATTGTGCACATTTTGTTTCAGTAGCTTTATCGGTTCGCAAGATATTTACTTAAAACATATATATTTCCATGACATAATTTTTTGGTTATTCAAATGTTGAAGCCCATTTGGTCCTATGCTTCTGGTCCATAACACCTTAAATTTTGCTCATTTTCATTTCCCAGGATGCTTTATCAGATGTGCTATGTGATAACCAGATTAGAGCCACAACTTGTGGGACCTTCCCTAGTCAGCTGATGCCAATAAGAGGGTTTCCCTTTAACTTGCACTTTCTTCATTTCATCATGAGCTCCCTCGTGGCTAAGCGGTTAGCGTACGCGCCTTTGGCGTGGGAGACCCGGGTTCGATTCCCGGCGGTAGCTCATGTGGTTCGGATTCCACGTTAATCAGTAGGTCCACGTCTCATATAGCCTCGCTGTTGAACGGGACGCTAAACTAAAATCAACTCAACTCAATTCATTTCATCATTTCATTCGTTATCATCATCACTGTTCTCCTTAGCCCTTCAGCATAAACATAGCTACGTTGTTAAAATATAAAGTAACTTTATATTACATCAGTTTCTAAACAACTGATACTGCGAAGTTTATTATTGTACATATGTGCACTGCTTATCACTGAACTTTATATTAGCTTTGGGCACAAAAATATTAAATTACCTGATGTACTACAGTGCTATGTTTTCTTCGCTGATACCGTCGGAAACTCTTACTAGAAAGGATATATACATCCCAAACGATTTGAAAGCAATTATGTCTTAATAACAAGTGTTTCAAAGAATTTTTGTTTCGGGTACCAATTTACTTATATCTTTACTTTGATCTAAATAAATGATTTTTTCTAAAACATACTCAGTATCAAGGGCTTTATTTACGAAACTGGGACACTGTCTTAAATGAAATAAACACAGTTTAACGTATGTTTCTCTTATCCAACTAATGCTATATTTTTCTTCTTTCCTTATTTTTGTTGAGTTCGTGCAATTGATTGACATTTACCACTGAATAAAATAAAAATATTATATTTACAATGTTTTAGTACTGACAGGTGAAACAAAGTCCGTTTCTCCTAACACGTACTATTTTTATCTACAGGCACATGACATTTTGTTACACAGGTAAGAGACAGACATTTTATGCATACAAACATATGTGTACAAAAATTTTCTTTAGTTGTGATTGGCATAAATTAGAGGTGTTAAATCAATGTGCGAAGTTACTTTCTCTTAGTACTACTATTTATATTGTTAAGTTGCATGACCTTTTGTTATACCGAGGAAAAAGACGTTTGTAGCATACACGAAAAATGTAGGTTACATGCGTAAAATTCTGTAGTTTTTGGACCTACGAACAACCGCACGTAACATACCCCAACAAATGCATAAGTAAAAACTATTTTATATGTACTTTCCCTATAAGTATACCGTATATACTTTCTTTCCGTACAAAAGGAAAACTGTATATAAGTTGTCAGGATTTCACATACAGATGGATGGTTATAATATATAGATGACATATGTATCATATGCATACATATGGAATATATGAAATACTTAGATACTGGAAATCCTGCAGCTGAATGATGTAACATTTAAAAGGAAAAAGGCACTACGTCTGTAGCATATGGATAATGTATGTTCCATAGAGATTTCCGTAGCAAAGATATGGATTCTCTATATGTGCAGAATATACTGCTGTCCGGTGTAACATGTAATCCATGGATTTTATGGATTTTATGCCACTGGTTATTAGATAGTTATAGAAAGGTGTTTCTAGGAACAATTTTTATTATTATATTATTTTGTACCGAAAAAGCTTTTTCGTTCTGGCCTGTTTTTGTTGGTTATGCCCTCTGGTGGGACGTACTAGCACGACGGATGAGCTCTCTCTATAGGTGGCCATAGTTGTGCTGGAACGTTTGAGGGAGGAAGTATAATGGTTGTGTTTCGCTACTATTATCATAATTTGTGATCGAGTTATTATATCAAAAAGGTTATTCTATATATATAATCTACGAGTTATATTCAAAGTATAATTTTGTTGAAGTTTAAAATTCGAATGTATTCATGAAGTTTAAAGTGGAGTGCTGTAGCCTCATGTCGGCTAGTTGTTCTATTTGATAGCAGGGATTGGCTTAATAAGGCAGTGAGGTACGTAAGTTATATGCTTTTCCTTCCTTTATCATATTATCCTTGCATTTAAAAGGCAGTTTGCCATTTTGTTAGTTTTAGGCGCTTTGCCTATAGCTTTTCTACGTTTCTCTCAATTGAATTTGATTCCTGCATTATTACCAACCTGCATGACAAATTAGAACAATTTAGCTGTCACTGAGGCAGAATAGTTTACGCTGTTAATTGGATAATAGTTTAAGATTGAATCTATTTAAATTTTCTTTCCCTATCTTGAAGACCATAATGAAATACCGCTTGTTGAATTGTTAAATATATGTTGATTATTGGGTTCTTGAAAGTTTAAATATACTGTTTGAATTTCTAAAGGAGATCGGTTGTACAAGTATTATTTTATGAACTCAAATCCTACTACTACTATTCAGAGATTTATTTTTATAGTATTGCTTGTTAGTAGCGATAATAGATTACGTATCCTTTCTATATTTCAGTGTGGAATTAGGAAACCACGAAAATTAATATCGGGGGAACCGATCGATGTGTTCTCCTCTCCCACCCATACATATACGCTAGTTTTCGAATTTGAGGTTATATATGATTTAATTGAAATTAAAAAGATACCGAAATTAGCGTAATATAAATATGGTTACACCGGATAACGGATTTTTCTCAATGTGCACAAATATAGAACAGGCATTTTCCGTATATAAATAAAAGTCTATATAAATTTCTACGGAAATGAAAATTGTGATCTTTTCTTTCTTGTATCTATCTGAAGGAGACTCCCTGGTCATAGATAAGCAATATTCATAAATTATACTGCTGTTGCATCATTCATTAAACGGATCTTTAAATGTTGTAATATTCTAATGAAACCGTTCCCCGCGGTTATTACCAGCAGCCGTTAAATTTTGTGAAAAGAAGTACAAGTAAGAAGAAAGAAAATAAATTTCAGGGACATGTGAAACTTCATATTTTGGAAGCAGTACATAATATTACTAATAATAGTTTCATAATATTATATTTTAGTATTGCCAAGAAAACTAGAACACACTAACGTAAATTATTGTCATGGCGCGTTTTCTATGTCTGAGAAGGTAAATTCAAACTCCATAACAATTCTTATTTGTGTGCTGATTAACATGCTTTCATTTATCTTTGCGCCACTTAGGCTTTGGAAGTTTTTCTTCATGTGTTTGAAAGCTTTCCCATCTCAATTTAATGCTTTGATCAAGACTTTCATGAAACTTAGTTTTAATGTGTAATGGGGAAGGAAAACATTTTCAGGGTTCAAATTTGTTGACAGGATATGTTTCCTGATTCCCTTAATATGTTCGTATCCTGGTAGCCATGCTTCCCGCACAGACTGGTTACCTCGTTGTCATCTTTGTTTCTCTGTAAATACTCCAATAACGTTAAGATATCTACAGATTCGGCACTTAAATGTACTGAATCCTGTCATCTATTACATCATATGTTTCCTTTGTGTGGATAGCATACGCCACTGAGAAGGATGGACAAGCACTATCAATGCAGAGCAGCACTGCCTTCAAACTTACCGTAAACAAATCAATGAATTCCGCGGATTGTGCTCAGTGCTAAACTGCTAAAATAAACCCTTTCCATTGTTACATAATGCAATTTCTACACTCTGCGAAAAGTAATATGAAAAGTTACTTTATTGTGTTAGAAAGTGTTAATTTTGCCATTTTCCCTAATATATTCCAGTCCTTAAGTCAGGAGTCCAAGATTCTGGCTTTTGTTTTTTGATAGATTTAAATCCCCTACGAGATCGTTCAACTCTTCTTGTGTGATGGGACTGGTGCACCGTTACCTTGACTTCCATCTCCTACATCAAATGGGATACCGACAAAATCTCGCGGCCGAAACATCGCCGCCCAAAACCTCGCGGGACAAAATCTCGCCGGGCCAAAACCTCGCCACGAATGAAACTTTTCTTTAAAATTTACTCAATGAGTTCCCTAATATGCAATTCCACATTACAAATAATAATAATAATAATAATAATAATAATAAGAAGAAGAAGAAGAAGAAGATATAAAACATCGTGTGCGTGGGCTTTCTCGGGTTATTCCCGTTTCCTCCCACTTTCTTTATTCGATCATTTCCTTCATCCTGGTCATCTACGTCTCCTTTAACCTACAGGACATAAAAAAGGGACGTCGTAAAAACTCATATATTAGTTCATACTTTCATAAATATTATTAGATTTTTGCTAAAATTTTAAGTTTTTTTATGTTCTAAAGTTCACGAAACTAACCCCGTTAGTTGTTATTACTTTCCTTATGCAGACTTTCTTTCCCTATAACCAGTTTAAAAACATCCTGTCGCCCTACTTTCACATTGAAATCCTCTAATACAGAAATAGAATTTTCATATGGTATCGCGGGACTTGGTCAAATACCCGTGATACTTCTTCTGAAACAGCTTCTTTTATACCGTCATCCTTATCATCTGTTGGAACATTCACATTTTGGCCAGGCGAGATTTTGGGTATGGCGATATTTTGGGGCGCGAGGGTTTGGAAGACGTGGTTTTGGCAAGGCGAGGTTTTGGCCCGGCGAGATTTTGGCCCGCGAGGTTTTGTGTGGCGAGGTTCTGGCCAGGCGAGGTTTTGGGCCCGCGAGATTTTGGCCCGCGACGTTTTGGGCGGCGATGTTTTGGCCAGACGAGATTTTGTCCCGCGAGGCTTTGGGCGGCGAGGTTTTGGCCAGGCGAGGTTTCGGCCCGGCGAGATTTTGGGCCGCGAGGTTTTGGGAGGCGAGGTTTTTGGCCAGGCGAGGTTTTGGTCCGCGAGATTGTCGCCCTGAGGTTCTGGCCGCGAGGTTTTGTACCCAAACCACTACAAATGTACAAGTTTGAGGAGTTTTCGGCACACGTAGCTGTTCACTATGGCGTACTGGGTACATTGCGGACTCCAAATTAGAATATTGAGTGTGATATTTAGGTTTTAAAGAGATGCCTTTTACATTTGTCAAACAACAGTACCATTCACTTATGGGGTCTCTGGGCTCCCTCCAGACCACTGATACGGCAAATTTGAGCTCATTTCGCTTTCTTTCCTTCCAGTTTTACAAATTCCTGGAGCAAGAATTTCAACAGATAAATGCTGGTGGTGTGCTTATCTTGATCCCCTACATGAGATCCAAAATATAGTTCATATGCTTTTTAGACAAGACGAGTAAGGCTTATTCATTCAATCTTCAACGCCGGTTCACCGCATATATAACAAAATAAATCAACGTTATTGTTATACTGATGAGATACTCTGATACACTGAACAGTCGTCTTTCATAAAACCTCACTGGTCTTATCCAACACAAACTCTAAATTTTTACGAACACCTACAATTGAAAAACATAACTTTTATGTTGCACAGCACAAAACAGACGGCCGCGCTTCTTTGTCAGTGGTACCACCACGGTCATTGTTATGTAACAAATGTGTCACTACATAGTTGAATCGTTGATCTGAGATACATCATAAGTCATGCAAAGTACATTTTCCAGGAGAATCGAGAAACGTTACACACAGAGTTATATTTTTTTAAAAGTGACTGCGCTCACGTCCACATAACGGCCATGTAGACCGACTATCGGAGCTGTTGAAACAGCTCTTACATCGAGAAACACATGTACAAAAATATTTAATATATTTTACTTAAGACATTTCTCAACCCAACACCAGGACCAGGAAAATATTACCATAGATTAGTTTAGGTTAGGGTAGAATAGTTTAAGTAAGGTTCAAATTTTCGGCACATTATTGTAATGAAAGGAAAGCTATAGTACATTTCACGAGTATTGTATATACAAAAGACCACACGTTTATGTACAAAATATTACACTAAAGCATCTCTATGGTATGCGTGCAATGTTGCAGATTAATTATTATCTCGATAACGTACGCTTTCAGCCGTCTTCAACAAGAACAAGATCAACAAGACATGAACGCTTATAGTAATGTGGCCACAATGCCTTGAAGTTGAGAATGCTGGTCGTTTCAATCATCTTCGCGATAGAGATAAATCTTGGAGGAATTATCTCGTAAATTATGAATACATAAAATATTCACCTCTAACTGCCGCCAATAAAACATGTCTTGTACAGGAATTTTTGGTAGGTTGATCACCTGCATAAAGTCAAACGCCAGTACGTTCTCATGATTCCGACATCTGCCCTTGATTTTAGCCGTATTAACTTTGTTCCTAATGGATTCGTCTGGGCCAGCCGTTGAGTTTAGAAATGTCATAAGTCAATCACTTGTGATATTTCCCAACTCACGAACAATCGTTGCAGGTCGAAACTGCAAGAACTACTAGCGGGACTTCTGTCACTTCACAACCCAACGGTGTAGCTATCCTTTAAGAATAAAAGATGCATATAAACTCATTTTTGGCCAGTGGGTGACTTATGACGTTTCTCAAATCAACGATTCAGTTAATCATTACGTTTCTTTTTATAACAATGCTAAACTGATAGCGACATCATTCCTACTGAGTGTTGAAGAGAAACCTTTAAATAAATTCACAATGTATAAAGATGATATCTATCTGGAAAACTGTTGGTTATACGAAGAAAATAATCGAAAATTCTTGTTTTCTTGCACATATACTGTACTTTTAAGAAACATATTTTTAAGCAAATCATAAATTTTGTGTTGTACAATAATTCTTGAAATTGAGTTGTTGTCACTATTTCAGCACTGTGGCTAGACGGACGCGGATGTACAGATGTAAGTTGGAATCTGATCTACCATATTATATTTAATAGTAATCAACCCAGAATCGAGCATGATACCACCTACAATAAAGACTCGAGACAAGTAAGGCTTGGTTTCTTATGTTGAGTACGGAATTTTGTAATATATTGTAACATCACTGACTTATTCGCACAAACCTGTCCGTGAGTTCATCGCAATTCTTAGCGTGTTTTATTTTTTAAAAATATTCTTTTATACTGAATTTAAAGTATAAGATGGTATGATGACATACAGTTAAACACATACATGTGTCTTCCACAATCTAAAAACAACATGAAGTGATATAATTAAGTAGTAGACTATTCACCAATCATATGGACGATTCTGTGATTAGATTATAAGTGATAGGGGATAGGTGGGTTTTCCTAAAGTTTTCCTTTTTCCTCACTGTCTCAATTCTTCTATTGCTTCATATTAAATCATTAATACATTTGTACTTTCTTTACGCCATAAAACTAAAAGCCTATTACGCTTAATTTCAACTGATATAAATCTAATTTCTACATTTCACATTCTAGTCCTTATCATTACTAATTCGAGTTTAAAATCGATTTCTAATTTCGTACGAGACTTCATTAAATAACAAAATAATAAGTATATTTAAAGATGCATGTAATCTTTGTGACTTTTAAAGAGAAAACATGACGTCACGTAAATCCCATTTTACTGTGGTCTTTCCGAGCTAGTTTTGAGTATTTCTTTCTAATCAACTTTCTTGATTCAAGGGAAATTAGGCTTCTCTCGTACTACTATTGGTACCATCTTCTTCTTAATCCTCCTAATCAATACCATTATCTGTATCATCAGATTCATTTATTATCCGTGACAGGATGAGCATTCTACGTGGTTCTCCATTACACACTCCTAATTAATTAGAAACTTTGACCTGTCCTACTTTTGTGATAAGTTCACAAACTACTGGATTATATGGAAAGCGAAACGCTAGTGTTTCGGACTATCTATTTCAAATTACAAGTCATAGATGTAACAAAAAAATTATTGGAGATTTTTACTCAAGACGGTACTTTAAGATATGACCGAATCATCGAGAAAAGATCTAGAATTCACAGAGAAAAAAGTCCATTGTTGTGACTTCAAGAAACCGCGTGTCTTTATATATTCGGTAAAAGAAATATTAATTTTCGACAATTATGTACTTTAGTCTGAAAAACACATGGATAATGAAGTAAATGATGGTAAAAGAATTAAAGTGAAACGAGGCGGAAAAGACCCAGAAAGCTTGCATGCTCTGGCATTCTAATAACAACCATTATTAAAAGCAGTAGGAGTAGTGTTTATACTGTTTATCAAATATTATGAGGGTCATCAAATCTAGGTGACTTAGGTGGGCAGAACACGTAGTCAGAACGGAAGAAAGTAGGAACGCTTTCAAAGTCTTAACTGAAAAAACAACCATTAGGAAGACTTAGGCGCAGATGGGGGACAATATTAAGATGGATCTCGCCGAAATAGGAATACAAAATATGAACTGGATCAAGTTGGCAAGGATAGAAGCCAATGGAGAGCCTTTGTGGAAGCAGAATTGAACCTTCGGGTTCCAAAGGCCATAGAGTTAGTTAGTAAGTTAGAAACTCGTATCAAAGCCACTTATTTCATGAAGAGACCCACCTAACATTGGCCCCTTGTATTTCCACCTGTTTTAGTTCATAGCACAATTCCTGAAATCGCAATGCTTCACCAACCAGCAGAAGGTGGAAACATCAGTGACTGACTTTTTTGCCTCTACGCACAAGACGTAGTATAGACGTGAAATCGAGTAGCTGCCATGAGGGTGACTACAGAAAGTCCAACGCTGGAGCTATACTCTGAATTGTCCCCTGCTTTCATTGTATAGTGATAAATAAGTTCTGTTGTTTACCAGCATATTGCACGACTTATGATTCTTCTTAATGTAGGGTCCAAAGTGCATGGCTTCTACTAGCTGATGCAGACTTCGTTTACACCAAAGATAACAGTTAAGTGAAAGGAAAAGACAATTTAAGTATCTAATCAGACAACACGGATTTAACGATTATTATATTACTGCGTTAACGAAAGGAGGAATAATCATGCGAAAGGTAATTACCAGTCAGTAAAAAATGCATATCCAAGTAAGTTAATTTTTATTTGTTTGTATGTTCATTTGTTGGAGCGATTTATACTCTACTGAAGGTCGACTGTATGTATTTTTTACGAATTCAGTTGTCACTTCTACTTTCTTTCAATGCAATTAGACTCCCTAATAAATAAACGTAAAAGATCAGAAAGGAAGTCTATTTTGATTCTTACAAGGATTCAAAAATAAATAGTTGAGTAAAATATTCTGCAAAAAACGTCATGACTCTACTCTGATTTACCGTAACAAACATATTCACGTAGTATTTGTCTACGAATGGCAATGACAAATTGGATGAAGCTATTTTAAGTTAGTTTCTTTTCAGTCCTTATACAACACTTAAACTTGACAACACTAAGGTAATGGAGAAATTGATTTATTATTAGCATAAGTTCGGTACAACAGACCATAATGCAAGATCAGTTCTCACACAGCATAGACAGTTCCCCATTTCAATATATCTTACTCATGAAAGCTAGACTACAGGACCTTGCCATCGGTTTAGCTGAGACAAGTCGGAAACAATCCAGGAATAAAATACTATCAAAGAAAGTTTAATATGTTAAAAAATTTAAGTGTTAATCTTTCGTAAACTAGGACCAAACTTAAGGAAATACTGTTTAAGGTTTAGAGTTGCAAATACATATTTTTAGTTACACATGTTCAACTTTTACAGTGATTTTGCAGACTGATGCTAATTGGACGAAGGAATAAAGTTAAAGGAACCTGTAGCTATTTCTTCAACACAGTGGGACATGATATCCGTAACAAAAGAGAAAGTTCTGCAGCAAGGACACCATGGGTGTTAGAACATGATTCGAACACTAACTTCATTTTCATAAAGTTTGATTTATTATTATTATTATTATTATTATTATTATTATTATTATTATTATTATTATTATTATTAGTAGTAGTAGTAGTAGTAGTAGTAGTAGTAGTAGTATTAACGATTATAAGAACACAAGCACTTTGCTTTAAAGTACAGGATAGGATCATACAAAGTATAGTGTTCATAGCTCTGGTTGTGTGCTAAATAAAAAACAAAAGTAGGCTCTGGTCCTGAACAATAAATGTATTCATGGAGGCAGAACATATTTGTTTGACATGGTCACATCCTTTTTTCGTCTACATTTTATTGTTACCCATTATCCTATTTTGACTCTGTGCCAACTCTCTCTGTCTCTCTCAGTGCTGTATTGATTAGGTTGTACTGTAAGCCTTTTGCACATAGTAGTCATAGTAATAGTAATAATAATAATAACAATAACCAGAAATATGAGTTATAATGTGATAACATAAATGCCAGAAGAATTCATGCTTTGTCTTATACGTGTAAATTTATGTAGTGGATAAATGCTTTTAATGTGGCTGTTCTTTATAGACATTTCACGAGCGCAAACCACCCAATTACACAGAGCCGTGCACATATGTAACACATCAAAGGAAGTAATTGCTATAATGGTGTACTGTTGGACTATGATTCTGTCATGAGCTTTATGTTCCTTCAGAAATATTTTTAAAACTTTGCTGTTAGCCAAAATGGACAAAAATATCACACGTCTTAAATACACATACATTATTCTACAAACGCTGCTAATGTCAAGGGTCTCAAGTTGTTATGCGTTTTGTAGCGATTTCGAATTATGCCTAAAAGCATAGTGGCTCACTGATAGAGAGCTCACATCTGCTGTCAGGACTCTTTAGTTCTATCTCAGATCATATCAATTTGTAGTGGATGACACCATTTCTGTGCGTTTTCTTCTAGGTTTACCAGGTCCTTTCCTTTAATTATCAGCCTCTTTTCGCATGAACGTATACATATGAAACATTAAATATTGTCTATCACTTCCAATGACGCCGTAATCAGAAAACAAGTCGAGTATTTGACAAAGTCCACCATTTAATGGGAGAAGCCCACATCATGATTTCTATCAATTAACTTAATAATGTATCAAATCCCTCGATTTATTGATTAATCAGTAAAATATGATATCACCACTATATGTAATTCTGTACTAATTTAATCAATAACATCTCACAGCTCTATAAGATGTTGTTTTATGTTCTTTTAATCTTGTCCTTCACTTGCGCAATTATATATATCTTAAAAGAATCCGATTTCTCATGTGATCTACATATCACACTCGGAACCACACTTATGGGAGCAAAATAACACTTAAATGGGCCAATTGATCAGGGGTCGTTAAAAAACTTGAAACGATACTTTCAGAATATTTTGCTTGTAGCATAACATTATTAATATGAAATTACCTAGGAAAGGAAACACTCCAAGAAACAAGCAACTGAAAGTCGTTAATGTCCCGTCTCACAGTTTACGTCATAAGGAGATATAGGCCTATTACTTATTCTGAAAGGTGAATGCTGCAGCAATTTCTTCCATAAAAAAATGTGAATACCAATCTTTTTGTTATTAAATTAAAGCCTTTCGATTATGATATTTAAGTTTATAAGTAAAACTGATCCACTAGTACTAGAAGTAGATCACGTGTTGCAAAAATTAAATAATGCTATTAATGCAATTATTACACATATTACTTATGGGTTATACAAACAAGTTTTTAAGTTGACTAAACCCATAAGGTTCTTAGTTAACCTGTGATAAATAACACTATTCTGTTTAATAACAGGGTGATTCAGAAAATAATACCTCCAAGGTGATATCTTTCTTTGTGTTTGACCATAGCACCGATACAGATATCATTGGAAAGCTTATAATGTCAGGTACAAATGGGGGCATCATTTTTCAGCATAGTCCCCATTAGGTGCAACACACTTGCGCCAAAGCGAAAAAAGGTTTTTCATGCCGTCGGTGAAGATTTGTTGTGACTGATGGCGACACCATTCCCGAGCTATTACTTCCACCGCCGCGTCACAACTGTAGATTTTTCCTCATAAGATCATCCTTAAATTTGGGCAAGAGGCAAAAGTCGCAGGGCCCAAGATCCGGACTATAGGCAGAATGAGACAAATTGTCAACATCACTTTGCAAGCAGATGGGACAACTTTGAATTTTTGGTGGAGGCGAGGACGTGTGGCGGTACTCCATTGACTGAGGCTTCGTTTCCCGGTCGTAATTGTGTATACACGACTCGTCGCCGGCGATGAATGTCCCTGGGCACACAACCTTCCGCAGTCAGAAATTAAATGACAGTTTGCTGTTTCAACCGGAATGCACCACTAAATGAAATGAATTCCTCCATTACTCTGGAACGAGAAGAGATAGGAAGGTGAAACAAGTAGAGGTCTATAGGCTAAACAACAGTGCATTAATAAGATATAGTTCAGAATGTTTGCAGTTCTATTAGCCAAGTAGTGGGCTTGGAGGCATTATTTTCTGAATCACCCTGGTAATATCTGTTTGCCACATATTTTATGTACCTGTTCTTTATAAACATATCTCAATTTTAACCAAAATGTTACCTATACCGTGATTATTCTCAGTCATTCAAGTGAAACAAAGATATGGAAGATAAGCAAACATACTATACCTATAAATTTACTTCATGGGAACGACTTCACTTTGCGCCAAGTAGAAAGCAGTGAAGTTAGAGGCAACTATTTGCCTGAATGTGATCTCTTACGAATGTCACTGACGAACTGACACGTCTTGCTTCTGATACAAGGAAGTAGCAGTTGATAATTATTCTTGTTTTATATATTTTATTAATTAATTAATTTTTCTCATGAAAGATGATAATTGTCTCATCACAATCGACTTACATAATATCCTCGTTGAAAATGTGATACATTTTATGTCCAATGTCTTAGTTTTTCAAGAGACGAAATAAACGTCACTACACTTATTCACAATATTAACATTTCAGACCTTCTAAAATGTGTTTTGTTCTTTAAAAACACGCTGATACAGTTTATCTCATCACAGCACATATAACTATAATACATTAAACTCGCTGGTACAGGAGGTACCACCCTAAGTTGTCAACAATCGACATGCCAGAAAATGCTGTAATCGATAGTTTCTCATCAATCGATGTCTTATGACTCACGTAGGTTTGCTAGACCAAGGTTTATTGCTTTCTCATCAGGTTTATGCCAAAAACTCAAAATCACAAAAATTGGACATACGAGGGTTCACATCTTGAACGAATAATGAAAACAAAATAAGAAAAAATTAAAAAGAATGAAAACACAAAAATAAAACTGAAGAAGAGCAATACATACTGTGAGCAATATTGCATAAGTCAATGATATATATATATATATATATATATATATATATATGTATGTATGTATTTCATTGTAGTACGAATACAAGGATTGTCGGGAAAGTTTCTGCAAGCTACTACTAACAGTATCGTTAGCTTTCCTATTATAAAATTTTGGAAGAATAGAGTATTATTTGTTTGAATTATCATTGATTGCTTGTTTAAGCTTATTCTTTTATTTTACACAGCACTTCGAAGAACTACCTCAGAAACCGCTGCTCGGAAAGTATCAACAGATGCTTTGGAAAAACATAAATTGCTTAAAACACGTATAATTTTTCATTTTTAGGAACAAAAATAAGTCAATAGGTGTTAAATAGGTGAATATTGACAATTATTCACTAATTCGACATTTTCACAAAAAATATTAACAGTTTGGAGCACTGGGTGGAAACTGGTGTTGTAATAAGAAATGATGGGACGATTTGGTTTTGTTTTACTCATATTATTGATAACATCTAGCAAACAAGTTGTTACACACCACTCAGCACCAAATTGTTGTAGACCTTCTAGAGTTATGGTTGCCACACATCCGGTATAACAGAAGGAAACAAACAATTAATTCCCCGAAGGTGCGATTGGAGACACCAGAGCAGTAAGTTGCTCTTTAGTTTTGAATTTGTACGAATACATATAATTTAGTTCTCTGTGATGTAATACACTATATTTGTACTAAACTCGGTTGGACTATTTTTGGCATTTAGACGAGCCTGTTCTTGAGGTTTGGCAAAATTGTGTGAGATCCGTATGGTTAACTGACCTAGTAAAATCGTATGTAAATACCCGAATCTAATCCATTATATACTGTAAACGTCAATATTAAGATATAACAGATGCGCCGGCTAATCTAAAGGAGATGGTGATGATGAGAAACGAATAAAATGGTGGGATGAAGAAATTGGGAAGAAATGGGGAATCCAGAGAAAACCCACGCATACGGCAGTTGTTCACCACAAAGCTTACTTCGCGCGAACTGCGATCGAACCAAGGACTCAGGCATCAGAAATGAACACTCTACCACTGAAACAATGCGGCCTAACAGAGTGCAATCATATAATGCATAGGGGTAATGGAGGTAGGACTGCATCGTCTGCTACATACTACCATCAGGAAATTAACTGATTGTTTCCTTCGGTTATACCGGATGTGAGGCAACCATAACTCTAGAAGGTCTACAACAATTTGGTGCTGAGTGGTGTACAACAATTCGTTTAACAGAGATTATCAAAGAATTGGGTAAAACAAATCCAAATCGTCGCATCATTTTTCATCACGTCAACACCAGTTTCCACTCACGAGGAAGGTCCATAAACCGTGATAGTTGAATTTTGATGAAAATTAGTGACAAGATTCAGTTTGAGTTGCTAAGTAACGTAGTTATAGTCACTCGGTGCGCAAATGCTTCGTTGAGCTGCTACACCGACGCCATCTTGAAATCCTGTAATCAATGTCCAAGAATACCCTTTTAGCACAAAAATGAAAAAGCTTTTGATATATCTGACTTCAGTATTGTAAACCAAGTAAATCATCTATATGTGAGAGTACTTCCAGTGTATGACCGCCATCTTGAAAGGCGCCATATTAAATCGTCATCAAATATGATAAATAGCAAGGGGGTCATGTGGGGTATCAAATAGCATTGGAATTTACTCCTGAATTCATTTCCGCAACCAAAGTTTAGATATCTGTTTTCACTTCAGAGTTAAGAGCTCTCTCGCTCACAGGAACATAGCAAAAACTGAGCAAGTAAAATTTGTGATATGAAATGCGGTCGTGCAAACACTTGCATGATTTTAACTAATGCAATAGTAGTTATTTGATCTACAATAGCCACTATACCAATCAGATCTTGAGACTAGTGAGAGATATCGTTAATTAAATTGAAATGCCTGTAGTGAAAAATGGAATAGCAGCACTGTAACAAATTATACCTATTTCAAAATCGCTATATATATGAGTCTGTGTGTGTTGCGAATATTCATAGCATTTAAATGCTGTAATATAAGTTAGGTGCAGCGGCACATATGACTTTACAAAAATATGTCTTGAAATTATTAGAAAATTGATAGAAAAATAACTGAAAAATTATTAGAAAAATAATATAAACTGGTGCACATAAGCAAATATTAACCTGCTAAGTTTTTGACCTTCAGTTGTGATAACGGAGATTCAAAACGAAGTGATTAGCACACAGCATCATGGAGCAGTGCAGACACTTAACAAATGCACTTTCGTCACAATCTTCATGACCACAGACACTATTTTCTACTAGTCTTCAAAACATTTGTAAATGAACCAACTATTGCTCCTGTTACGTACTCACATTTCTGCCATGCATATGCAAGCATGTCCTTTAGGACTGGCGCACAAAATTGATGATACACAACAGAATGCATTTTCTTTATGAAAATTCTGCCATATAACTTGTACACCGAACAAGTGAACACCTGCTACAATCAGTTATTTATCACAGTTTTAATATGAAAACTAGTCTTGCCCTTATTATAAGCAAGTGTTTTATCGTTAAAGGTGGAAAGATGCAGATATTTAATTATTTTATATTGAAGGGAAAAGGAAGAAAGAGGCTTGTTTTATGGATTGCAAGTTGGAATTGAATCTTGTAATAATCTTTACTGCCACGTATTCTTAGGAGTTGTGCATGCATTCTCTTATCACTAATAGCAGAACAGACACAAGAAAAGTGAATTCTAAGTTTCTAGGTGTATCTTCTAAGAATTGGCTGTGAACTGATAATTTAAATCTCCCTCATTGTTCAATGTGGCAGCAATAAATCGTTTGTATTTAGAGAAACTGTCAATAAATACATTAAAGTATTTTAACTTCGTAATATGCACGGTAAATTATAGGTCGTAAAATATGAGTATTGGAAAGGAACACAATATTCTGCAACAATGATGGTCTTTGCGTAAGGTTTCTAAATTGGAGAATAAAACTTAACACACTATAATGGACCACGTAAAATTGCTTAAAAGAGATTTTTGGTTTGATACAATTCAACGTCCCACACGCCTGCTACGCTAGAGGAGACGTGGACCTACTGATTATAGTGGAATCCGAACCATTTTGGTCGTTCAACTAATATGTACCAGTTTATATATTTTTTCTAATATTTATCCGAACAATCCCTCTGGTATTCTCTGCTTGTCAGTACTATTAGGTATGCGTTTCATCGACCAACAGTATATTCTATCGCACTTTGAAATAGGTATAACTTGTAGCATGCTGGTATTCCATTTTTCACTACAGAAATTTCAATTTAATTAAGGATTTATCTTACTAGTCTCAAGATCTGATTGGTATACTTGCTATTGTACTGTATTAACTACTGCATTAGTTAAAATCATGCAAGTGCTCGCACGACCGTGTTTCATGACACAAGTATAACTCGCACAGTTTTTATATGTTCCTGTGGGTAAGAGGGCTCTTAACTCTGAAGTGAAAACAGATATCTAAATTTTGGTTACGGAAATGAATTCAGGAATAAATTCTAATGCTATTTGATACCCCACATGACCCCCTTGCCATTTATCATATTTGAATACGATTCAATATGGCGCCTTTCAAGATGGCGGTCATGCACTGGAAGTACTCTCACATATAGATGATTTACCTTGGTTTACAATACTGAAGTCAGATATATCAAAAGCTTTTTCATTTTTGTGCTAAAAGGGTATTCTTGGACATTGATTACAGGATTTCAAGATGGCGTCGGTGTAGCAGCTCAACGAAGCATTTGCGCATCGAGTGACTATAACTACGTTACTTAGCAACTCGAACTGAATCTTGTCACAAATTTTCATCGAAATTCAACTCTCACGGTTTATGGACCTTCCTCGTCAGTACACCAAACTGGTGATATTTTGGATAGCAAAAATGGCTTCCAGTTTGAAGTCCACTACCTTGGATATAATTCCAAAATTTTTTAGTAAAGAAAGGGTAATGTTACAGATCGTCATTACAAACATGTGACGATATTTACATCTTATCTCTTATTATTCACAGGTTATTACCATCATAAAACATGTTTAATAACCTCTTAACATAAAAGATTGAGTATAGACGTGTTGATTTCTACTTATTTCTACATGCTTTTATTGTTTTCCTATGTTTCTGTATGTTTGGACTAGATAATCCTGTTAAAGTTGTTTAAATGTCTTTCAGGTAGATACCACTACAATTTATTTCATGCAGCATTCCAGTTTGTTTTCGTCTGCAGTTGTCTTTGTGATAGACCAAATTCTGGTGTATTTCGTGTGTCTTGACGTATTCCCCTTACTTGGTGAAAATGGAGAATGGTGAAAATTTGGTATTATTTTCATTAGTTTCGTAGTAATACTGGTATCATTGCAAGCACGAATATTGTCGCAATTTTATTTTAAGAGCTATTCAGATGTATTTATCTTATCGTAGACTTGCCAACTATCAATATTATCATCACCATTTATAATGGCCTTAAGTGAATATTTGATTTGAGTAATTAAAAATGAATTAAAATCAGAACATCTTTACGATCAATGTATATATGTTAAGACGTTAACCTGCGATTATCTTTCTTAGATAGCTTTTGAGAAAATTGTCTAAAAGAAAAACTAATCTGAAAGAATTTGAACATTCTGATTATTTTACACGGACATGACTGATGTTATCGTATGTCACATGTTGTTAATGGAAAATTAATATATGAAACATGAAGGAATCGTTGGAGGTATTTTCGAAAACAAATTATCGTGCGGTTGGACATTAAAAGTGGGGGGGGGGGGCAAGACATGATCTGAATATTTGATATCAATGTTAGTTTTCCTGGTTGCCTGTAACACTTTGTTTGACGAAAGGTTGTATAACTAATAGGATACTATCTTTATCAGTTAAAATACCGTATATCGTATTTCATATTTTATTAAGTAAATTGACAAGAGAAACGCAAATAGACACTAGCCCTTTGTACTCTTAAACAACGAATGTGTAAAAAGAGATTTGATTTCTTACTCATGAATATCTGTGTGGAAAATTGTGTGATCAGATTAGGGGCATATTTAATAACAAATTTGCAAAACAAATAAACAGAAAGGATAATATTAATCAAACAATCATAGTAATGAATAATGAGGCTTGTTTTGTAAAAGTTGTATTGAAACTGAGAATTAATGAACAACTTTTATTTTTTTTAATTCCACAGATGCTATTATATGTCTTATTACTCTTAGGATGACAGTGAATATTACAAGCATATGCTACGACATTTAAAGAAATACTTTTGCAGCTTCCCGAAATATGTTAAGTACAGTTTTCACTTTCTTGGAATATAACAAAACTCAGCAATATTTAGTCACTCCACATTTCAGTTATACAAAATAATCCTAAAACCTAGAATTATGCTAAATTTAATAAATTTAATTGTACATACAAAACTGTATATGTACACCCTTAAAATCCTATTACACTGTAAAATTAATATTCCTTACTGAGCTCCTTCGTGGCTAAGCGGTTAGCGTACACACCTTTGACGTGGGAGACCCGGGCTCGATTCCCCGGAGGGAGCTCACGTGGTTCGGACTCCACGTTGATCATTAAGTCCACGTCTCACATAACTTCGCAGCTGAACAGGATGTTAAACTGAAAACAATCAAATCAAAACATTCCTTATTATTAGAAAGAACAAAATACATTTTAGGAACTGTTGATTTTTGCGCAATTAAAGAATAACTTGTGAAGGGCTTCTTTTCTTGCGAAATATTATCTCAATTAGTTACAGAGCGGCTGACTAACATATCGAGCCCTTGCAAGAAGAAATTAAAGTACGTTCGAATTGCGGCGCTCCAATAGATTAATTTTTGGGCCATTTTTAGTCGCAGTTCAAACGCAATTCCTGTAGCTTTCTTAATTCCACGGGAAGACAATCAATACGTACTCATGGAACGACAAATATTTTATGGCACCATTTTTATTCTATGAACCAATAATACACACAAAACTTTATATTTCCAAATGAAACTATATACATTAATGGGTAATTTCAAAAAAGTGGGGGGGGCAACTGCCCCCTTTGTCCCCCCTAATCGCCGCCCATGTTACCGTGTTTAATTTATGCATTCAAATACGTTATCCTTGGTTTGGACGGTGGTAAGATTAGTGTACCCTAGCCAATAGAATTCTATTAAAACATTAAATTTGGTTGAAGTATGTTCAACAGTGTGTTTCTATACACTAAACATGCATCAGAACAAACGGTTGAATATATGGGGCGTCGATAGCACAAAACGCAATTACAGAAGTTGTGAGTATAAGGAAATTATAATGTGTATAGTACTCTTAAATGCATGGAATTGTTAACACTATTCGATTATTATTGTTTACATAAGAGTTACAATATCTAGATATGAATGCTTTAAATTTTAAAATTAATTTCAGATGGAAATGTTAAAGATTAAATACGTTCAAAATACGCAAAAGTGGAAGTGATTCTCTTGTGTGCTGAACGTACTCTTTGGACACAACACAAATCACATTTCCAACAGGTAGTAGGTTACCTAGCCTAGGCGGGCGGTGAATTGTGGTTTCGGGAGTTGCAGTACGAGCGATAAGAGAAAGAAGATATAAAGTTGGCTCATTGACTAATCAACATAACTTTAGGTGCAAATGCAATGTGACATGTTAAATTAAATAAAATTCTGCTTTTTTTTTAAAAAAAAAAAATAAAAAATGCAGAACATTTTATCCGATTAATCACCTTAATTATTAGTAAGTTCATTCTCCTCTCTTTGATTGGATCAAATCTGTCTAATACATACTGGTTAAACTCTGGTATTCTTATTGTCAGGTCTTTTTCGATGGAAAGCATAACCAATGGTGATAACCTTTCTTGGGACATTCAATTCCTTGAAAATGTCAATTCTTTCTCATGTGGAAAAAAAAAACTTTCCGTCTTTTGCTGACGCCATAGGTACAGTTAATATTAATTGCAGAAGCTTTGTAGATTCATTAAATATTTTTTCTAGATTATTGGGAACGATTCATTCTAGCAAACTCAATCCCTGACAGTGATCCGAATTCCTCTTCAGCGTTGATTGAAGAGAGTTCTTAGCAGAGATTAGTGTTATGAAAAAAATGTAAATTGAACACACTTTATTCACAGTTTATCCAGGAAAATTTAAAATAAATTGAGGAAATGTATCTGGTGCAAACAACACTACTGCCATAAGATATTCTGTAAATTTAAACTGGATTTTTTTTCCGAACACTCTCCTGAATTGCCCTTTGCTTGTTTTGTCTAAGCCTTAATTGCAAATATTTCCTCAGTTGAAAGTTGGTCAATGTTTTTTGTAATTTATTTACAGAAGTCATGGTACACAATTCATTCAGAATTTGTATGTTATTTACAGAATTAAAGCACACACAATAAAATTAAATCTAATAAATAAAAACCAAAACAGCTGATACAATATAGGTACTGGTATATGAATTCCGAATGTCACATATTCATACAGCAACACACACACACATGTGCGTAAAAGAAAAAAACACATCCGTCTTGGTTGTTACGCAATGCACGATGAACACAATATACTTTAACATGAGGTGAAACAAGCTTACCAATGTGATATGTTCTGGAAAGGAAACCTCGAAACCCGCCAGATGAAGGATCAACAGAAGGTACAGAAGCCAAAAATCAAAAAACATCAAACAAACAGCACTGCCAGTTCTACACACAGAAATGTTAACTGGGAGGGGTCCAAAGGATTTGAGGGAGGTCCAATACGTCTACATACGTAATATGGAACCGGTCTTATACTGCACCCGAAAAGACGATAAGTAATTCTTACTTACTGTCATCTATATTTGTAGAAAAAAAATGATAGAACGATTATTTTTATAAGAAAAGAAGAATACATGATGAGGCGTAAAATAAAATAATTAGCCTACATCAATCGTTTCTCTTTTAAACAAGTATAGTTCGTTAAGAAAGTCTACAAATGTTAGTCAAGTTTCGAAATTTTTGGGAGGTCCGGACCCGGTGGACCCCCTTGTGGCTACGCCCCTAAGCATTGCGAACTAGTCCCAAATTCAATGTGGCGTTCCCCATCATACAGTTTTATGTGGAAATTATCAAAAGTATAAAATATATTTATTTTATAAAAGAAATATGTTTATACAAAATACTATCCACAGACGGGGGGGGGGGGGGCGATTCTACATACTGACATATTAATATTTGATTCACAAATTACTGTAGAAAAAACCTTCATTATCAATATAAGCTAAGCATTAACTTGTAGATGCGGGTCTACTTTCATTTGTTTTCTCCTCTACTAGATATTTTCTTTCTTATTTTGTAATTCCGCAATCATTTTTTTTAATTGTCATTATATGGTTCATTCCCGTTGTGCCTACTTCCCGTTCTGCCTACAGACCCTCCAGCAGTTTAAAGAAAATATTTTTAATTATCTTATCTCTAGGCAGAACGGTAATTCCCGTTGTGCCTACTTCCCGTTGTGCCTACTCTTTCGAGACGGGGAATTATGTGCAGGGAGGAATTTTTGTAGGGAATATTTCTTTAGTATTTCTAAAAGCTTCTGTAAAAACAACCACCACCTCTACAAGTTTCATCATACATGGAAAATTGGTTGACTCAGTTGCAAGAATGTTAGACATTGTATGTGAAACAAACATTAAAAAAAAAAAAAAAAAAAGATCTAATATCAAGCAATTTCAGAACAAAATTTTATTTGGGTTTCCAGTAGTTTACCTCCAGCATGCTAAGACTTGCAGTACTAAAAAATGCCACAGTTCACATCCCCAAGACATGTCTGGCCAACTATTAAACAAACAACGCAAGAGGATGCATAAGGCGGCCTTTAAAAAGAGTGTTTGTCTCCATCATATCTCTTTCCTCGAATTGATTGATTCAGTTGCCAGTAACCCGTTTGACATTGTATCTGAAACGAACACGAAACAGACTTACTTCGGGCTAATATCAATTCATTTCACAACCGAATTTTAATCGGTTTTCCAGTAGTTTATCTCCAGCATACTAAGGCTTGCAGTACTAAAAAGTGCCACAATTCACATCCTCAAGACATGTTCGGCCATACATTAAACAAACAATCCAAGAGGATGCATAAGGCGGCCCTTTTGAAAAAAAAGAGCCTTTGTCTTTTACATCACTGCTCCTTCTTTGGCATTACCTTAACAGGTAATTTGTCTTCTAACACGATTCTATACTACATGCAATGTTACATATACTTATATTGTCAATGTAAATACTACATATCGTCAATGTTAATACCATATATCGTTAATATAGCCAATATATTTAAAACATCTCACCATCACTGTTCTAAATGCAAACAGTATGCAACTGCATCTGTGTAAGCCACCAAGTCTATTACATGTGATTCCAGACGTGCCTTCAATGATTTTATTTTTTGTTCAATTCGCTTATATTTCAGCTTTGGTTCCTTCGGCTTTTTTCCTACCTCCAACATCAGCATACAAGCTTCATTCTCACTCTGTTCTTGCTGCAACAGCTGTACAAATGTAAAAATATTTGGATGTTCTCTTGTCAGTTTTCTGTTTAATTTAGAGTGCCAGCCCTCTACAACATTATTTGTTCTTCCCTCAACATTATCATATTGGTTCCATATATCTCTGGAAAAGAGAGAAACATTAATTACATAAAACAAATCAAAGCTTGACAATAGACATTCAACAACGATTGGAAGTTGCATGTTAACGTCTGTCGTAGATAACGTTAAGGATAACGTCTGTTGTTTGTTGTTAGTAACACGGTAAATTTATAAGTATTCAGTTTTGTAATCATTACACTAGTATAGAGTTAATTTCAGATCTCTGGTATGAGCAGATTAAAATTTCGTATTGGCATGCAGATCTCAGAAATGATTTTTTATGGAATGAGAATAATAATTACGCTTACCACACTCCATTAAAGACACTATGCACCATTTCATATCCAGACACTTCTGAGCTCACAATTGTAGAACACATAGGCAATACAACAATGACAAACGAAACTAATGGAAAAACATAAAGGACTAAAATGACCGAATGAGTAGGCCTATATATGAAATACTAATCACTGCTAACGTAGATTTCGTTTCCCAAACGAAAACCACATATATCTGAAAAAAAAAAAAAAATCAAACGAAAAACAGATAGTGAAATAGCGTAGAAAATAAGGTAACTACTATATCGTACTTACTTTGTGAAAATGGCGTCTGCATCGTCCAGCCATGTTTCGACTAAATAGTCATGAAACTTCTCTGCGTTTTGTACTTCCGGGGCATTTTCCTGGAGATGCAGGAACATGTCACCCACTTGCTCCACTGGCACAAGTGGTAGTGCAGCAGCACGTCTTATACACTTCCTGACCTCTTTGTCTTCTTCATAAAAAGTGGACAACCCCAATGACTGAACTTTCCTCCATAAACATTGGGTGTAATGGAAGAAACACCCACGAATGGCTGCATCCGGAAAAACACCAGTAACGGCATTGATTACCGCTCTTTCAAAGTCTATAATCACTGTAGTAGGATTAAAGGAAAGACCATTTGCAGAAGCCGCATCTTTAATGAGAAGCAGCATCCTACGATAGTCTTCCTCTTTCTTAGAAGGCAATAAACAAAATAGAAACGGAAAAGTCTGCCCCAAATATGTCCCATGTATGGTGTACAGCTGCTGATATATACGGGGAGCTGCTTTAAAAGTACCATCCATCCAAACTGTCTTTGTGGTTGAAAGCTTCCGTAAATTTCCGGTTGTCCCAAAGACCTGCAGAATATAATATTAATATTTAGCTCCCCTAATATATTGATAATTATTAGTGTATTAGCTAATTAACATATTAACAAACTTATTAAATTCAAACAAAATATATATTTAATATTGAATTTTCAGACATGCTGCAAGCTTGAAGTGTGATGACCAGCATACTTAATTCTAGCTAAAAATTTAAGGATGCATACTTGAATGTTAAAGTTATCTAAAGCTCGTGCCCAGAATATAATACAATTGAAATCCCTTATTTTAATCAGTTAATTGTATTATTACACCTCTGGCTCCAAAACTAAACTTTGAGGATCCTATTAAGTAAATTCAAACTAGATGATATTAATTAATGTCTGTAAACTTAACACTGCTAACATTAAGTACTTTACGAAAGTTATTGTAATTAAAATTGAATAATAATAAATTCAGTTACCAATAATCGATCAGAATCAACACCATCATCAATTAAGAGAAATTCCTCTCCTGTTAATGTCTGTCTCCACCTGCCCTCTAACCTAATACAATTTCTTGTTGTGGGAAGTTCAGGCCTTTCTGCGCTTCTACAGTTATACAGGGTATGTTTAATTCCCTCAAATGTTGGCAAAGCGGCTGCAACCTCTTCCTGTATCCCTTCCTTTGCAATCACTTCTCTGAAGATAGAAACAAATGAAATAAATAAAAAAAATACATGAATAGTTTCGTTAAAATTTACCTGCAAAACACATTCATCTGACTAGTGCAATAAGCTTGAAGTCAAAACTTGTAAACTGAGATTATTTGTACTGCTAACTTGAACTTGTATCACACGACTAGCGAGATACTAGGCCACTACCTTCAAGAAACTGACTTCAGTTTACCCAGATCAACTATTTGGTGTCTCTTAACGTAATGTTAAAAAACGAAAGAAAAAAGTAGTTAATTTTTAACTAGAAGATAGAACTAACCAATAAAATAACTACTCATTTAAAAAGAAAATTTAGTCTTACCTGTAAACTTTTGGAACTGCATCTACAGGATTCTCGGACACTTTACACTTCATCCTGTCTATTAAGCATCTTGCTTCAATTTTGCTCCTTTCTGTTTCATGAGAGTGTACTCCACTCTTTGATAAAACATCGTCACACAAAACAACAACTGTCGCTTTGCACCCACGTGTACATTTCCAATATGTCTTTTCTTTACTACGTCTATTAATCCGGTATAAGAACCCTTCGTACGCGAGCACTTTCCCCCCGTATTTCGAACTGACAAATTCAGCCATTCTGTGCTGCTTACTATTCCTATTGATACTTATAAAGTGACAGATTAAAAATTTGAATTGAATTTTATACAGATTACTGTCTCGATCTCAGAACTTTCACTTTTCGAAGCCGTCAGGTGTTCTGAACGCTGATTGGCTACCGGTGAACACAGTAGCCAATCACCTTCAAGAGTACCAAACTGAAACAAAATCTTATAAATCCCTTTCCCTCCCCGATTATCTGACCTTTTGATTTGAGTTGAAACTCTACAAAAACATTCAATTATGATATTTGTATTTTGTATTCCTGCTATTTACATTGACAATATAAATATGAAAATAGAAGTATGTATGATATTATGGCATATAGTATAGAATCACGTATAGAAGACAAATCAGCTGATAAGGTGATGCCGAAAAAGTAATTTTAATGTAGGAGACTAAGACCCTTTCTTAAGGGCCCCCTTATGAATCCTGTTGCATTAGCCCTATTTGTTTAATATATGGCCATCAAACATGTCTTAAGGATGTGAACTGTGGCACATTTTACGTACTATGAGTCGCAGCACGTTGGAGATGAAATACTGGAAAACCGAATAATTTTTTTTTGTGAAATGACTTGATATTAGACCGAAGAAACTTCGTTTTATGTTCGTTTTCGTTTCAGTTTCAATGTCAAACTGTTTTTTTTTTTCAACTGAATCAATTTTCCATTTTCCTGTAGGAATTAAAAAGAAATAATATTCATATTTACTAAAGTAGATGCAAACAACCCTGCTAATAACAGAACTATATCCCAGCAATTTTTCCCAGAAGAAAAAGTAGAATAACATCTAAAATTTATGATGAAACTTGAAGAAATAGTTATTCTTCTTACATAATTTCTTAGAATTACGAAACAGATTATTGCGAATGCAAGACAAAACCCATGGAAAATTTCTGATAAAACTGACAAAATTCAAGGAACAGAATCATAGTTGCAGTTTAATAAAGAGATTTTTTTTTTTTCAGCGGCCATGCATCTAAAATGTTATATATAATTCTTCACTTTATTGAAATAACATTTTCTAAATACTGAAAACCCAACGAAACACATAAGACTGTTATAGTAATCAGATGCGTAGCTAGAGGGGAACGAGCGGGGCTGTTGCCCTGAGCGCTAATAGTAGGGGTCGCCGAACAAGCAAGAAGAAAGAAAAAATATGGGAAGTCAGTAAACGACGCGTCGCCCTGAAAACGTATTGGCGTCCGATTAAATCAATATTGTTAGTTTGCAAAGAAATAGATATGATAAAAATTTTCTTGCTTGCTCCGCTCGCAACATAAACGTTTCAATAAGAATCACAACAAGCTTTTACTTATTACGTTAAAAAGTTATTATATATGATTTGTTAGTGTCAGTGTGATAAGCAAGGTGCCTAGTAATGACTTATAGTCTACACAGGAGTGTTTACAAAATCAGAAACGGTCAAAGTATGAAATACGTGTTCGGCGTTTTGTTGGTGATGAGTTTGCTTAGATAATCACGCTTCTCTACCCAATCGGATTACTCACGACGGTGAGAATGAAAACTCTGAGAAATTCGCAAAGAAGGCTCCTTCTGAATTTCCATTACATTTCACAGAATATTTTTACCGTAAAATAATCGAAATTAAAATGCTATTTGTGTGGTCACATACAGAATAAAATCACAGATATTTACGATTATTAGGAAGGCTGGAACCACGTGTAATAGGCTTGATGGCTTACATAGATGTGGTTGCATACTGTTTACATTTTGAACAACGATTATGAGATCTTTATTTAAATTACATTGGGTATATTGACGATATGTGGTATTTAGTATTTACATTGACAGTATAAATGAAATGAAATGAAATTTTTAAGTTTTACGTCCTACGGTAATGCTGGCTAGGCTAAAGGAGACGGTGATGATGAGAAATGAATGAAATAGTGGAAAGTAGGAGAAAACGGTAGAACACCGAGAAAACCAACGCACACGGTGTTTGTCCACCACAAAGCTCACCTGGCTCGAGCTGGGATCGAACCATGGACCCCATGCACCAGAGGTGAACGCTCTACCCCTGAGCCATTGCGGTCCCATTTTTTTCTTTTTTTACAATATAAGTACGACATATTGCGTGTAATACAGAATCATGTATAGAGGACAAAGCACCTGATCATATATAGAGGTGATGCCGGAAAAAGATCTGTGATGTAGAAGACAAAGGCTTTTTTTAGAAAAAGAAAAAGAGACCGAATTATGCATCTTCTTGCATTGTTTGTTTAATATATGGCCAAATATATTTTGAGGATGTGAACTGTAGCACCTATTACGTACTGCGAGCCTTAGAATGTTGGAGATGAACTACTGGAAAACTGAATAAAATTTTGTTGTGAAATGACTTGATATTAGACCGAAATAAGTTTATTTTCTTGTAACTGAATCAATTAATTTTCCATTTCTCTGTAAGAATTAAAAAAACACATCTCTACTAAAGTAGACGTGAATAACGCTGCTAATAACAAAACTGTACCTAGTCATTTTTTCTGAGAAGAGCAAGTAAGATAACATTTAAAATATATGATGAAATTTAAAGGAATAGTTATTCTTCTTACAGAATCTATTAGAATTACTAAAGAAAAAATCCCTAGAAAAGATCCCTCCCTGCACAGAATTCCCCGTCTCGAAAGAGTAGGCAGAACGGGAAGTAGGCACAACGGGAATTACCGTTCTGCCTACAGATAAGATCATTAAAAATATTTTCTACAAAGTGCTGGAGGGCCTGTAGGCATAACGGGAAGTAGGCACAACGGGAAGACACCCATTATATTGATTTGCTTCAGTATCGGCACGTAATTTAAAAATATGAATTCATAAAAACAAATTCAATTTTGCTAATTGCTAGTGAAAGAAAGTTCAGGAATCTTATTTAGCGTGAAAACCCATCTCGTTCATTGGAAATCGTGCTTTGTTGCAGAAGCACTGCAACGACCAGTCCCTTTAACTTCTGAGATAGGGGAAAGGAGACTTAACATTTGCTCCAATTGCCGCGCTGAAGGAATCTAGTCGTTGTATGCTCGCATCAACACAATATAAATTAGGGACTCTGTGACGGATTATTTTTCGCTTTTTAAAACGGATTAACGGAACGGACACTTATAGAAGTAAAAAAAAAAAGTTATTTAAAGTGTATATATGCAAGTATTAAAAAGTAATTTTTCTGTTCTTTATTACTATTGATAATAATATTTTTTTCTTGAAATACTTTAGTCGTTGTGCAACGCTGCAACACGAACATTAGCCGCCACTGCCTAGTCTTGAAATGAGCAAATCCGATACAATCTCAAATTCTGTATTATTTCAGAATCACAATACTCTCTTTCTTCTCGGTTACCGTTGTTTTAAAGTAAGGAATAAAATAGCAAAAACAGTTTAGTAGTGTAAATGAAAGGAATTTACAAACAAATCAAGTAATTTGAACAAAGAAATATGAAAGTTATCTTTATTTAAAGGTAAGATATCGGATCTATGTATTAATATTTTAGAAATTAATCAATGTTTAAGTCTTATACTACCTACCTTAGTTTGTTGAAGGATTATGATGCGAATTAATTCTAAATTGACATCCAAATAAGTTGTAGAGACTTTCGGATTCCCCTCCATTTATTTGTAATGATGGTAGTTCTGTCTGAATTTGATTAACTTAAAATACTACACTCTTAAATTAATTGAATATAGATTTTCTTATTTGTTTTTAATGTCAATTGTTGCTGAGCTAAAATAATGGTCCCCCAAATTTGTTGAATTCTTAGTTGTTGGTTTCAAGTTTAACAGCATCGAAATACCAAATATAATTTAATGTGGATTCGAAACTACTGTACATGAGTTCCAACTGGGAACTTATAATATCCCATCTCTATTGACTAGGCGAAGGCGAGGGTATGTGCTAATAATATAGCCACGAGTTTCCTCATGGGATGCCATGTAGAATATACAAGTGATGCACATTAAATGAATAGGTTTCAGTGTTGCCACAATCCTCGCTCTGGAGTGGGCTGAAAAATAGTACCAACTTGAACCAAAAAGGGCTGAATTCATTATTTTATATCTGTAATACATAGCTCTATAACACGAAACTAAAAGAAGTAAAGTTCTAGAACACTCCCCTCTTGTAAGAGTCCAAATCAAAAAAGTGCTCTTTTTAAAAATTATGTTTTAAAAACATCCAAATAGGAGGACTCAGTGGCGTAACAATGGCCTTTGGCGCCCCTGAGCAAAATGCCTAGTGGCGCCCCCTCACCCATTTAATAGACTAATGTATGACCGCCTGTAACTTACGCGTATGCGCCACATCCCACATTTGACACTAGCTTCGGGCACTGTTGCCAAAATGAGATTTCTCTTTCCGCTAAAACAGGGCTAAAAATTCGCTAACTGCAAAAAAAAAAAATAAATAAATAAATAAATAAATAAATAAAATAAAATAAAATAAAATAAAATAAAATAAAATAAATCACGTCTACAAAAATACTGTAAGTAATATTGCAATCGGTATTTAAGAAGATCAGCTAATTATTACTCTCCAATAATGTTGGGATTAGAGCCTAAATAGGTCAGTATCATCCTCATCCATTTAACACTACGTTATCTCAGTCAACATCAGAAGCGGACGGAGGCAAAATTTTCACCCTGCCAATGAGTTTTTGCCTCCCTCCCCCCCACCTAGTCCTAGCCTATATTTTACATTTTATTACAGTGATGTTAGGAAATTTATTTTGGGGTGCTCGTTTGGGTGTCCTTGACGTTACCGTCCAGGGCAGTTGCCCGGTTTGTCCAACCTTTGGTACTTGGAGAATTTGTCGTTATTGTTGAAAGCCTGTTGCGCAGGGGAATTTTATTTATAGTTAGTAAGCTCAATACATGTAATATATGACTGGTATCGTATTAATACGGTAATGATTAATTACCAGGAGGATTAATTTCTTAATCATACAGTGCTGTAACCTCGACGAGTTTACAGTAATGCCAATAATTTGATACGCAAATGTAATAAACTGCGAGAGAGGGGGGAAGAAATTTTTATTCTTGCCATATTTGAAAATGAAGACCACGAAAACTTAGGGCTCCATTTATATAATTTGTTTCTTTTTTTATTAAAAACCGGGGCTCCCCCTAAGAATACGCGACAAAACGTACTAGCGACAAAACGTACCACCGACAAAACGTACCACTTACCCTGAGGGATGCTTGTGAAAGGTTTTCTAAAAACACTTTAAATAATGACAAGCGACAAAACGTACCACTTGCCTGGAGGGCTACTTGTGAAGAGTCTTCTAATCAGTCATCAAATAATGACAGGCGACAAAACGTACCACTTGATAGGACGGTATATAAGGACGGAGGTTAAAAGTTGAACAGATTGCTGGTGAGAAAAGTAGCGATGCAAGACCAAGACTAAGGCTAAGGCTAAGACCATGCGTGCAAGATTCTCGCAACACCAAGACAATACCTGCAAGAGTCTCGCCAGACCAAGACCAGCAAGAATCTTGCATATGCAATATTTGAATATTTGCTGATTTCCATCACACTTTATCCAGGCTTTGGACCAAAGACGGATAGGCATTATTAGAGGGACGCGGGCGCTTTCTCCCACAAGGGCCACCACCATCTCAATGTCACAAATCAATTGCAGTTTTCTTTCTACAGTAAGTCAATAGTATTAACAATTGACAATTAAAACCTGATATTCTTTCATCAGTATATTATTCTGAATTGTTCAAAATATTATATGAAGTTCAAGGAGAACGTATACTATATTACAAAATTAGCAGATGTTTTAGTGTACTAGTTTTTGATGCTACTGTATCTATCACTTTTGTATTCGAAATATTTTTTAATAAATCTTTTTCAATAGACATCAACATAAATGTTTTCAAATGTTCCTGAGACATGGTACTCGTTATCCTATTTTTAATGTATTTCAGTTTATTTAAGTTTTGAAAAATTTCTTTTACATGTTGCCTGAGTTACGGGCAAAGTCAATAAAAATTTGTATGCTGGAAACCTGGATAAGTATTACTGCAAAATTTACAATTCCGCAAAATTAAAAAGCAGCACATTGGACAATTTTGCAACACGTTTTGCATTCGCTTTCCTTGTAAACAAATGGATTTTCTCCTAATTCTGAATCACTTGCACCATCAGGACAGTCATTTTTTCTCGGTTGTGCTCGTCATCAAGACTGACTTTCAAGGATATCCACGTTCTTCAAAAGTCCAAGAGAATACATTTATAGTATCCTTGGAAACTTCTTTACTGAAGTTTTTCAGAAAATATGTAAGTTTATCGAAAGGCACGTCTGGAAGTTCTGTTACTTGGTTGAAGTGGCTAGGGTCCAAATAATCCATAAAGTACATTGCTTCTTGAATCTTGAAGAAATACTAGAAACTACCATGTCCAAAATTGTATTGAATGCTTCGATGCAATTCCTGGCCATTGGATAGAAGCAGCTTCATCTTCATATTTACAGGAAAATCTTTGTCCATCTCTGAAGGCGAATTGTCGACAGGTCAATAGAAAAAAAAAAGAAAAAAAGAAATCACGTTCTAAGTCTTCAAATTTGTTATTGGCCCATTCTGCAAAGCTTAATGCTGCATTCTTAACGGATTCAAGATCATCTCTCTACTCTTTCACTTGGAACAGAGTAGTCTGCACCATCCGATAGGACTACACTAGCAGCACCCTCTATTTGGAGATAGGTTGACAGAAAGGTCGTCACTTGAAATATCTTAAGGAACATTTGTGCTGTCCGAGTTGTTTTGAACTTGAGAAGATCTTTTATATATCCTTTCGCTTTACGCCTAGCTTTTGGTTTGATATTTTCTGTAGAAGCAATTTTCTTAATTATTATGGTCAACTCTATATACAAAGCACTTTCTGGGTTCGAAAAATGACCAAACTTTTTCTGAAAAACAGTGTGTTTTCTACCATCTTGTTTCCGCAATAACTGTAAGACGCCTTTGTTAACATTTGATCTTCCAAATGTCCATTCGCTGATAAGACTCACGCATAAATATCGCACAGTCATTCAGCAGAACAATGACACAGAATCAATGCAATTTTTTGTCAGGTCACATGACATGATTGAGTATATGAGCGTAACACCACACGTGTAACTGAGTTTCTTAGTGGTTAAGCGGTTAGCGTACGCGCCTTTGTCGTGGGAGACCTGGGTTCGATTCCTGGCAGGAGCTCATGTGCTTCGGATTTCCCGTAAATCAATATGTCCCGTCTCATATAGCCTCGCTGCTAAAAGGGCCGTTAAACTCAAAATCAACTGAATCACAGTGTAACTGATCATAGGTGAATTGAAAAAATCCGAATGTTGTCCTTGCATGTTACTTGAGCCATCGGTTGAATTTCCAATACACTTCTTAATATCAAGGTTCAACTTCTGCAGAATTTCCTGTAGTAAACCGCAAGGACACTGGCCTGTGGTAGATATGCATTTTACAATGACAACAATACTTTGTTTAACAACCATTTTAAGAACATATCGAAAACAACAGAGCACTGGCCTGAAACTACTATATCTTGAGTAGTGTATAATAGAACAGAAAATATTGAAGCTTGAGAGACTTCTTTCGAAATATCTTCTCTGATAAGTGTGTTGATAGCATTCAAAACATAATTCACCGTGTTTAGTAAAAGTTATGCGACAACTATCCTGCTTACTTCCTCGTATATGACTCTTCTCGGTGACCTTATCTAAATTACTTTTAAGCGGAAGATCTAATTTGCTTAAGAAAGGAATAATACCCAAAAAGTTTCCATGATCTATAGCTGTGTCTTTCAGTTTATAGGCTGCTACATTTCCTCTGTAAATGAGCCCTCTTTTACCAATGAGTTTCCACACTTTGACAACTCGATACATTACCTGTCTGTTCTTGTCAACCTTATACTGCCGTTGTTTTACCTGTTCGTGAGGAAGTAGTTTCTTAAAATTATGTTCTCTTTTGTTAGATATGTAAGCACCCACATTGGTCTAATGTATTTTGGAAGACTCGTGTTCTCTTACTCGCTGATAAACGTGTTTAATGTTACGTTTGTCACGTACAGAACCTTTAAGAGAAGTTTGTTCGATCTGGAGAATAATCTGTGAACACGCTGAAAAAAAAAAAAAAACTTGAAGTGGTACGTTTTGTCGCGGATTAAATATCCGAAATGTTTTAATTAGTCCAAGACAGGTTGTAATTTATATAAGTGGTACGTTTTGTCGCGGATTAAATATCCGAAATGTTTTAATTAATCCATGACAGGTTGTCATTTATGACAGGTCGTCAAAAGTGGTACGTTTTGTCGCGAAAATTCAAGTGGTACGTTTTGTCGCTGGTACGTTTTGTCGGGACACCCCCCCTAATACTGTATACGGAAAAGTCCTGCGCCCGTAGGCAATGCCTACCCTGCCTACCCTATTGCTACGCCTCTGGGAGGATCCTAGACAACCGTGGAAGTAGATGAAACTTTTCTCGCACGTAGGAAATATAACAGAGGCCCCAAATTAAGAGAGAAAACAGTTATTATCTTCCGTATGTATTGCAAGGAAACCAAAGTGACCACAAATCAAAACAGTATTATGACCATATATGAAATATAGATAGATAGATAGATAGATAGATAGATAGATAGATAGATAGATAGATAGATAGATAGATAGATAGATATAAAACGAGAAACAAATCAATCATCTCCGAGTTCGCTCCTCATGACATCACACAGTATGAGTAACGTGAGATGTGGGAAAAGTCTTACTGACACTTTTGAAAATGTGACAAGTATTTGTTAAATGGTGCTGAATTGGGTAGAATTGTACCAACTTTTTCACAAAAGGGGCTGAAAATGCCAGCGTGGTACCAACGGGCCGATGAATGACAAAAAGGGCTGAATTTGGTACAATTGTACCAAGTGTGGCAACGGTGATAGGTGTACAAAATTCAAGATTACAGGGGAGATCGTAAACACTTAGTTCAGTAGACTGTTCTCTTGGACCGACAGCGTAGAAAGAATAAAGAAAGTTCAGATTGGAGAGTCTTTGTTTTCCCTTATAAGCAGTGTGAATGTTCCCAGCGTCATTTTAGATTGGTCTTACGTGCCATCCAAAGAGTCTGTTGAACTGAAAAGCGTAATTTTTAATTTAAAGAAAGACTTCGTTACCAGTGTGTGGTATAAACCCTGATGAGACTGAAAAAAATTAAGTAATTTTAGATTGAAAGTAAGATATTTAGAAAAAAAAACTGTACCCTATTTACATTAGGATTAGGAATTAGATTTTTGTGCTGTCGGAAGCTAAGGTCATTTAGCCCTTCCGTATATGAGGGATGATCTCCCTCGACGAGCACACTGTCCGATGAAAGGGAAGGGAAGAAAGGATTAGGGAAGGACGAAAGCGGCCTGGGACCATTATATTAGCTACCATCTAAACATTTTCCTGTCGTGAATGAGGGACATCAGGTAAAACCTCAATCAAGATAGCTGGTCTGAGAAATCTGTTACACTTTTTCGAGCAAACGTCCCCACTGGGAATCGAACCCGGGACATTTAGCACCGAACGCGAGAGTGTTAGAGACTGCGCTGCGCGGGGCCACTCTATTTACATATTTGTATTGTTATTTATAACAGAGTCGGCCAATGTTTCCATATGTTTGATACACGTGATATATTTAAAGTTTTTTCTCACATTGATAAATCATTTTAAAGTAATTAACATTAATTATTTGTTCTTAGTGATTATTATATATGAGTTTTCTAAAAGCCAGGCCTAATGCTCTACATTTCCGTGCTGACGGAAATTAATTCTTATGTTGGGGAAGGCGTTGTACCTTTGAAACAATGTACTTTTGAACACGTGTGCTTTTCTCGAATTCAAAGCTATCTAGGTGCAGTGATTAAAATTCGTTTGAGAGATTAAATGAAAAAGGCACTACAAACGCGTTTGGCCGTTGTTTACTGAGTGTTGTGCCGAGTAATGTTCCTTTTAATTTTTTCACCCCCAGAACGAAGTTTTTTGTAGTTACCTTTTGAGTTTTATGCTCTTCGGTTTTCGCAACTTGTGATATTTATTTGTCCATACTTGGGGTAGAATCATTGGTGAATACAGTAATATTTTTAGTTTCAACATCTGCGCAATATTTAAGCTAGTGGAGAACTTTTTTTTGTAATGGTGACCCTCTTGTACCTATAAGCATTGTACCTATGACCATCGTGTAACTTTGAACGATAAATAATACTGTTTAAAGCTACACAATGTAAGTAGTTAAAACAATTGATATATTTTATATAGGTTAGGTTAGGATATAAAGTTATTAATTATAATTTTAAGTAGTTTCTATATATTCGCTTATTGTATAACATATTGTTAAGAGTTGTATATGCTCAACTTTATTGTTCACAAGTTTTTGTTAGAACTTCTCTTCAATTGTTAATTTAATTAATAAAATTTCAATTCTGGGTAACTTTTTATAGCTAAACCTTTTATTGCAATTTATAACTGTTAATATTTACGGATTCTTTTTATGTTATTGCCTCAGAAACGTTGTAATTATCACTTTGATCAAAGGTACAAGAGGGTCTGTTCAATGGTACACGACCATAATGTCCCTGTGAACAAAACGGATATGCTCTTGTTATATTCTATACAAGCTACTGTAGTTATATAACACGTTTAAAAATCATCATATCTGATAGCAAAGAGATGGCACTTCAAATATACGACAAAAATTGGGCAAAAAGAGCTGAATATTAGCACCGAAATTTCGAAGACTCTAAAAGTGTTCACAGGTACAATCCGCGGCAAAAAATCTGCAACATAAGCATATAAGTTTATTGTGAAATGACGAAGTCTTTTGCTCCAAAATAAGTGTGCACGGGAGGAGGCCGAGGTTTATCCTGGCGTGATTCGACCCACTTAGAGGTTATGTTCATTCCCTGTGCTGTTAGGCGTAGTTTCACAATAAACTTACATCCTCATGTTGCAGGTTTTTTGCCGCTGATTGTACAACGCCTTCCACTAAACTGTGGTAACAACAGGAAGTGCTGCCATAAACAAATACAATATATCTGTGCTTGGTGCGTTAAAGGTTTTAGTCCAAAAATCATGAATCGTAGTCACGTGACAAAGATTGGGATTTAAAACTTTCTGCTTGTGCATAAAGTATTTAAAAATCAAAGTTTATTAAGCGCTTTACACTGCTTGCGAAATGTTGAGTGTTTTAAATCTCTGCATGAATCGTTCCCAACAAGGTATTATAAAAATGATTTTAAGTTCAAACTTTTAGAACGTACCAAACACACACACACACATGTATAGATATTGTGTGGTGACTTCTCCCAATTCATACAGAGACTGGTGTGCACGAGTCCCTACCTGGGTCTTTCAAAACAACACTGACAATGATTGGGAGGTGATTCCTCACTAGTGTTGTAAAGGCCTGGAAAAAAACAGAAATTTTGGGTAAAAAAACAGTTTTTTACCGTTTTTTCCCGAGCTTCGAAAAAAACGGACAAATTGGGAAAAATGAAATTTTCGAATATTTTACTACATTAAGCTTTTAAAATGGAAACTATTTTATATGTACTAGCTAGAGACCTGCACAGGACGAAATTTTCGGTCCGAGCCCAATCCAGCCCGAACGTACCTAGGCCCGCCCCAGCCCGGCCGGATAAGTTTTGGAGATTTTCGGCCCGGCCCGATAAGTTTTTCAAAATTCTTGGCCCAAGCCCGGCCCAGACCCGATAAATTTTAAAAGTTTTTGGCCCGACCCCGGCCCGATAATTAAAAAAAAAAATGAGCTCGAGTCCAAATCTTTCTCAAACTTTAGTACTAAATTTGACCTAACCCTCAGAAACATTTTCTAAACTTTGGTTCACAACCTGATGCTTGCCTTCCGAATGGTACCATTGCCTCCTAGAACTTTGCCTGTTATCGAGAGAACAAAAAGTCCATTCCCTGTAACAAAAATCTACTTTATTGATTTTTAGCATAAAGTGAAGATATCAATATTGTTTAGCGACAGGCAAAACATTCCCACACCTTCTTATTATATTTTGAGTTCAGTGAAGGTCAAGGTCAGAGCTCAATTTACCGCATAATGCCTGCAATCCTCTATAGTGAAAGGGAACCGCTAAGCAACACAAACTGTAAATAGCTATTGCATTCTTTGTAACATTTTTCACGGACACACTTCTTCAACGTTTGGCTTTATTCCAATTATCGTTTAACGAAAGTCAATAATTATTAAAGAATTGCAATTGGTCGGCCCCAGCCCGGCCCGACCTGAAGAGAAATCAGTGTCGGCCAGCTCAAGCCCGGCCCGGCCCAAAGAAATAAAAGAGTCGGCCCGTGCAGGTCTCTAGTACTAGCTTACAGTTAATATCATTGAGTAGTTATGTTTCTTGTATTAGAATAGGGAAATTTTGTGACAACAAATATGTTTGTACCATTCCTTTCCACGGTGATAGAATGGAGTCATTGCTACAAAAGATCCTAAAATATAATCATAGTTAGAATATTAATATTGACGTATTTAAATTATCTTAAGTAATCTTATAAAGTTACCGTTTTATGGCAGGGAAGTGTTAAATAATAGGGCCAGAATAATTCTAGTTAATACCTGTATGTTAAAATCAAATATACAGGGTGTTTCAAAAGAACACGGAACAGTGACAATGTTTGGGAGGGGATTGATGACACCAAGATAAGGCAAAAAGTATAGACCATCTTGGGTGCAGAAATGCTTATTTTCGGAGTTATAGGCCGCCAAACCATGAAAAAATGAACTTTGAAAGTCCATAGCTCCGAAACTGTGGAACCTACCGTAGTCGGGTCAAGACTTCACTTAGAAACTAATATGTGCCCTATCCAAAAATACATATTTCAGAATCCTAAGGTACTCACAAAGGAATTTTTATAGAGGGGTTTGGCTCCCGGTATATAATTTGAAGTACTCTCCCACTGCCTCTATAAGAATTGTTGCGGAAGTACCGCAAGATTCTGAAATATGGATATTTGGATAGAGCACAGACTAGTTTCTGTGTGAAGTCTTGACTCGACTATGGTAGGTCCCATATTTTTGGAGCTATGGACCTTTAAAGTTCATTCATTCATGTTTTCGGCATCCTATAACTCCGAAAGGAAGGATTTGTGCACCCAGGATGGTCTATACTTTCTGCCTTATCTTGGTGTCAGGAATCACCTCCCAAACGTCCGTGTTGTTTTGAAACACCCTGTATATTTTGTGAAGATACTTATTGTCCTTGTGCTGTGTAAAATTTCCGGAAATTTTGAGCACATTAGAAAAAAATATTTTGTTCGGAAATATTGGCAAAACCCGGAAAATGTAATTTAAAAACTATTCCTTCGCCTGATACTAATCTTATTTTCTGTAACGTGTCTGCCGGATATATGTATACAACGTATTTTGCTAGCAGGAAATACTTAAAGAGCTTTTAATTTTACTTTTAGTTTTCTGATTTCTGATAAAAATTCCTCTTTATTGTTTGTATTTATATTTTTCGAACAACTCAAAAAGTTAGATGATCTTATTTACATATATACAAATACACCACAAAAGTGCGTAAATTTGAGCAGCGACAAGTACATTAAAGAATTTAACATGTGAAATTTCCGTTCGTTATTATTAAAGACTAACAAAATGTCCATTCTTCGCACGGAGAGAATGCGTTTCATTTTGGGCACCAAACCTGTCACCAATGAACTTAGGAACCCCCAAAACTGTGAATTCGATACTAGTATCACTCATTTTCACTTACTTTTACATGCCATTTTCCCATTTATGAGTAACTGCTGGAGGCCTGATTTGGATTTAAACAGCAACGGAAGTATCACTGTTCATCTCAGCCACCCCAAAAACTATGGATTCGACACTAACATCGGTCATTTTCGATCATTTTAATATATCTACCCCTTCTTCCTCCCCCAAGTTGTGGCTCTGAATTTTGATTTAAACTGCACCGGAAATGTTACTGTTCATCTCAGTGGCCCTGAAAGCTATGGATTCACACCAATATCGATCATTTTGCATCATTTTTATATATATCTCACTCCTCCCCCATTTTGCGGGGATATATTTGGATTTAAACGGCATCGAAAGTGTCATTGTTCACCTCAGCGACCCATGGATTCGACACTGATATTGACTACTTTCAATCATTTTTATATCTCCCTTCCCCCTCCCCTAAGTTACGGGCCTGAATTTTTATTTAAACAGCAACGGAAATGTTACTGTTCATCTCAGCAACCATGACGGATTTGACACTAATATCGGTCATTTTTGATCATTTTATGTGTCTCCTTTCCCTTCTTCCAGTTTAAGTGCTGAATGATAAAATCCATCCCAGGCCCAAACCTCATCTATGTTGATTTTTTTTTTATCGAGATCAGTCTGCCGGTTCAAGAGTTGTTAAGTTACAAATATAGTCACTTTCATTTTATATATGTAGATAATTTTTCGCATTAGAAAACAGGTATTTGTTTACATAGAAAATTGTGTACATAAAATTCATACTAATGTCTGTATTTAAATATTAAATAATAGTAATTATATATCTTAGTGCATGAGTATTAGTGAAATTTGCCTACTGCTTTCTCTTTTAAGAAGGAATTTGGTTAAAATTAACAAAATTTCACCAGATCAAAGAGCATATTAAGACCTCAGTTTCATTCAAGAGCCCTATCTCTTGCAACAGAAACGCTTCATTATGGTAGATGTGTATGCAATTGAAAAAGATCTGTAATTAATGCACAACCAGGAGTAAACGACTAAAAGGCACATAAAGGAAATGAGTGCAGACTACTAATTTTCAAGAATAATTAGAAGTTTTATTTTCGAATGTTTCTTTTTTTAAATATTCAAAATGTTGGAATTTCTCAATTTACATTTTTCACGCTTTCATTTACTAGTAAAACTAACCTAAAACAAAGATTTTTGTTATTTTCCCAATTTTTCCGAAAATAAAACGGAAGAAAAGGTTTTTTTACCAGCCGGTTCGAAATTTCCGGAAATTTTACAACACTATTCCTGACACCAAGATGAGACAAAAAGTATAGACCACCCTGGGTACACAAATGCTTCCTTTCGAAGTTATAGTAGCCGAAAACATGAAAAAATGAACTTTAACCCTTTTAGGATTTTGATTTTCACGAAGCTTTGCACCCCTTGTAAACAATGCAGACTGCAGTGCAGAAATGTTGCCAACTAATTAAACAAAAAATGTTGTATGCAATTTTGTGTTAAGAAATGAATAAACAAACTGAAGGGGAAAAAACAGTGAGATTAAAAATAAAATGACATGGGCTTGTGATAGGAGAACCAGAAACCATTTTCTCTCGTTTGCAGTGGCGTACGCACTACTCTCCTGAATCTTTGAACTACTATGTAAACGCAGACACGCACCAGGAGGAAGAAGGACAGAACTTTGAATTTCTTTTACCAGTGTAAATTACAACTGAAACTTACTATCCTCTAGCTGAGAATCTACCTAAAATGTTAGAATTCAGAGCCACTATTACATGATGACTTAGTGTTCCTACTAGCAGATCTATGGTTGGTTGGATGGATTAAAGTTTATCGTCCCCTTCAACAACAAGGTTCTATGAGATTTGGACCTACAGCCGAACGAGTGATCCGAACTACATGCATTTCTTCCGGAAATCGAAGGCGGGTCTCCCGCCCGACGACGAGTATGCGGATCATATAGCCACAAAGGAGATAATTATCAGATCTAGAAACATGTGCAGTTGTACTCACGACATCTATTCAAAATTGAGCTGAGCTCCTACGTGGCTAAGCGGTTAGCGTACGCGCCTTTGGCGTGGGAGACCCGGGTTCGATTCCCGGCGGGAGCTCATGTGGTTCGGATTCCACGTTAATCAGTAGGTCCACGTCTCATATAGCCTCGCTGCTGAACGGGACGTTAAACTCAAACTCAACTCAACTCAACTCAAAATTGAGCTGTTGTGGGGCTGCGGTGGCTCAGTGGTAGAGCGTTCACCTCTGGCACATGGGGTTCCTGGTTCGATCCCAGCTCGCGCCAGTGAACCTTGTGATGGACAAACACCGTGTGCGTGGGTTTCCTCTGAGTCCTTCAGTTTCTTTGCACTTTCTTCATTCCATCATTTCATTCATGTTTTCATCATCACCGTTTCCTTTAGCCTAGCCTGCATAATCGTGGGAGATAAAACTCAAGGATTTCATTTCATTTCAAAAGATTTTATTTCATTTCATTTCAAAATTGAGATCCTTGTACGTTACAGGCGAGCGAGTGTTTGGAACAAGCAATTGTTCATTCTGCAAGAACTTGAAAACTACTGAGTTTACTTATTTATTGAATAGAGAATTTATTATTTTATTTCATTTGTTATATGTAATAAAATACCTATAAAATATATTTTGAATCCTCGTGACTTATCCTTTCATTTGATATCTAACAGAAAAGCTACGCCATAAACTAATACCAGTCATGAGAGTATGAAGACTATCGACATCTTATTCAACAAATTCCAAGAAACTTTTTAGATTATACATAGAAATAAAGACACATTATTTAACATGCACATAGTACCTCTTCTTAATTTCACTGCAGCCAGAAAAAAATAAGACTCAAAAGCTATGAACTTTCCTATCCAATATTATAAAAATTCTTAAATGTTGAAGATTCCTTTGTACATTATTTCATTTCTGGCACCGAATATTCGGTTTTTGCATCTTTAAAATGGTCATTTATTCTGATCGCATTTTAAAAAGGCGATATACAAATAATAACTGAAAAAATTAGCCTCATATTACTTCAGCATGAATCACTAAAACAGGTTTTATCCTCTTTAACTTCTCTCTATCCCCTCTCTCTCTCTCTCTCTTTTTTTTTTTTTAAATGACTATTTCCTCATCTCTAATGAAAGGTCAAACAAAGATCTGAAATATTATAAGGAACTTATTATCTTCAATAAGAACAGCGAGTTCACTTGATTTCTCTTTTTCATTTTCTTAGCCCATTTTCATGAATGACACAACTGTTTGATAACCATTCTTTGTGAAAAACTGAAAAATAACCATGAGTTAGCAACATTGAAAATGAGACTAACAACAGTTTATTCTTCCATGAGCAAATAGTACACAACAAATGTAACGTATTATGGTAATTAATGTATTGTTAAGGCACAGTAAGACCATTTAGTATCCGACTCAAAGTATGTATCTATATGGGATTGAAATCTTGAACCAAAATCGAATTTGTAAGAGAAAACTGTTACAACAAATGACAAAACACACGAAGTGCGCGCCACAATTTAAAGATGTCGCCCAAGGAAGCCAGCAGGTTACCTGCTGCTCCTTGTTATTCCGCTAAACATAAACAAGGCAAACCCGTAAGTGCAGAAGAAAAGCATATACTTTATCAAAAGGTATCAACGTTGTTCAAATCACTCGAAGAAAATTAAGACCTATAATAGCTAATTGCCATGTTCTCATAGACTATTTATTTACTTACTTTATAGTACTGAAGTTAGTATGTGTATATTCGCATGCTATACACTGTAAGAAAGCACATCAATAAATTGAACTTAAGGGGGAAAAGTACCATCTGTTTCTCATGGATATGCGTAACGATTTAGGTACTAGATGAAAAGGAAATAATCTCCCATAATAATAAATATGCTTGCTGTTACATACCAGCGCCATCTCTTTATCGTTCAGTTGATAATTTGACATAACTCATTGTAATTTCATCTATAATTACAATTTGGAGAGAAATAACAATGTTCAGTTGCTCTTAAAGGAGGGGGGATTATATAGTATTGGGTATTTTGCCCTACATCACGGCAATGGTGTGAGAGTGAGACGAGTAATGCACATCGCAGTAGCAGAAATACATGCACGTGCTGCAGCAGAAATATTGCGGGAAACAGACGAAACAATTTTCTCTTCACCAATCAGCAAATAGTCGTGCGCGCAGTGATACAACGTCAAGTTACGCGGTTTGTTTTTGAAAGGTGCAAAGGACTGTGAAAAACGCTTTAGTATCGTCTTTGGCCGCTTATTTAGGTTCTATAACAGCTATATAAGCCGGATTCTTTTCTTAATCAAGTTAAGGATGGACCAAAGAGCACCCCAGATGCTTTCTGAAACCAGATGTTCAACATGACGGCACCAAGTAGGGGAGGAAGTGTGTGACTTTTTTTTTTTTTTTTTTTTACTTTCTTAAAGGCAAATTTCAAAAATTGTTCATGCTTTTAATTTTCAGGATATCCGATTGCAACTTTGCATATTGATTGTACGTATCTTCGGGTATTTCTCAAATTTTTCTGAGATCCCTACGTGATATCGGGTCAGGGCAGGAGGGGTGCAAGCGTTCCGAGGGGGTGATTATTTTCAGAAAAAAATCCGGTTTTTCCGATTTTCCGGTTCTGGAGGGATTGTTATACTAAAAAAAATAACATTTGAACTATGAGTATACGTTAAATAGTAAAGACGCAGTAAATTTTAATATATATATATACGTGTGTGTATATATATATAGAGACAGATCCTAAATTCAGATTTCAACAATTTTTTCCGCCCTTTGATTTCAAGATACAAGATTCAAATTTTGAGCATGTATTACGTACATAACAACGAATTTTTGAAAAAAAATTTGGATCCCTACGTCAACCCAGGCCTAGAGCAGAGGGGCAAAATATTTTGGTTTTATATTCAAAAATAATTCCAGATTTTTCTTTAATTTTTCGGTTCAGATGTATGATATGGACATATAAGTGATACCGTTGGAAAGGGCTTATCATACTGAAAAAAATACCGTTTTAACCATGATTCTAGAACAAACAGAAATGACGCAGTACATTTTTTTAAGTATTATATATATGTATGTATACATGTATGAAAAAAATGGGTCATCTTCAGACATTCAAACATTTTTCCCGACCTTAGTTTTCAAGATACAAAAACGAAAATTTGCACACGTACTATGTGCATAACAATATACTATTTTTTAATTAATCAGATCCCTACGTGAACACAGGCACGGACCAGAGAGGCGCACAAATTTAAAAAAAAAAATGGAAAAATTTTCTGTTTTACTTTTTTTTTAAATTTTCTTGCTTCTGGTGTATAATACGGACAAGAGAGTGGTACCGTTGGAAAGTATGATCTATCCTGAAATGCACGAGGTATGAATCATGATTCTACAATACACAGTAAAGAAGCATAAGCTGTTTGAGTGAAAGTCTAAAATTTACCTCGAGAGGTGGAAATTCTAAAAGGGTTAAAGTTCCATAGCTCCAAAACTAAGGGACGTATTATAGTAGGGTAAAAACTTTACTAAGGAACTAATATAAGCAGTATCCAAAAAACACATGTTTCAGAATCCTAAGGTACTCACGAAACAATTTTTACAGACGGAGTTTGACTTAGGGCATATAATTTGAAGTACTCACCAACTACCTCTATAAAAATAGAGGATTCCGGAAGTACCAGAGGATTGCGAAACTTCGATATTAGAATAGGACACATAACAACGCCTAGTTTCTAAGTGAAGTCTTGACCGCACTACGATAGTTCCCATAGTTTTGGAGCTATGGACCTTTAAATTTAATTTTTTCATGTTTTCGGCAGCCTATAACTCTGAAAAGAAAACGTTTATGCACCCAGGTTGGTCTATACTTTTCGTCTTATCTTGGTGTTAGGAATCACTTCCCAAACGTTGTCTGTGGTGTTTCGAAACGCCCTATAAGGGCGCAAAATTTCAGTCAAACGCACTCGCCAATCCAAAAATGACGGTCGCCAGTATCTCTCACGCACAAGTTATGAGAGGTGCTACCCCATGGACTTTGGTTTGAGAGAAAGAAATTACATCAGGGCATAAAACTTCTAAACCAGATAATTAGATTCACGACAAGAAATTTTGAATTGGACAATTGACATACATGCAAACCATTCCTACTGAGCACTGGTCGCCAACTCTAAATTTCTAGTCGCCAATGGCAACTGGCGATCGGTAATTTTGCTCCCTGTATATATATATATATATATATATATATATATATATAATATACAAGGTGGACAATTTATCTGGAACATCCGTAATAACGGAGAAACCAGAAGAGGAAGAAAAGCAAAACTTTGCACGAAGCAATTATAAAAAGGGGAACATCGCTTTAGGTATTAGAAACCACCACCTAATGAACAGTGTTGCCGTCAGAGTGTAAAGTTATATTTTTTCAAAATTCACTACGTCAGATTATTACATATTTCAAATCAGCATGTTAAACGAGAACTTAGAATACCACATTTATTATTCAATGTTACAAAATAAGGATGTTATAATATCACAAACATCTAAAGTTTGGAATCCTCTATCAACGAAGTTACAAGGGCTTGAAAATTTAATTTCTTTGAAAGGCTTTATTTCGAAAATATGCTTAGTTAAGTACCATTTCTAATTACATGTGTGGTTTGCAATTGGAAAACAAATCATTCTGCCATTTGCAGCACTTCCATAGCTTAAACCGTTCCGGAGATATGATAAGCATTGGAAAAGTTCACAATACTGCTAAAAATGGCATATTTCTGGACAATATACAAACTGATTGTTGTTTTCCTTCTCTTTTACAGCATTTCAGGAATAACCTTTAGTAAGTGTAATTACAAGTTCTCGCACTCACATGATTCAAGCAGTGTTGCAAACTTCACCAATATTTATCATATCTCCGGAACGGTTTGAGATATCGAAGTGCTGTAAAGGGAAAAATAATTTACACATCCATTGCAAACCACACAAATAAGTAGATACTTATCTAAGCATTTTCTTGAAATAAAGTCTTCCTAAAAATTTCAAATTTTCAAGCCCTTGTAACTTTGTTGCTAGTCATTCAAAAGCAAATCATACCATGACCATAGTATCCAACTGTAAGATACTTCGATGTGCATAGTCTTGTTTATCTCCGTTGTGCTGTATGTATGACAGAGGCTTCCAAACTTTGGATGTTTGTGATATTACAACATCCATAGTTTGCAACACCGAATAATGAATGTGGTTTTTTAAATTTTCGTTTAACATATTGATTTGAAATATGTAATACTCTGGTGTAGTGCCATTTGAAAAAAATATAACTTTTTACTGGGATGGCAACAATGTTCACTGAGTGGTATAGCTCAATATGGGAAACGATGCCTCTCTCCCTATAGTTGTCTCGCGCAAAGTTTCTGTTTTCTCCCTCTTTTGGTTTCTCCGTTATCTCGGATGTTCCAGATAAATTGTCCATCCTACAACGAGATTGTATATCTAATCTGTGAATTACTTCCATTTTCTTGTAGTTATTTTGGGCAACGGCGCTTAATAGTGCACAATTTGTTGATAATAATAATAAGAAGAAAAAGGTAGAATATATGTGTTGATTTTATATAGATAATCATGTAATAATAATAAAAGGTTAAGAGTGACTAATATTTAACGTGATTGATTTTTGAGGAATTTAATTTACAATTTCAGGTAACAATAAAGATGCTTAAGCATGTTGGCTTTAGTGATTCGAACTGTGGACATATGTAATACCAATATAATAACGTTACAACCCTGTATATATATATATATATATATATATATATATATATATATATATATATATATATATATAAAGAGTTTGTTTGTGTGTTTGTCCGCCTGTCTGTGTGCGGCCTGACTACAAGACGAGTGGACCGAGAGTTATCAAATTTTGGTCAGGGGTACCTTGGTCACAGCCCCAGATGAAGACGTAGCGTTTTTTTTTTTTAAATTTCGAACCAGGGGGTCTCAGGGGAGCGCTTACCGGGACAGGTCTGGGATCTGGGTTGAGAGTTACCAAATTTTGGTCACGGGTACTTTGGTCCAGGCCCCAAGCCAAGACGAAGCGTTTTTTTTAAAAAACCAAAATTCGAACCAGAGGATCTCAGGGGGTGTTTATCGAACATATAAAAGTAGTAGAAAATGACCGGTATTAGTGTCGGATTCATCGTTTCTGCGGTCTCTGAGATCAATGGTGAAACTTCGATTGCATCGCCCCATTCGGCTGTGTGCCTGGAGTCGCCGGGGGGGGAGGGTGCTACCGAGACATGTAAACGTAATCCAAAATCACCGATATTAGTGTCAAATCCATAGTTTTCGTGGTCGCTGAGATCAATGGTGACACTTCCATTAACGATGACTTGGAAATTCAGCTACCATTGTATGCGGGCCGGGGGTCAGCGCGGGGGGGGGGGACGAAAACATGAAAAAATAACCCCAAATGACCGATATTAGTGTCAAAACCATAGTTTTCGCGGTGACTGAAATGAATAGTGGTACTCCCACAGACGCTGACTGCCATATACAGCCCCCATGCGAAGAATGGGTATATTCAGCTAGTATATATATATATATATATATATATATATATATATATATATATAGATAGATAGATAGATATATATATATATAGATATATTTGCTTTTGTTTTGCTATTTCATATTCACGTAAAGCAGGAAAACCTGTAACAATAATTAAATTTAATGATGCTATCATTATTTGATCTGTGTGAAACCACAGTGCTCTTAAGTTGCAGATCCAAGTTTTATACACATTTGATTATGAAATGAAGGTTAAAAAATCGTCAAGCAACTATCTTCCCAGAGAAGTAATTTGTAACATATTCTAAGCTGCAGATCTTTAATACATCGGGTGACGCAGCCAATGTAATTATAGTGTTCTTTTTTGTATGAAATATTCTGTATCTCTCCTATTTTCTTTTATATTCTTTTTTAAAAATATATATGAGTCATTTATTGTTAAATAATGAGGTTCACATCTGTGAAAGTGAAATACTGGATTTTGTGTGGAATTGAAGGAAGTCAAGTAGCGCTACTTAATTTGCACTATGTTAAGTTTCTGAAACAATCTTAGAAGTTTTAATAGACCAATTTATAACTAATTCTATCAACTTGACCTTTCGCCCTTTTCATCTGAGTAAACGGTATAGACGATGCACACTCACCCTTATTTCTCTTTAATGTTCTGTTTTGTTTCGTTCTTGAAGAGAAAAACAATCTACGCCTTATTTTGCTTTTTTCTACCTTCCTTCTTTTTTCATGTTTTCACTGTCGTTCTTTCTCTTCTATATCCTATTCCTTTTTCTTGTGACCCTCAAAAACTTAAAGTCTTCAGAGACCCCCCCCTTCCTGTGATAAAGAAATGTTTCCTCGCTTTCGTCCTCCCGCTACCCACTTGCTTCATTCGGGCACACACACACACTTACTCACCTAGAAGTAAAATAAACTTCTGATCGAAAATTTTCTTCCCCCGAAGTTTTCAAAGAGGGTAGGCAAACATACTCGAAAGATAGATTAGATGAAGAGTTTTCGCTAAGATTCTATTTCTTCCTCTTCTTTCTTTTCGCCTACTTCTGCGCTCTGAAACTAACCCACATCTCTTCTTATCCAACATCTAGTTTTATTCTTTCTTTCATTCTCTTGCCATCTCATTTTTTCTCTTCCAATCTATCCCTACCCTCGTTTTCTCTCTCTCTCTTCATCTATCTATCTATCTCATTCTTTCATTTTCTCTATCGTTTGCTATTGCTTCAAACTCATTCTGTTCCTAGAGAAAATCTGATCTGTTCTTCTTTACTCTTTCTCTTAACATTTTCTCTCCCCATCTTAAGAAATCTTCATCCTATATAGCGAATGCCGTATACTTTGCCTTTCTTTTCTCTTTCTCTTTCGCGCTTTCCTTTGATTAAAAACCACAGGACCTGATTTCGAAAGCCGTACAAGTTGCTATAAGACGAAAGGAGAAAAGACGTCATGAGAACAGAGATATACGAAGCGAACTTGTAATTCCTCTATCCCTTCTCTTATTTTTCCCCGTTTTTCTTCCATTTCTTAGAATTCTTTTCTACAACTTTGCCAGAGTCTTCTGTTCAAGAACTAGATCTTTTCAATGAGTACGTCTAATTTTCTTGAGCTACATTTTATTTCATTTCAATCTAATTTCTTTCTTTTAGTATCTTTGCTATCTTTTCTTATTCTCTTTCTTTGTATAGGTATTTTACGCCCTTCTTTGATCTTGTTGGATTCCAACAGATGTTACAAATACAGAAAAGGGCTTATGTATGACTACACACGAGTAAGTTTATAATAATAATAATAATAATAATAATAATAATAATAATAATAATAATAATAATAATAATAATAATAATAATAATAATAATAATAATATAAAATTGTGCATACCTTAATACCTTTGCTCTTGATAATTTGAACGGACATATAATTTTATGATTATTATAAATACATTGGTAACAAACTGCCAAGAAAATTTAATGCCTTCCCTCTTCATGTTATTATTACTACTAGCTATTGCCAAGTCTGATCTTTTGACAGTATACATCAGTAAATTTCAACTTGTCGATCCATGATGCAGCAGTTCTCTTTTAGAATAACAGAAATCGCAATGAGAAACACTTTCAACAGAGGAGGGGAGGGAATATGGTACGAGAATATAATGGACATATGTTGGCAGATCATACGTAGTCATGGATTAAAATACCTGCAAAACCATTGACTATATTACAAAAGTTCTGTTTGCTGGTCACCACCAGTGACGGTACCAACTTTAATTTCTTGAGTGGGTAACAGTCAGAGAGACAGAAACATTTTGGGGGATGCAGTTAATTTTTGTACAAGGAAAATAAGACTTGTATTTTACTCGAGCTATATTACAACACAATATTTCAGGGGTCTGTTGGACAACGTCCCACTCAATGCCTCATCTAATGCTGTGCCTGGTCAACACTTTATTTCATTAATACAAAGTATCCTACCTATCCTTTCCCATTTTACCTCTATGGTTTTCTAGGAAGTAGATTAGTCTTCTTTACCCTGAAGAGCACGAGACTGTGACGTTCAAGTACAAAACTTCATTTCGTATTTTTCTCTTGGAATATGATATTTCAGTATTAAAAGATTTTAGCTCTTACCTTTTACATATTCTTCTAAGTAATTTATTCGATGATTTTAAAAATCTGTTACGGAATTTCAAATTAAATACTTCACTCAACTTTAGCTAACTAACCATCTTATTAGAAGTTAGTTGGCAGCATGTATAATTCAATTCAAGTTAGTAGGGGATACAGAAGAGTCGTTAGAAGGGGTGGGTCGTAACTAGACGATGAAAATATTTTCGAAATTAAGAGTGTTATCTAGAGGACACGGAGAAATTGTCCCATCATAACTTCAAAATACAGGCTGAACCGAAAGTAACTGGATGGAAAATGATAATTTCTGATCCACTCCGAAATCACTTCAAAGAGTAAATGGCATACATGCAACGCATGTTAAGATTATTAAAGGTAAATTGTGAATGTCAATTACAAGTGCTTTTTATTCATAATTTCACAGTTTATTGCTGTTACTAGTTGCTTGTTCTCCCTTGTTTGTTCTCCACGCTCCCCAAATTCGAAACTATTGATGTATAGTAGACTAAAAACATAGAAATCAATATAAAATTTCACAAGGAGGGCGAGGTCTGTACCGTTTCCAGATAATTCTAGTATTGAGAGGGGGAATATGGCTTTGTCAATTGGAAAACCAACAACTTCTAACAGAAAACATTTTATCTTTGGGGTTGCGTGGTAACCATAATCTTTATCCCCATGTATCTGCCATTGATTCAGCGAATGAAACAAGAAATAATTCATAAAGTACGACAATTTCAGTAGCACAAACTGGCAGTTTAGGAAAATTACCTGATATTTATAACAATAGTCCAGTGTTCCCTTTAATAATTTTCTCCAAAATCAGCAAACTGAAATTAGTATAAAAGCGAAGGTAGAAATGTTTCTAAGCTTGGAAACATTTAACGTTGATATAAGTAGTAGTTCAAAGATCCCGACTTCCAGATTATTTTATGTGTGTGATTCCGTGGGCGTTCAAAAATAGTTTCATTAATATTATCATCCTCAAATTAGTATAAAAAATGCAATTGGAGATTTATCCAAATTTAGCACTTTTTTACTTGTGGTATAATAATTAATTGTTTATGAAAATTCATACCACTGTGAAGCGAAAAATGAAATTTTCTTCAAATATACACTATTCTACATTAATCCAGTATATCACACATAACTAGATCATGCAGTATTGGATATTTTAGTCCAATGCACACGTGTGTGTCTGAGCACATACTTCACTGTACTGCATCGGTCTCTACAATAGACATCTTAATGCATCTCAATATTAATTGAATAGTATACCGTCGATTACGATTGGAATTGGCAGGTACCCATCGTCGCTGGACGTTGGAGCAATGGTGCCATATTTTAAATGTCAGAATTCGTCGTCTTCCAGGCGAAAACAGTTGCTCAAAACATGCACAACAGGACAATGAAAGGCCGTTGGTGGTTTCAATATGATATAAGAAACCTTCGAATTGTCATCCATGTGCTCAGTAGTGCGTGATGGGGGGCACCACGATGGCTCGTAGCTATATGCAAGTCACTGTGTTCATATACACTAATTCTTGCCTACCACGTTTCCAGGTGGTAATAGTTTCTCTCAGCCGAACAGCGTTTCTTGTCACTAGGCAAATCTTGCAATGCAGTGGTTTGAAAGCCAAAGTTGTAAATTTTAATTTCTCAAATTGCTCAAAAACTCACCCAATTTTAAACTAATTGTGCATATTTAGGATGTGACTCAATGTTAGATCCGAACTCATCGTTCCCCTCCTCCGAATATACGGAATTAAATGTTGTGTGGTTCCAAATGTAATGTGCTACGATACCAGTTTCATTGCTTCAATGTCAATATGCATTGCTGCTATCCTGCGAGCCAAATATAAGCATCAGATAGTATATATGCGGTCAAGATTGTGTTAGACATATGATGTAGAGAAACTGAGTGCATATTGTGCACAGAAAGAATTAGAAACAAATTTAAGATTTTACACAAAGTTGATACAATAGAGGAGCATGCTAATAGGTAGTAGTAAGTCTAATATAGAGGTAGAAGATACCTCACAGACGATATGCTGACTTTTGAAGAAACTAGTAATCAGTACTTAACATTTAACTCACTGACTCATCCATAAACAGTCATAACATTTAACTCACCAAACTTCTACGTAAACAGTCATTCAAATTATAATTGCCCGTTCCGATACTGAATGCCGATGTTAGAGTATCACATGTTCACTGTATACCTATTTATAGATGGCTATTTGTAGTTTCCGAGACCTAGTTGAACATCAGGCCCATCACATAACCTTCAAGTAACAAACGCTTTTACTTTACAACGATCAACGTTACAACCATAGGTGGTTTATTTCTGCCTCTTGACTTTCAGTAGAGAGTAAAGTATGGAAATTTAATGTAATTTTACCCTTAGTAGATTGAAAGAAGTCGATTCTCCCTATATATATAATCGTTTTGTTCAATAATGATCAACGTTAAAATGGTTCGGGAAATTGCTGATTTCTTCCACTTCTTCTTTAATTATCACCAGTGTCAACGAACTTGATTTCTGCCTCTTTACCTTCTACATTATGATCACATTTCGTGGTAGTTATTGATATTTTCTATTTCCCGAATGGACGGACGGGAGGATGGATGGGAATACTGAAAGGGCATATAAAGGAGCCTTGGTAAGCAATACTTAAAACGTGGATTGACAAGGTCATAAGTTTACGTCGCCTTGCCATACACCTCTTAATGAAAACTAAGGACAAGTAGGATATCCTAAGTAGGTTATAACCCCTCATACCAGGATAAAGGTATGAGCATATATGACAAGTGCAAACACAAAGTAAATTTAGCATTCTGTTTATTGATAATCTCTGTCCTGTTTATGGATAATCTATACACGCACTTATCGGCTCAACCTAGCGGCCTTCTGCTTTTCACTGACGATTGTAATTTATGCAGAGAAATATATTGTCTTCATGACACAATTGCCCTACAGGAAGACATGAATTACCTTATTGGCTGGTGTGAAATGTGGCACTTGAAACTCGACAGTAAGAAATGTGACACTACTACTATTACTTTAAAAAATCTACTGTTCCCTCCACATAACATATCAATGATTACCTTAGCACACATTCTGCTAGTCATAATGATCTTCGTGTCATCTTCGATTCAAAACTCACATTCTCTGACCATATATCTTCAATACTTAAGAATTCAATGCGCATGTTGGAACTTTTTTATCGATTCACTGAACTTCGCACTGTTTCGTCATTATCAACTTTCTATAAAACCTTAATAGCGCCCAAGATCGAATTCTGTTCTCCCATATGGACCATGGCAGCACCTACACATCTCTCCAGACTTGATCCTATTCTCAATTTCTTTATTACTATAGTCCGTTTTCGCGTTCCTGCATTTCGAATATTATCTTGCGACATCTGAATATTCAGACTCCGGAAGTATTCAGAATTATCTCTGATCTGAAATGTCTTCATAAAATAGTTAATGGAAACTTAAAATCGGAAATATTACTACAGAGACTATCCTTACGTGTCCTTTCCCGTATAACCCAGAATACCCATATATTCCATCTTGCCCGTCCTAGGTTCGCAATTATACAGAGGGCTTTTTTTTTTTTTTTTTTTTTTTTTTTTGCAGAATGCCAAACTGGTATAATCAAGTAACAACTGATGTGGACATTTTTTCGAGCTACTCGGTGTTTGAAAGAAGAATATTAAACGACTTTTGAAGGAATAATATTATCTTTACACTCTTTTTTGACACTGTTTTATGTTGTTGTGGTTATTGTTGTCATGTTTTTTCTTTCTTTTGTTATTTCCCACTCTCAATTTTGTTCTCAAAAGGCTCAATACATTCTGGACAAACTCTTATAAGATTTTGCAAAGTAAACAATAAGAACGAAATGCTTCAAGATTAACATAATTATCTGTACATTAGATTTTCATACTGAAATTAACGTTTAAAGTGATACTCTTAAGGACCCTACATTAAATACACATATTTTGGAGAAGTGATACTAATCAATTTACTTCTATGATGTTTTCTGCAGATATATGTTCCCTTTTAGTATTTGTGACAGAATAATCGGTCCGTTTAATTGGTCACCTGGAATCCCAGCCCAGACATTTTTTTTAAACTGTTGTTGATGGTAGGACTCAACCATCCCATGTGGATTTTTCTGCGACAAGATGCAAGTGTTCTGAAAGTTAATTAGGCCATTTCGACACATGTACAACCTTTCGATCTAGTATAGCGTCTCTACACACACACACACACCTACACCTACACCTACACACACATACACAAACACACACACAAGTTAGTACAAATCTTTATATTCCGTTCAAATTGTCACGATTGGATTTTCGATTTCAAGTTTACACTCCTGTCTGTCGTACACAACTCGGAATACGACAACGTGCAAGAAAACATTTTGTCTTCATTTTTGTCACGAATCACCTCCCGGAGTTGGTGCACATTTTTAGGTCCACCATATATATATATATATATATATATATATATATATATATATATATATATATATATATTATAGTTAACACTCTCAAGTAGAATTTAGTAGCAATAATTATTGCATTAGTTGAATGGCCCAAAAGAAGCCTGCCTACCCTGATCAAAGTTTTCCTTTTTAATCACAGTCTTTGGGATATAGTAATGGTTATCATAACCTTTGGATTTCTGAAAGTTATTTTAACGTACTCATTGTAACATGTTTATGCAATAAATTAAGTAGCATTTGTAACTTATGTCTTCTATATCTTAAACTAGGTTATCATAAAGACTAACTAAAGATGCACTTACCAGCTTCAAGATGGTAAACAAAATAAAGAAGAAGAAACGAAAAAGAAATATAACTAAAGTCAATCAGAAACTAATAGTACTAACATTAAATATGCATACGTATAAAGCAGAAAATCATTTTGATACACTCCTCTATATGAGAGCAATAAGCAGAAAAGAAGGGAGTTGTAGCAATATTAACGTCAAGTGGAAAGTATCTAGAATAATCGTCTATGGAAAAGGATTACCTGCTCAACCATAAAAATTGATAGTTTCCGCCTTTACGGGAGAAAGGAAAACGACTTCTTCCGTAAAACTCAAGAGAAAAGTGGCGAGATAAAAGGAAGTTTTATAAGAGGAAAGTAAGTAAGAAAAAGGAATCCCGGATGGCACGCTAGGCTTGAAGAGAAAAGCAGAAAAAAAGTATAGGCGGCAGAACAGGTAAATGGATATCCTATTATACACCTTAAACCATTATTCTTGTACATTATCTGCCTCCTCGTTTCACACGCTGTTAAGAGGCCAGCTCACCCGTCCTTCTTCTCAACATCTCTGTGTGTTCTGCTCACTCATACACAGATACACTCCCAGTAAGAGACAGATGTGAGGAGAGTCGTCCGAACTCAATCTTCTTTACGATGATCCAATATCCTTTGCGTCACATCCTGTTGATCTTACCGACTTTCGGAAATGGCCTTCCCCATGTCCATTTTTCAAATTCTAATGTTATACTTTCCATCCGATAGCGCTTTCCTTACTATCTTTTCTCTTGGCCGTAGTGCAGGAAGAAAGTATTTTTGTAAGGGTTATTTTATTATTTTTTTTATGCAAAAACGGCTTTATTGACTGATTGTCCGTGAAAATCAAAAAGTTCAAAGAGCTATGTATAAGATGTATACAGTTTCTTCCATAGCCAATATTGGACTAGCATAAATACACTGCTATCCCATGCCAGGCTTTTCCTCATGTGGGCACTATAAGGAAATCAATAATATAACAAACAAAATCGGAAATAGTAGGTAAAATTATCTTTAAGAACAAATCTTATCTTTAAGTTATTGGAGCTTTAAATTTATCATATTTTTTATATGCAAACCTATATTAAACTACAAAATTTAAAGTAGAAAAAGTTCTAACAGGTATCGAAATTGAAACGTAAATGCACACAAAATACTACATTGATCAACAAAGATTTTATCTCATGAATAATCTTAACAACTATATCATTTCTGCTCACTGAATACAAATTATTTTTAAAATTTCTCCGTCAATAGTACAGTAAAGTTAGGCAGAAAAACACCTAAACCCGGGCATCCAAAAAAACAAAGGTTTGACTGTTCCAAATTATTTATTACCCTTTACTCTAAGTGTGGTAAAAAGTCTCCGCAGAAATAGTGTCGGGTTTGGGAGAAGGAAGGGGTAGAAGGAAAGAGATTAGAAAATTATTTTTTCTCTTTGTTAAAGATACAGTTATATTTTTGCTCCCCAGATGTCTCTAAATTACAAAATCTCAACATTTCCTCTGCGTATTGTTATTTTGAAATCAACATGCATAATTATTATTTTAAGATTAATGTTTAAAAAAATGTAAACGACATTCTCTTGTGTATCTACTTTACATTTTACGTTTAAAACCTATTTCTAATAATTTACTATGTCTTCCAAGCAAAGGCACACTAATCAAGTATAGCAAGTGGTATTATCGGTAGTTGTTTCATAAGTTTTGATTTGCTTTGTAGACGTGAAAACGATATTGTTATCATTGTAAGTATGAGTTGTGTAATTGCAACCTTGTGTTGATAAAGATGGTGAACTTATTCGGTTAACTCAAAAAGGGAGAGATAGAATAATAGAGTGTAGTGAAATTAAGCAAGGTGGTGTGAAGGAGAAATTCGAAAAGGAAGTAGTGTTGGAAGTGCATAAGGAGTGTCGTAGGCGCTACACTTTAAAACCCAAGCCACCCCCAACAGTTCCAAATCCTGAGCTTAGACAAACTCCCCGTGCTCCATTTGACTTCAAAACACAATGTTTCTTGTGTGGTCGCCAATGTGTGGACGTATCGAAATGCAAATATCCATACCAAGAAGAATGGAGTGAGGTACAGACAGTTGAGTTGATAAAAGCTATCCGTGAAGACGCAATAAGAAGAAATTGTGTTTGAGGACGAGAAGCACTTCTCAGACTTAGCAATGTCATTGACCTACTCCAATGTGATGGTAGGTACCATAGGTATTGTTCGTCAAGATTCAAGGTGGAAGGCTCAAGTAAACCTGGAAAGCCAGCAACTAGAGGCGGATCAATAGCAGACTCTGAAAGAGCTGCAGCATTTGATAAATTATGTCAATATTTAATTGAGAATGATGAATGCCAGTACACGTTGAAGGAATTACAAAAACTGTATAACGATCTGAACCCTAACGTGGAATCATACGATGACAGCCACCTGAAAAGAAAATTGATCGGGCGTTTTGGTTCCAACATACATGTAACAGATCTTCCCGGAAGAAGGGTCGTAATTTGCTTCAGTGGAACAGCATCCAGAATCCTGTCGGACGTGTGGTACCAAAATCGGCAAGTTGTTGAAAAAGATGATTAATTGAGAGTGATCAAAACTGCAACAGCAACAATTCGACGAACACTGAAATCTCAAGCTTATGATTGTTCTCAGTTTCCAACTCTTGAGCAAATTCAAACGGGAAGTCCAGATCTTATTCCAGAATTACTGAAGACACTGCTTTATGAAATCATTAAGCCTACCAGGATAACAGAAGAAAATAAAAAAGTACTGAACGGAAAACAATCGCTGTTGCTCAATCCATAATTGCAGTATCTCGGCCAAAATCATTTGTGTTCCCTGTTCAATTTGGTACAGCAGTGCTCCTTCACAGAAAGTTTGGGTCCAGGTTCTTAATTGACTTACTGGCAAATATGGGGTTCTGTTTTTCTTATAACGAAATATTAAAATTCGAAAGGTCAGTTACCAGTGAGGACAAATTAAACATAAATCAGGGCTATGTTCAGTATGTCTTTGATAATGCTGATTACAAGCTACATACTGTGGATGATCATGCCACTTTTCATTCCATGGGTGGTGTACTGTGTGTGACACCTGAATCTGCACTCAGTGTTGACACCTGTGTACCTCGGAGGAATGTCAAAACAAAAGAAATTGAACACAGTGGGTTAACAGAATTACAGATATACAAACGTCCAGATACATCTGGGTATACACGTATAACTGCTTTAAATTCGAAAGTAATGTAAATTAAACCTTTATCAGCTATTACCACCCACACTTTGAATATGTTTTTGTTGTCTGGTATTTGGCTTAATGGTTCGTGTACCGATAGTAGGCCTGGTTGGAGTGGTTGTATGGAAAGGCTGCATGCTGGACAACCGTATGAAACATCAGCAGTTTTGGCTCTTCCATTTGTGAATTTAGCACCCTCAAAATCTTCCACTATTTACACCGTTCTCCTCTATGCTGCTCAGGAAGGTGCTAAGCAGGGTCAGGCTTGCACGATGGTTACGTTCGATCAACCATTATATGCCAAGGCTCGGGAAATTGTAGCTGCAGCCCCTCTCAGTAGCCCTCTGAACTCACTATTCATTCGCCTTGGAAGGTTTCACTTTCTCCTTTCTTTTATAGGATCAGTAGGTCACATAATGGCTGGAAGTTGTTTGGAAGAGGTGTGGAGTCAAGTATACGCAAAAAACAGCATTCCGCAAATGATGCAGGGAAAGCATATTCCAGACCTATTCGTGCCTTGTTCCTAACCCAAGAAGCCCTTATAACAATTTTCCTTGAGACACACGATCCTGATGTTAACAAAGAAGATTTAGAGGCACTCTATTTGCAAATAAATTCTTGGACAATAGGTGCTGATGAGATAGTGAGGTCTACTGCAGTCAAAAATTTGGCAAATACTTTAGATGAGCAGCTGCAGAATTTCAAGGAATATGGTAGAACACAAAAATTGTGGATTCAAAAATGGTACATATTATCAAGATGTTCATAAAAGCAGAGAGAACTGGAGATTTTTACCTCCACCTTCACTGTGTGCAGCAAATACTGCCTTTTCTCCATGCTACAGGACACTTGAATTATGCGAAATCGGCGCATGTGTACTTGCAAGATTGCCTACATCTACTGAGTATATCACCCGAAGAAGAGTTCGACAAATTTATCACCAGAGGGTTCTTCACCATTCGCCGAAGTAACAAATTTTGGTGCGGTGTTTGGACCGATATGACCATCGAACAAGTGTTAATGAAAAGCAGCGGTGGGTTGACTGGTGGCAGAGGAATCACTGCATCAACTATCGCTACATGAGTGAAGTCGATGCCTGCAAACTCCAGAATCGTAGAGGCAGTTGAGAGATTTGCATCTATTAACTATGTTTCCTCAGAGCAACACGTAGAGTTACGTGATGCAAACCAAAAGCTAAATGCCAAGCGCCTAAAAGTTTTAATAACTTGGTTTTGACTGCACAACCTTTTTACAAAACCTCCTCAGCTGTCTTCTCTCTCTACAGGTGTATTGGCTGACTCTACTACAAATTGAGACGAGGCCAGTGATATTGGTCTTTCTGCAATAAAAGAGATCGAAAGGCTGAAATTCAGTGAAATCCATTTTTAAAAAAAGTATACCGTGAAATCGTTAGCAGCCGTGACAAAATCTGTCACCATCCGAAATGACACCACTCACGTCAACCCCAACCAGTTGTTCCATTGCATGGTTTGTAGTGTGAGAACAGAAGAACATTTAAGAGAAATATTTAAATATGAACTATGTACATACCCTCCCTTACTGTTCGATGAAACTGGTTTTATGAGGAAAGGAACCAACTCTTCAATCCTAAAAGTGTTACCAAGTGCAGGAACCAATCCACCTCCTGATGATGAGATGGCACTGAGGGTATCATATGTGATCGATGGAGGGCATCTTCTACATCGTGTCGCCCAGCAACGTTTCAAGTAATATGCAGACAATATAGTGACTATGTTTTCTCCCGTTACGGGAGAGCTACTGTCGTGTTCGATGGCTATAGGGAAGAACTCAACACAAAAGATGAGGAACATCTGCGAAGGTCTCGCTCAGCTAGCAACATAGATGTGAAAGTAGAAGACCACATTCACGTCACCTTTGGGCAGAGTGATTTCCTTGCCAACCAGAACAACAAGGAACAGTTAATATCCCTTCTGATATTACACTTGAAGGAAAGAGGGTGTCATGTGCTTCAAGCATATGGGGATGCAGACACTTTGATTGTTTCGGCAGCAATCGCAGAGCCTCAAAATGGGATGGAGGTGCGAGTAATAGTTGATGATACTGATCTGTTGGTTTTGTTAATTACTCTTGCTTCCCCATACTGAAGCTTACGCTTAAAGATGATTGTGCCTGGTAAAGGAAATCAGTCAAATAAAATTTACAATATTCAAGAAATGCAGCATGAAATAAAGGACATGAAGGAAGTTCTGTTGTGTGTTTATGCCTTTACAGGCTGTGACTCTGTGTCCTCAATATATAGGAAAGGTAAGACAGCCCCATTTAAAAAAGTTAAAATTGATGTGGAACTCAGAAAAAATTGCTTAATTTTAATTATCCTAATGCACAGGCAGACGATATTGCTGAAGCTGGCCATGATTTTTTTCTATCTTTATATGATTCCCACAAGACACGAAATTTGGATGCTTTACGTCACCAGATATATTTAATGACAGTTGCAAGACAGCCAGTGCAAGGTGAGTTTAAGTTAGCTACTCTACCTCCAACGAAAGCTGCACCAAGGGAACATTCACTGAGAGTCTACCACCAAGTGCAACACTGGAATGGATTCAAGATAAAACCACTAAAATGGGGCTGGAAGGAGGTCAGTGGATATCTGCGTCCAACACCAACAACTCTTGCTGCTGCTCCAGAATGGTTGCTACGCCTCATCTCTTGTTCATGCACAGAAGAGTGTTTAAGCGACTGTAATTGCTGAAGAAGTGCCCTTCAGCGCACAACCATGTGTACTAACTGCGCTGGATATGGATGCAGTAATACAGATTTTGCCACTGATTCTGATGCGGAAGAAGATGTGTTGACAGATGACGAGAATATCCAAGAATTTTCTGAAACAAATTCAGATAGTGATGAGACTGATGAAGAGAAATGAAAACTCTCTGTGCTTAATGCGTTAAGGTAATAATTTTCGTTTTAGGTTTGTCTAATTATCCATACAGTAAACTCTAATTATCCTTGTAATTGGGTGGCGCGGCAAACTTATACCGGACGGTGCGCAAAATGGACAAAGAAAAAAAACATCTACACAAAATTTCTTTTGGACAATTTAATCGATCATTTGAAAACAGACACATGTTATGCGGAGCTACAATGCATATCTCTTCTTAGTGTCAAATTGAATTGAAATTTACAGGTGAATCTCTACAAATAACATTATTACTACCTAAACAGACAAGTTTGCTGATTTGCTTTCTCATAAATAAGTCCACTGGCTTTGTTTTTAAGTGTTAAAATACCTTTTCCTTTTTGTGATTTTATTTTCCTACGTAGATTTTCTTCAGTAAAGAAGATCGCGGATAATCGGGAGTTTACTGTATTTGTTTTATAGGTGTCAAGCATATAGATTAGATGTCAAGGATTGTATATTAAAGTATTACTTATATTATGAATATGCTTTTGATCAAGAATATTATCATTTTTCTAAACTAATTTCAACAACTCATACCAACCCCCCGCCCCCATCACCCCTCCAAAACCCGACAGTCTTTTGGCGGAGACTTTTTACCACATTTAAAGTAAAGTGTAATGAACAATGTGGAACACTCAAACCTTTGTTTTTTTGGATGCCCGGGTTCGGAGCTAATTTTACTGTACTACAAGTGCGATATAAAAGCAACAACTTCCTTATTTTAATCCTTTTCCTTTACTTATGTAGAGGCTTTTAAAAAGTTTATGATACTCACAAATGTAAAAGGATAGTTTATGCATTCACGTTGTTTTTAATAGCATTGAGCCTAGATAAATCCTTTTATTTTGCCTTTGATTTTTCAAATAATATAATTTCGTTCCAAATAATGGAAAAGTGAAATAAAAGAAAAAAATATTGTATGATTACTAACACTTGAAATAATCAATTGATGAAAAGGAATTATGATGATAATTTAGTTTAAAACAAACACTTTCTTACAATTTGTTAGCAAATTGTAATAAAATTAACTTTTATCACATATAGATGTTTAGATGGGCAATAATTTACTGCTTCAGACAAGAGATAGGCATAATCAAGTGAAACTGCTCGAATGGCTCAATTATCTGTATCCCCTGAATTGTAAAAGTTGTTACATTCCAACTACTCGAGGGGTTCTTCAATACCAGAAGACATATTTTGAAACAGAAATGTAAGCAAACTGAGGAAGTTTCCAGCTATGTTTCTCGCAATATTGTAAGTCAATTGATTTGGTTTTGCGAAATTGAACCTTTTACTTGTAGTAAAGGAAAAAGACCAAGTAAGAAAATCATACCCTACTATTATCAATTAACATAAGTGCTCAGTTCTCATCACTCTCTGCGATTCACTCACAACACCATGTCATAACTTCTTACCTTCTCATTGGTGTAAAATCGCTCGAATGATTTGCTCAGAATTCTCTCTATGATACAAGAAATGCTTGAGAAAAACATACACTTATTTCAATTTTGTATGTTTGTTTTTCGTCCAATGTCTACTGGCTATTTGGGAGTTGACTATGCTGTGGATTTATTATATTGTTATACCACACACCTGAAATAAGAACGAAAAGAAACAATTTGCTGAAATATTTTAATCAATTCATTTCCCGTAACTCGCTATGAAGACACTGGGCTTTCTTCGGTGAAAATGGATTCGAGTTGCTTCTGTCTTCTCTGTATATAGAATCACTCCAATTACTTTTTGAAAGCTTCCACAGAATGGCAGAACAAATTGAAGGATTAAAGATAAAAGAAAATACAAAATGAATACACATTTATACCCACATAGAAAACGTCAGAAAGGATGGCGTTGGAATTGTCTTGGATAAGAATATGAAGAATAAATTGGTGAATGTGAAGAGAGTAAGCAACAGAATTATTATAGTCAATCTTGTACTAAGAGAAAGGAAAACGTTGAATATAATTGGTGCCTATGTCCCTCTAGTTGGGTGTGATAAAGAGACGAAGCAAGAATTTGTAAAATGAAATGAAATTTTTGAGTTTTACGTCCCACAGTTATGTCGGTTAGGCTAAAGGAGACGGTGATGATGAGTAATGAATGAAATGGTGAAATGAAGAAAGTGGGAGGAAACGGGAGAACCCTGAGAAAACCAACGCACACGGTGTTTGTCCACCACAAAGTTTACTTGGCGGGAGCAGGGTTTGAACCCAAGTCCCCTAGCACCAGAGGTGAACGCTCTACCACTGAGCCACCGCGGCCCCAGCAAGAATTTGTATTTAGCTAGCTAGTACTATCAGAATTATTCATTACATGAAAAACTCGTCCTAGAAGGAAATCTATATTGACATGTAGAATCATCAAGATCAGGATATGAAAGAATAAATGAAGGAAATGGATTGTGATATAGACATAAGGAAGGCGAAAACATAGTACAATAGTCGGAAGTAGTACCTATCATGAATACCTTCTGTCTGGCTATCCTGAATACTTTCTATAAATACAAAATAACACTTTATTAGATGTAAGAGTGGCATCTCAAAGGCTCAGATTGACTTTATCTAATGGAGAAGACAAAACCTAGGTGATGCAAAGATCTGAAAAGTATTACCGGGTGAGAATCTAATAGGGTAACACTACTCGCAGTAGCTGGTATCTGCAACAAAGAAAAAGTAGGAAGAAGACGATAAAATGTTCCTGTACGAACAAAGTGATGGAAATCAGACAGGACAAGTTCTTGAAAGATTCGAAATGAAATTACCACATCACAAATACTACATATTCAGGAAGAAGTGTAGCACATTGAACAGAAATGGGCCAAAGGATCTGTAGGACTCAGGCGAACAGCAACATAATTTGTGTGAGAACTAAAAGGAACAGACCTTATTAATGAAGAACCGTGTTGCTGAAATAAAATTAAGTTCAAACAGTTGTGAAGAAGAAGAAGGGAGAACGACTAAAAAAAACACAAAACAGAACACTGCCAATCAGCCTGAATGATTACAAGAAAGCGAAGAAGAACGCCAACAGGTAGTTAGTGTACTAAAAGCAATGCTTGTGATTAGTTGCACAACAATCTATTTCCAAAAGAGGGAGAGAAAATGGTACACAAGCATTCGATAGTAAATGAGAACAAAATAAATATTGTACGTGTGCAGTGCACTAATACTGAAAATAACGAGGTTCTGACAAAAGAGAATAAAATAAAGGGAAAGCTGCAGGAGTATTTCCAGAAGGTTCTCAACGCAGAAAACCTTAGAGAAACTTGAGATAATTCACCCACGTATTAAGAACTGGTTCGGCTCGTGACCACGGTTGAGGTAGAAAATGTCATGAAAAAGTTAGAAATTGGAAAGCCTCAGGACCGCAGATAATATCCTTATCGCAGCTTCGAAGAATTTAAATAAGGAAAGAGTGCAGTGGTTTACTATGCTTTTAAATAGGATATACACACGAAATATGCTAAAGGAATGGAGAACCAGCTACGTTGTACCGGTTTTAGAAAAGAAAGGAGAAGTGCAAGAATGTGACAACTAGAGGGGAATAAAATTTATGAACTATGTGGAATAACAGAAGAGTTCATAGTTAAAGTGGGGCGTCATTAGTGACTTAGTGCATTAGTGACTTTTGCAATTTTGATAGACTAGCACAAAAAGGATATTCAAGAGTTATCATCATAAGTTTTTCTATTTGCGGACGACATTGTTCTGGCTAGTGAAACCATGCTAGCAATGAAACAAAGTAAATACTTGGAGAGTGGCTTATATTGGACAGCAAAGGGTATTGGATTAGTAAAATGAAGACGGAATATTTACATTGTCATTTCAGGCAAAATATCATCGTGAATATCAAAATACGACTAGACGAAAATATGATGGTAATGACAATGTAATTCAAGTACTTGGGATCAATACTGCCGGAAATGTAGGAACGGAATAAAAGGTAAACAGTGGAAATACTAGCGATTGGGCAAATTGGAAGGAAGTGGAAAATGTATTGTGTAATCATAAGGTACCAATGTCCATTAAAGCATAAGTTTACAAATGAGGCCCTGGGGCGAGCAGCTTGTTGTTTCTGATTGTGTACTACAGCTTGTTTGTATCTCTTAGCTTAACCATATTGTTCACTTATGTAAACTTATTATTGTGTCACTACTATATTTGCTCACTTGATCAATACAGTAACTGTTCACAGGGGCTGTGCAATGCATTGAGTTTCTTTCTATATAACTTGGTGGTGAATAATCTCATGATTTTAAAACATTGTTAAAGCACTGAATAATATTAAAGTCTGCTGGTCACAAACAACTTCTTACATTATGTATTAATTTCATTGGTTTCAATTCGGTGATTTTTGTTTATTAACCTGTTGTCTTTATTATAGCCTATAAAATTATACCCTTGGATAAGAAATGTTAATTTCACGGAGACAAATGTATTACACTGTGTTACACTTGTGGATTATTGCACGCAGTGGCCTGACAATGTTAGTGTTTTATTTTGTCCCGGACATGAATCACAGAAAATTTGAAGTTGGTACTAAAGAGTCAAGAAGTTTAAAGTAAAAGTCAAGCAACATTGATTACATTTTATCTGTATCTTTTCTAGATTTTGTCCCGTAGCAATTATACAGATAAATCTCACGTGTAGTAATATAGAAAGACAATTGGCTCTTTTAGTGTACGCCATTCGTTCTTATATGATGTACTGGTAGGTTTTGTATCAAATTCATATATTGCTCATTATACTGCATTTTTCCTAGCTCTGATTCTGGCATTATGCTTTTCAAACTGTATCTACAGTAAATATCTAACTTATTTATTGACCTCTGCTCAATTAGGGTCATTACGTTTCACTGCAAGAAGAGGTATTTTTTTTCTTTTTCTTTCCTTTTTTGTTTCTTTTTTCTTTTTTTCTTTCTTTTTTACGGATTGAGTAAGTATAGGATTTTTGATACACGAAACTAATGTAGAATTTCGTCTTAAAAACTGTGACGATAAAATTCATATGAAAAGAGAGTGTTCGGGATATTTATCAGTGAACAAAAATTGTAATTTTTTAATGTTTGAAGGTTAAATGCTAGACAATTTTCGAACACTGTAGTGACAATATAGCCTTTGAAATGACCTTACGTGCTCCTTTCTTGTTTCAAATGAAATCTTCTTGCCATTGGTCTATTATCGTGACAATTTCGATAATTTATAATGGTATAACTGATAGTAGAAATCAGTTTTATTGTTGTTATAGTAATTTGATTTGTTATATGATATATACTTGAAAATGCTTTATAATAAATGGATAATTCAATAGATTTTTCCTCCTATTTGTACACACACCTTATAGGAATAAAATATGGTCCCTGAGCTCTCTATTTTATTTTAGTTTTTGTAATCAGTGACAACAAAGGCGCTAAGGAATTGCAAATTGGCTCTTTATTTATTGTTTTGTCCAGGAAGTTTAAAATGGTTGATTAGAGCATGACAACCCTGTTCAATGATTTTCTTGAAAGACTGTTTTCTGCGCTTAAAATGTTTACCCAGGATATGTCTCATTACCCTATTGCGCATTACCAGTATCTTTAATTGTATAATTTTATGCGTTGTTCAGTGACCAACTTTTACAATCATATTATTGCCACTGATATCACTGGATGCTATCATTGTCTCTATTGAATAATCCTTATGTGGACGATAATGATTATAAAGTACCTTAAACAAGCTTGTCTGAAAGACAATGCTCATAACACACACACAAAGGATAAAAATGAACACTGGACAAATTTCCCCGGATTGTTTTTATCAAAAATGATCAAGACAATTTTGTTCAGCCTTCATAAATAAACGTTCCATTAAGAAACATACAGTGTGGTACAAGCCAGTTTTCATTTAAAACTTACAAAACACAGTTTGCTGTTGATGTGAGCTACTCCCGATAATTTTCTCACAAACCACTCAGACATTTTTATTAATATTTCATAAATAAATTTTAGATTGAAAAGACTATAGTAAGGCAAAAATTATTATTTTTTTATTTACAAAGTCGGAAAGAGTAGCTTACTCTTAGTTTAAGTTTTTCCCGGACTCTTTTTTTACAAACCACGTGGACAATTATGAACACATTTCAGAAATAAATGTATCATGAAAGATCTTATAGTATGGTACAAATCATTTTCAATAAAAAGAATCATAATGGTAATATTACAAGGGATAGTGTGTCCTTGGGAAAGTATTTTTCGGAGCATTTTCTCAAGAAATGCTCAATTAAGTAGATCTTGCTTCGTTAATAAATACATAAATTTACAATTCTGTAATGGCCATATACTGTTTTCCATGAAAAGGTTCACAAGTGTTAGTTTAAACGTGTCGTTATTAAGCATACCTTTCTCATGAACGGCATAGAAGAAACTTCCGTGACCACTGTACAATGTGCCATGAACATTTTTTCTTTGAAAAGTATATAAGAGGGAGCTTGCTCTGGAGATGTTTTCTTCAGTACAGTTTCCTGAAAGTGGTTATTGTAATTTTGTTCACATTTCGTGAATAAACGGTTCTGTAATAATTACAACATAATATGATTCAATTTAAGAAGTGAAATGAAGAGAGTAGGAATGTTTAGTGTAGTGATCAGTTTCCACCCACAAACGCCCAAGACCAGTTTTATTCGTTAGCAACTGCCTTGAACAATACCGTGTTACATCGAAAACCTGAGAAGAAAACAACGAAATTCGTACAACAAGAGAACGGGTAGTATGCCTGAAGTGGAACAACGGGGGTTTGGCTAACTGAACGATATAGCCCATGTTACGTAGTGAAAAATAAAGTGGGTCACTGGTGGCACAAGGAGCGTTTGTGGGTTAAAAAAACAAAATTGTAGTGGTTTCTACAATTTTCAGTTTCAATAAAGTAATAAAAGCGAAGACTTGGATCTATCCGTGGGATCCTGAATTTATATCATGAACTATTTCTCGATACTTTTTAACCATTTTCACTGTATGGAAATACATACTGAAACTGGAAATGATAGTAGATTGCTACTACTTTTTGCTTTTAAATAGAGATCGAACAAAGATGAAAATAAAACGTATTCTTCAGAAGCCCCTTACCGCTATCAATTACTATTTTGAATCGTGTAGACTTTAACAACACTTAAATTAAATAGAGGGTAAAAATGGGCGAACAGAATCTATTCTTGATGCACTGAGCAGAACACATACGAACATACTATTTCTCACAATCTCTTCCATGTTTTCTCTAATATCTGTTGGTATACGAAGGATAAACATAGGTGTACTACATCTCTGTCTATATTTTCTCAAATCTAGAACAAACAAACCTTTCAAAAGGAGATTTATAGATCTTTCAATATAGATTTATAGAGATTTCAAATCTTTCAAACCAACATTATTACTCAGAGTAACAAATATCAAATTCGTCTCATTTTATTCGTTACCGTATGTGTTTAGGAAAATAATTCGCAAATTCTAAGATACATATATATTCAGAATGAGACTGAAGCAAGCTTTACTAAGAGGCTTGGGAAACATTAGTGTAGAATATGTGCAACGATATGTGTAGGTGAAAGAAGAAGAGGTAACAAGACTCATCAGGTAACGGTAGAATGGGCAATTAGGGTAACATATTATCTTTCTGAAATGACGTAGTCAAATTTCAGAAGTAATTAACTGTTAATTTGTACCACAGAGAAGCTGTCTGTAAACTTGATACAGTTTAATGAGCGCATAGATTTGTGAATTTCACATTGATGAATTTCTGTTCTTTGTATAGAAACAAATGCTTAATTACACTCTAATTTTTTGTGAGTGTGTGATTTCAGTTCTTGATTTCTATTCTTACAATACTTTGCTACTTTTGATTGACTCTTTAAAAAACTATTCCAGCCGTTTTACGACACACACACACAAAAAAAAAACTGGTAACTATTAACGGTAGAATATTTACGAAAAGAAATATATGTCTTATTTACTTGAGCACGTTAAGTTACAAAATATATGCACACAATGAAAAAAAAACAAAAAAAAAACGTGGGAATGGAGTAATTAATCATTTGGAATTAAATCAAGTTTCTAGTTTTAAGTCACATGATTATGGCCTTTAGACTAAAGTAAACTGATGACTAATAAAGGTGAATCATACTAAAAGAATTTGTGAATGGAAATTTGGGAGGAAACATTAGAACACCGTAAAAACCTTTGGACACAAATTTGCCCTCTACAAATTACCTTGAATTGAAATCGAACCAGGAACAGGTAGTAGTGCCTCCCAGATTAATTATTCGGATCATACTCGTGCGTTTTGTAAGATTGCAGTTCATTAATGGATCTAATACGTCCATACCTTGAGAGGTAACGGTGCGTTTAACTGTAGCTATTTAAATTAGATTCATTAATTAATGTATATTTTGGAGATTTCTAGGATGAAGTTTTAGAAATTGTCAAATCACTTAAGGATTGCGGGTTACTTAAGTACATATGTAGGCGAAAGTATTCAGAATTCTAGGCGAAATATTTATTATAAAAACAAGCCTATTAATTCTTATTTGTAGTTTTTGTGTAATTCTCTCTACTGTCTTTAAAAAAGTTTATTTGGTAGTATCAACACATTTTTTATATAATTAAAAGGCGAATTGTATTTGGATCGTTGATTTGAGAAACGTCATGTTACCGATTTGTCGAAAATGAGTTTACATGCAGCATTAATTCCTGAAGGTTAACTGCACCGTTCGGTTGTGAAATGACAGAAGTCGTGCAATATCTACCTGCAACAATTGTTCGTGAGTTGAGAAAGTCACAAGTCATGAACTTACGACATTTCTTAACGTAATTTTCTCTATTACCTTTAGCGGAATTTATTTTATAGTATCAACATGTTTTATATAATTAAAGGCTCATTGTATTGGAATCGTTGATTTGAGAAACGACATGTCACTCATTTGCCGAAAATGAGTTTACATGCAGCTTTGATACTTGAAGGATAGATACACCGTTGTGAAGTGACAGAATTCGTGCAGCTACACTTTAACATAGAATAGTAACCACCGTAACCTTTTCTATGGTCTTCCAACGTTAGTTCTGCACTTGACAGGCTTGTAGTACGGCACCACCTATTACACCAGCAAGGAGACAAGATATTGAACTGATGGAATCAAAACACTTATTTTTTCCACTAAGTTTTGACAATAGTTTGATCTTTGTCATCACTGACGTTAATCTTGCTTCGCTTTTTCAGGTGAGTCATTCTTGTTATTAAACTTGTCTATACAGGATTAGGATTAGGAATTAGAGTTCTGGGCTCTCGGCACTAAGACCATTTAGACTGTCTCGAATGAGAGATTACATCCCTCGGTGAGCACACTCTCTGGGGAAAGGGAAGAAAGGAAGTAGGCGGCCTGGGACCTATAAGTTAGCTACCGGCCAAACATTTTCCTGGTGTGTATAAGGAAAATCCTGGAAAACCTCATTCAAGATGCCTAGGAAAATGTTTTACACTTTTCCTACCGAGGTAGTTAATAATCTTGTCCTTGGTCTTGCACTGGAATCCTTGGTCTTGGTCTTGCTTGCAAACGTCTTTGCAAGTCTTGCTTTTAAGAAATCTTTTGCTTTTCATAGGTAAATTTTACTCTGGTTTTAAGGGATAATAACTTCCATAATGCGCCAATAGTAAGAGAAGTACAATGTATGTTTCTAAATGTAATATAGTTTATCTTCGTGAAAGTATGATGATAGTGTACAACGTGGGCGATGACCTTAGTTTTTTTTTAATCAATGGGTGAACATGCTTCACTACTTATTTGATAAATCACATCGCTTCGTTATATATATATATATATATATATATATATATATATATATATATATATATATATAGGTCTAGAGGCTAAGGGAGCCGGCGATGATGAGAAATGAATGAAATTGAAATGGTGCAACGAAGAAAGTAGGAGGAAACGGTAAAACTCCGGGAAAACCCACGCACCCATGAAAGCGTAAAGTCGAGTAAGCGTGGAGTTCTGAATAGCGAGTGACCATGAGGTCCAGTAAGTTCGAATTCATTCCCCCTCGTCAGTGCGACATCAAGTGAGCGTGCAGTCAAGCGAGCGCGAGGTTAAATCGACTGAGTTGTGAAGTGTGCTTCTGTTTGTGATCAAGAGGTTGAGTGAGCGTCAGTTCGAAATAAGTATGTGAATGCGAGGTTGAGAGGAAATAAACACCTTTGGTTAGCGGCAACTAATATTTCCTAGTTTAAAGCGATCTCTATATCGAAACCTTTGAATTCTCTACATCAAAAATAATTCAATGTTAAAAAAAAAAAATCACTCTTCTATCTCCCTCTCCCCCACTTCGAATCTGTCATGATTTGTACCCTACTTATGTCCCTAAATATGACCCTGGTTCGATTTCAGTCTGGAGCTCATGGTTCGGATTCCGCGTTAAGCTGTAGGTTCATACGTCATATAGTGTAGCTGCTGAACGAGATGCTAAACTCAAATCAAATGAAAGAAAAAAACACTCTGGTACAATGTAGCACTGCGACGTTAGCCATTCAATTAGTATCGACAGCAGTGGCGTCAGTAGACTTTATTTGATGAGGCTCAAGCCTCCTAAATTTTTTCGCAGCCGCTCCAATTTGCACACCGAAAAGTTACAGTTAAAAATTTGTTTAAATATACATAACTTTATATGTTGTTTAATAAAGGCTATTTTTAAAATCTGCTTATTGTATATTTATTGTTTTGGGCAGTTCATAAGTCGAAAATAAAAGTAAAAGCATTGATGAAAAATGTTTCTCAAAAAATAGTTTGAAAAATAATGTCTTTTAAAAACGGAAGCAAAACGGCGTGTTTGTATCTTAATGAAATGGTGAAATATTAGAATGTACATCTCAGTATCAATAAAAATAAAATAAATAAACATGACTAAGACACCAATCGTAGAACGGCAACAACATTCTTTTGCACTCACAGCAAGAGAATTTCACTGTGCTCTAGATTGGAGATGGCTCGAAAATACTAAATAAAATTTTGGAGTTGTTAGTTAGTTTGCCCCCCTGAAAGGGTATTAAGTCCCACTAAACAAAAATCCTAGTGACACTTCTGTTTGAAAGTTAGAACCTCCAAGTCATAAGAGTTTCACGTTTATAACGAGTATATTTGTTGACTATTCATTAAAGCATATACTATATATATATATATATATATATATATATATATATATATATATATATATATATATATATATATATATATATATATATATCAAACTCAGGGGGAAATTATCCCCTGTCTTCGCTAATTGATGCCCCTGACACACAATTGTTTTCTTCTCCTAAGACAAGATAATAACTTCTAAATGTGAATCATGATTAAGTAAGTCATTGGGCAAGTACTCACATGTCGAATAGGTTTTAAAAAATCTACAATATTTTGAGTTTTCTATTGCTTTAATGGAAATAATTCCTGTGCTTCCTTCTTATACACTGATAAAAGATGTTTTTACAGTTCTGAAGTGTTTTTGTTTTTAATTTTTATTGTTACTTTCGTCTTCAATTCTTTTGTATAGTTCTTATGACTCATACGGATGCTCCCTATTTACCGCAACAACTTCGAATTATGATTGGAATTTTCTTTTTGCGCTCGCCATTTTTTGCGCCTGCCACTTCTTACGCTTTACGAACGTTTTATGTATAGTAGTTTCATCTGGAACAAAACTACTACTATCACTTATTGACATATCTGTTAAGTCATTTTCACTCCTTTCTAGAGCACAATCTTGCAATTCAAGATGTTAATTAAAAAGAATGAGTGCACTTGTTTGGAAGCTAAAGAGGAGTAAATATGTCTGTCCAGTCAGTGATTTATCCAGAATTTCTAACTTAGGGAAATGTTCAAAAAATCTGTGGGGGGTGCAATCTTGCATTAAAGTTGTATACTACCGTTTATTAATTAATTAGTCGCATATATTTTTATCGTCTTTTTAATTATTTTCTTTTACAAACTTTAAAATTCGTTTATGCAACTAAAGATTGCATTGGAGTTCCTTCCTCAGCCAGAGTCAATTAGCGTCGACTTCCTCATGCTTGGTGTGACATCGAGATGAAATCGTTGGCAATCGGTTGATCAAACGCTGTTGTGATGATCCCTGCCGAGAAAAGGTTGATTTTCGTTCAATCTTGCGTTGCGTGCTTTGCTTGAAAATTTATCTTGTCGAAAGTAAGTTGTTTTATTCTATTGGTACTTAAAAATAAGAATTCAAAACCTTTTAAAAACTAAAATATCAAGATTTTTAATTGTGTCTTCCCGTTCTGCCTACAGGTCCTGAGGCACTTTCTAGAAAATATTTTAAATGATCTTATTTTTAGGCAATCAAGGAATTCCAGTTCTGCCTAATCTTTCGAGACGAGGAATTCTGTCCAGAGAGGGATTTTTATTTAGTAATTTTTAGGGGAGTAATATATAGAGTAGAATGTGCGGAGTATAACAAAATTTACATAGGAGAAACAAAAAAGAAAACGCAAGAAAGGATTAAGCAGCACCAGGATGATGTAAGATTGAAAAGGCACAATAATGCGATATACAAGCATCAGAAAAGACAAACCAAAGAATAGGGTGGGAAGGAGCAGAGGTCATAGAAGTAGAGAACAGAACTTTGGTGAGAAAGTGGAAGGAAGCCAGGGAAATTATGAAGGTAGGGGACAAGGTGATGAATTGGAATGCAGCATTCTCGATAAATGAAGAGTGGAAGGATATTGTGCTTAAAGAAGAAGAAATGAAAAGGAAGAAGAAAGAAAGAGGAAAATTAATAAGGAAAATAAGGATAATTAAAGGACAGAATGTATCCAGCGAAAAAAGTAAAATGTTTAATTGGACACGTGTGCTGCTAAAAAGTGAAAGTGAAAGCCACACAAGTGTTACTTTTTAATGAAGGGGCGGATCCTAATTAAAAGTTGATCTCCGGAGCAGTCAGAAGGAGTGGAAGTCTGATGAAGACACAGTTATTGTGTTGAAACTGTTTTTCTACATATTATCACACAGCCTTGCTCAGTGTGTTATTGTGTATTAGTATAAAATGGAAACAAGGCCTGATAGGATAGTTATAGAATTATGTATATAAGACAAATGAACTGATAAGGTGATGCCGAAAAAGTAGTTGTGAAGTAGAACACTAACATTGTTTCTTAAGAGTCGCTTTATGCATCCTCTTGCATTGTTTCCTTAATATATGGCCAAACATATCTTCAGGATGTGAACTTTGGAAACGTTTACGTACTGCGAATCTTAGCATGTTAGAGATGAACTACTGAAAAACTATAAAATATTGATGTGAAATGAATGGATATTATACCGAATTAAGTTTACAATGTCAAACGGCTTTCTTGCAACTGAGTCAATCAATTTTCCATTTGCCCGCAGTTATTAAAAAAGCACCCATTCATGTTTATCAAAGCAGATGTGAATAACAATGCTGATAAAGAACTGTATACTTGTCATTTTTCCGAGAAGATCAAGAAGGATAACATCTAAGATTTTCCATGAAACTTGAAGAAATAGTTATTTTTCTTACAGCCTCTGTTAGAATTACCAAACATATTATTAGAAATGCAGGCCACAATATTCAAGAGAACAACTCCAACGAAAATTCAGGCAAAACGGGCTAAATTCAAGCAACAGTATCATAGGTGCATATTAATAAAAAATGATGATTTTTTCTTCAGCTATTATGCATCTAAAACGTTATCTAAAATTCTTTACTTTACGGGAATATTTTTTAAGACGTAAAACTGTTATATATGTGTTTCACATTTTGATATTTGCTAAAAAAAATTTTGATCAGTATTTCAGAATTAAAATAAATATTTATACATTACTCAAATAAAATATTGTTATATGGTACCACCTAAGAACGACTTTTTAAAAATTAAATAGCATCGCAGTTCCTTTTCGTAATTAAAGTGAATGGTCTTACTGTAAAATGCTAAACTTATTTCAAATGTATTATAGGTATAATAAATAGGAATACTCAAAACTTATCACATGGCTATGTGTGTAAGTAATTAAAGCTAATCTGTCCATTTATTATAACATTTTTACGTTTTATTGAGTTTTCAGCATTCTAAAAGAAAGAAAAAGTTATTTCAGTTGAAAAAATACAGATAACATTTTAGAATATATGACAATTGAAGGGAAAAAATAATTATATAGGGTGTGTACTAGTACATCCAATATACTCCTGTGATTTTGTCTTTTGTAGTTTGTCCTCGTCAGAATTTTCCTTGCATTTTGACCGTTTGGATTTAGTTCCCACCCTCGTTAGTATAGCCAATTATATATGAGTTCCGATCTCCATACAATCACGTTAGGAGTCACGTTTCTCGGTGCTGCATTTCCCTAAAAATTTCCTTTTCGCATCAAATTTCCGGTCTCCAAAGATTAGGCAGAATGGAAATTCCCGTTCTGTCTAAAGATAAGATCATTTAAAATATTCTCTACAAAGTCTTGCAGGACCTTTAGGTAGAACGAGAATGAATTATCTTTTTATTATTTCATCCTCTAGATAGGGTGTGTGTGAGGAATTTATTTGCGAGGGTATCCGAAAATTTTAGGGGCTGCAGAGGTCTTAGAGGTATAGATAAATCACTGTGTTCACTTTTCAATTTCGCATTCAGTTCCTTACTGGACGTTTGTTGCGTTTCGTCAGCAGACTGCCTGAAGCAGTGAAGGGTAAAAAAATCCCTATTTTGCTATATTTATCCCAGAACAACCCGATAACTCTACTAGCTCGAAGGTCAAATGTCTAAGTTTACTCCAGATAACACATACCTGTAGAATAGTGCCTGATTTTGCGATAAGTAATCCTAATTTTTGAAAACTCAGCAATGCGTCATAATCCAGCATCAATGACAAATTTCTTTGCGTGCAACAAGCTTTGATTAGAATAACGCCTGTGTGGCTTGAAAATAACTCCAGTGTGTAATAACTCCAGAAAACGCGAACAACCGATTCAGAAAACGACATACTGTAGCTATATGCAGATTGAGTTACACGAATTGTATAAACTATTGGCAGGGCCGGCCTCAGATGGTGCGGGCCCCAGGTTAACTTCAACCAAGATTTCTAGAACCGATATATATATTTTCAGAGAAATAACTCAAATGAAATGTAGATAGTGAGTGCATTTTAAAATACATGTTTCACCATTGTGCCTTGCAATTTTTCAAGAAGGTTCTGTACCAGCATTTCAAAGTTTTCTTATCTTACAAGTAAACTTATCAATGTCGAAATCTCTCTTGATGAAACTGGGCAGAGAAGTGTGAAATATCAAGAAACGAAGGTAAGCAAAATTTAATGTGCTTCCGTTCATAAAGACGGCCGCAAAGGCCAAAAACCTGATTGATCAGAATTAGAGATAACAATGTGATTCAAGTTTGAAAATTTAATTTTATTTGTAAAACGGGTAAAAAAATGGAAAACAAAAACACATTAACCGACACCGGGAGAAAGTACACATCTATTTGATGGTATGCGTATCATGGGCGCCAACTTGAAGTCGGCCATCTTATATCTTGCTCGACTTTTATAAATACAAAGGTGGTCATGTAATATATCAAATTGTGCTAGAAGATTGAGAGAAATACGCACAATTGTGAAGTACATGTTTCCAAAGGTTTATATTTGTAAGGCATAATGAAATGCACCTTGATATGCATTCGTTGGTTCAAAGATTTCTTAACAGGTGTATCTTTTTGTAAAGAATTTAAGTTTGTGTACGCTAGTGAGAACATCGTAGAAGCTACTTACGAAAGGTATAATCAGCTTGAAATCGTTATCAACTGCAGACAAAATAAAATGGTGATGAGACGATAACAAATCTTAAGGTACTGATGGAAGATGGATGACATATTTTCCATTGGGTTATTCGAGTTACTTCTGTAGAAGATGAGCTCCTTCGTGGCTAAACGGTTAGTGTACGCTCCTTTGACGTAGAAGACCCGGGTTCGATTCCTTGTTGGAGGTAATGTGGTTCGGATTCCACGTTAATCAGTAGGTCTTGTCTCATATAGCCTCGTTGCTGAAAGGGACGTTAAACTCAAAATCAAATCAAATCAAATCGAGTTAGAAGACAAATCTTCATAAGTAACCACCTATTCAGAACGCACTAATATACATTCGTTTCCCCTGGCTTGATTTAAAAAAATGATACTTCCAGGGAATTTTTCGCAGGAGAGGGCAAAGTTTGTCTTCTGGTTTTGTACTTTTAATATAGTTGTAATAAGAGAAAGGATATGCAAAGAAGTTGCACTGAGGATAATTTATTTGAATTCATCTCGGAATTCACGGTAATATCACATAACATAATCAATAAGAACTCCAGGAACTTTTACTTCGTAGGGTGTTCAAAATAAAAGAAGGTACTCACCCACAATCATGATATACATTTTTAGTAGCACATGAGGTAATCAGTAAGAACGCCAGGGACTTTCACTTAGTGGAGAGTTCAAAAATAAAAGAGGGTGTGCATCTAGAATAAATAAATTATAATTATATGTTTTTACACAAACTCAGAGAAAACAATATTTTTTAGATTCCATGTCAGAAGGACCCGGACAAACGGGCGAGGACAGAAATACCCAAGTCAAAACGGCCCCGTGCAAAAGGGTTACGGTCAAAAGGGCCCCGCGTCAAAGATCCCTGCGAAAAAAGGGCCAAGCGACAAAAGGGCCCCATGTCAAAACGGCTCCGCGAGAAAAGGGACCGAGTCAAGAAGGCCTCACGTCAAAAGGGACCCGTGTCAAAAGGTCCCCGCGAAAAGGCCTTGAGTGGAAAGGCCCCTGGTAGAAATGGTCCCACGGCCAGGAAGGCTGAAATCAAAACAGGAGTGGAAATCAAAGATGCACGAGGGGATAGTGCCATCTTAGTAAGTAGAAGCGATTGTCCAACAGAAGGAAGAATATCAGTGGTTATTAGAGACAAAAAGGAAACTTGAATGGTGATCTTAATTTTCTTTGGTTGCTGTTTCTTCTGCAACAATCCCTATCGCTTAAGTCGGTTCTCGAAGAAAGTTTGCTTTCAACCGCATCTCTCTGAGTTTGTAGACGTGGGAGACCCGGGTTCGATTCCCGGCGGGATCTCATGTGGTTCGAATTCCACGTTAATCAGTAAGTCCACATCTCATACAGCCTCGCTGCTGAAAGGGACGCTAAAGTGAAATTCATATCATATCATATCTCTGAGTTTGTATTCTCGAGACAACCCAATCATACTATCTATTAATGACTGTTCTCTTAGTTCTAAAGTTGAATTTCTGCCCCTGAATCAAAGAAGAAAATCACTATTATATGAATAATATTATCTTGAAAACGTTTCTTTAATTTTGTTCTAAGAACATACATGTGGATATCAATACAGGGTTAGTCAAAAGTATTGGGACAGAACAATAATAACGACACGCGTGGACGGAGGAAAATCAAATGTTTTTAATTGGTATTATTGCAATAACTGCATTGGCTTTGAGGGTCCGCGGTGGCTCAGTGGTAGAGCGTCACCTCTGGTGCTTAGGGTCCCGGGTTCGATCCCAGCCCCCGCCAAGTGAACTTTGTGGTGGACAAACACCGTGTGCGTGGGTTTTCTCGGAGTTCTTCTGTTTCCTCCCACTTTCTTAATTCCACCATTTCATTCATTACTCATCATCACCGTCTTCTTTAGCCTAACCGGCATAATCGTGGGACGTAAAACTCAAAGATTTCATTTCATTTTTTGCATTGGCTTTAAGTGTGGTCACCGTGGAAGCCATTGAGGATCACACATTTTTAATGGAAAAGGCTATGGTCTTACACTTCAGTTTAGACTTTATATTTCCACAAATGAGAATGTGAATTCATTTCTGACACATTACAATTTGTTTATGAGACAGGGTGTTTCACATATGTATCTATTAGAAAAAAGTATCATGACAGGGCAGTAACAAAGAGACAAATGGACAAAGGAAAAGTAAATGTTACAGGTTGGCGTTTGTGTTAAAACTGAGCTAAATGATCATGACACCCAACTTGAATTTCACACATTATATACCATAAAATATTTTCAAATAGACAGGGGTAATTGTGTCACATAAATTTAGGCTAGAATCTTGCTACAAACAATAATCTGAAATAGGGATGCGCACGAGACAAGATTTGAGGCTGTTTTGTCTTAAAAATGTACTGTAAATGTGATGTCTCGACTCGAAAAATGTGCATTTTTCTATTGGAAGAGCTGTCTCTACTCGAATTTTCTCAGGAAAATTTTGTCTTGACTCGTCTCGTGCGCATCCCTGAGTCAACTTTTGACCGATCTCTATTCATTTACTCGATAGTGTGTGGTAAGTTTGACATTTGTTTCTAGCAGAAGAAAGTATTTAGACAGGCAAGTAATAAATAGTACTTCATTGTGTTCTTAATGTATTTTTTCCGTTTGCTTGCGTTTGTAAAATATTGAGAAGTTACCACATATGTATAACATATTTTAATAGTAAGTATATTTGTGATTAATTGTTACTTTACGATTATAAAGCAATAGAATGCTTTTAATGTGCAGTTTCGAATATTTGGTAGAGCTCAACAACTTTGTTCAAAAAGTAGTGGGTGATAACGATGTTTCTTCTGGCCAGTGTATTGTACCATGTGGAGTTAATACGGGGAGGATATAATGGTAGAATTGCTAGAAAGAAACCATGTATTACCCAAATTGAGAAATATAAGATACTTAAAATTTCTGAAGCTTTTGAAAATAAACCCAAAAGCTGGCAGGAAAGTGTTTTATCGACGAATTTAAGTTAAATCTGCATGAATAAGATGGTACAATAATGGTTTTTCGACAAGTAAATACAGAAATAAATGTCAAGATCTTCCAGCCTACTGTAAAATACAGAGGAGGAATTGTTTGGGTTATATATGTTCACCAGACGTTGGAGAGTTAGTGTGCATTGATGGGATTCTGATAAAAGAAACATATCTTAACATTCTTAGAAGGACTTCTAATTTTATCAAGATATTAATCCCAAACAAAGTATATGTTGTAAAGAAAAGATGGCTTTAAAACTGTCCAAAAGTGCGCGAACCCCCACCCCACAGAACCGGCCTTAATTCCATTGAGAATCTTTGGAACGAATTGCAACGTAAGGTCAATATATACGAGTTACGGTGAAAGAAGGTTTGAGAAAATAATTACGTACAGATTGGAACAATATTTTCCCACACTACACCAGGAAAATTGTAACAACGATGCCGAAATGCTTAAAGAAAGTTATAAATCGTTGTGCGTTTGCTATTAAATACTAAATGTATTAACTTTGAGAGACAAAATAATTTTAGAGGACATTTTATAGTAGTTTGTTTAATAATATCTGAATATATATGTGATCAACAGTGTCCACATCTCCATTCAATGTAGTTTTTGCAACAACACACACTTGCAACATTTGCTTTTCCTCCGCCACATTATTATTTTATTGTCCTGATACTTTCGTCTACTACACACTAATGTCAAACATAGCACACTTTCCTCGTAAAAGAATGAGGATTGGTAAAGAATGAATCATATTCTCGTTTGTGGGAAAACTCAATCCTAAATTGGTGTGCTAAACATACTCTTTTCCATTTAAAAATATTATGTGATATCCAATATGGCGGAATCCAAGATAGCTGTCATTATGTCCACGACCTCACTCAGTACAGTTTTGTCATCAACACACCTGCAACCTTTTACTTTTCTACGTCTACGTATCTCTTTGCCTTTCCAGATTCCTTCGTCTACTAGATACAAATGTCAAACGTAGCACCCTATGTCGCAAACGAATGAAGATAGATTTTCTTTTAAAAAATGAGTTCTTTTTCTCATCTGTGGGAACATTCTAGCGTAAACTGATGTGACAAGCCCACCACTTTCCATTCAAAAAATATTGTGTGATATCGAATATCACAGAATCCAAAGTATTTGCCATGAAGTCCATACCCCATTCAATGTAGTTTCCGCATCAATACCCATCTGCAATATGTACTTTTTCTCTGTCCACGCATATCGTTATTACTGATCCGTCGTTAACATTTTTACTAACCCTATATTTTTTCCACAAGTATGTTCTTTAACACAAATAAACAGGTGTGTCCACGTAATATTTTTCATCTAATAAGTATTTTTATACTTCTGAAGTTTTTCAGGCTATATCATATTTCTTGACGTGGGGCCTTTTTGTCACGGGTCCCTTCTGACCAGGGTCCTTTTGACTCAGGCCCTTATGACTGGGCCTTTTGACTAAGGCCTTTCTGTCCTCGAACTTTTGTTTGGGCCCTTCTGACGTGACAGCGGCTATAGCATAGGAAAAGATCATATACAGAGGTACAACAGTTATTTAATGCTAGATTTTCCGAACGTAACCCAATTTCGAAGTCAACTGCCTAAGAGACCATTCAATGTTTTGCAGAAAGGTACTGTATGCGATCAGGAAGGACGAAATAATGTAGCAATTACACAGTTTCTTTGAACTTACAATCTTTTGTGGAAATTCTGCATTCATTGATAACCAGAGTTGCTAACCAACTAGGTGTTTCCCAGAGTTCAGCGCAATGAATTTTTGTGCGCTATGGGCTTTATGTAGAGTCATTCTGAAGTACGATTAGTACCATACTAAAGAGTTCGATTAACTTATGTTTCCTGCAGTAGTCAAACTTTAGTATGACGCTAATTATACGTCAAAACGACTCTGCATAAGGCGGTATAAATTTAAACCCTAGGAGAATACGTTTAGTGCATGAAATAACGGAAGACGACTTTGATCACCGCATTGAATTTTGCGAAGTAATGATATGAAATATCGATGACAGCTATATTGTCGTAAATGACATGGTATTCTCTGCTAACTTTCAGCCTTTCAGTTTAACGTCCCACATTATGCCCTTTAGGATGATGATGATTGAAGCAAGTGAATGATGATGAAAGAACGGGTGAAATCAAAAGGAAACTAGGGTACCCCGGGAAAACTTACGGATACAATATTGTCCATCAAAAACTTACTTGGCCGGGAATCGAACCAGTTGTCCCACACCAGAGCTAAGCGTTCTACCACTGAACCACTGTGCCCCTCCTTTATTCTTTAATGAAGCGGTATTTACTTTATATGGTCTGGTGAAACGAAAAAATTATCACTATTGGAGCGATGGAAACCCACATTGATGGGATGTTATTTCCAACAACAGAAGGGCAGAAGCTACTGACAAAAATAAACTATATTCTTAATTAGAAATATTACGAATGGTATAAGAGATATTAAATTAAAAGTAGAATACGAACTGTGGCTTAATTAGAAATACAGCTGGTAAATAATAATATTGGACTACAAAGATATACAGAAGTTTTGCTATAGGAAATATAAATATATTGAGATTATTATTATTACTATTACTATTATTATTATTATTATTATTATTATTATTATTATTATTATTATTATTATTATTATTATTATTATTATTATGGAATTCAAAATTCAATTTTGCATCTGAAAGCAGGTAAAAGGTCGGAAAAAAGTACGTATAGCAAACAAGCGGTAAGAAATGTGTAAAGTATTATAAGCTTGCGAAGAGGATGCCAGGTAAACATGATTGAGAGCCACTGATATACGATATTGCATTGAGGACGATCCCTTCTCTACACGTCATTCTTTGTCTGGGCCTTGTTGACATGGAATCAAATAAAAAATAATGAAACAAGAAGTATATTATAAACAAAAGATCGTTACTAAAACTATTATATATATTTTCTCCATTAAATCTCATTAAATTTATATATATATATATATATATATATATATATATATATATATATATATATATATATATATATATATATATATATATAATATTAACAGCTTGACTTCGTTGAACATAACATTATTCTTATTATATATTAACGGTGCTAACCTAACAAGAAGCCTTATAATAAGTTTTTAAAAACGGCTGAAAGACAAATGAGAAACATTACAAAGAAATAGCATTTGTTTGTATGTTCTCTTGCATCTGATCAGATTTTATACTTATATAATTATTTTACATTGGAGTATATTTTTTGAACAACTTGACCTCGATTAACATTAGATTATGATCATTGTATTTTAGAAGTACCAATGTTTCATAAAGCCTTACAGTAAGATGAAAAGAGTGAAAAAATGCAAACATTATTAACAAAAAGTATTTTTTAAATAAACATATTACATTTTTTATATTCGAAAAGTACTTACTTAACATGAATCCTTACAAAGAAAATTCTTCATAACTTGTCGACTAAATTATATATATATATATATGTGTGTGTGTGTGTGTGTGTGTGTGTGTTTGTGATTTGGGTCTAAAAGGACCAATGCCACTTTTGGCAAAAATGAGATGTTCGTGAAATTTTAACGCCTATAACTAGATATTTTCTTTTGCAAGAAAAGCAATTGTTAATATGAATAGTATATATACTCCAAACTACTTCGCGTTGACATTAGCCCTTTTTGTCCCAAGTCGCAGATCTATAAAGTATGTGAACTTACATTGAAAAATTCTGGATACATTCATCTGTTTTCAAATTCTTCCAATTTATATTGGACATAAGATTATTATCATTTTTGCTTAACTTTCCAAATGCCTAAAACGATTGACATTTATCTCAAATTGCTTACGTGGATTGCAAATTAAAATTGTGAGCCAAGCCACGAAGATAGTTCTCTAAAGGTCTTTGAGCATACTCCTGTACAATAGTACGTACTCGACTTGCAGTTACTCTGTATTTTTTTCTGCCGGTGGCCAATACTTGTCTAGCAACTTCTATTAATTTGGCCAAGAGAGTGCTCCTTTAACCGTGTATATTTGACGATAACCGTTTACGATAAGATAAAATTCGTTCGCCATATAATTTTATGATAAAATTACGCGCATCTCTATTTTATTTCATAGTTCTCTCATATTCACTTTCTAATATTCGGCTACAGTTACCATCGAAATTCATACAATTATACGCACAATAGTAATAGTTATAATAATAATAATAATAATAATAATAATAATAATAATAATAGAATTACAATGTCCATTACTCAAACAATGCCTTCGAATAAAGAAAAATAAATGTCACGCTGGGATTCGAACCCGGGTCACTGAAACTGCAGTTCTCTGCTTTCACACTTGATACAAAGATAAGAAAATAAACTAGTAGCTATGTTAGATAAACATAGTACACACTATTTCTACACGTGTTGATGCAATTCAAAGAATGCGGAAATAATGTCTGTCGGCTTTTCTTCTTTAGAAATTAGAAGCTACGGTGAGGAAGAATTGCAATAATTTAAATCGGGACCAGTTAAAAACGATGAGGTAGCCTCATTTTGAAGAACGCTTTGCGATATTTTATTCATTGTCGAAGGTTTATATCACTTGTTTTTGAGTTAAAAAAGTAAACCTCGAGTAAGTCATTGTGACACTCATAAGGAATGTCTCTTTATACGAGTATTTTGTGTATAATCTTATATGCAATGCTTTTAACTAGCTAATAGTTTAGGCGGAAGATGAAGTGTTTAGCGCATTGAGCTTATATTCGGTTGTCCTGCGTTCAAATCCCGGTCAGGTTCTAACTTTTTCAAATGTTTCAATTTCAATACATACTCAGTGTGACAAGCAAGATTTTCTCTCATCCAGAAAGAGAAAGATGTTGGAATGAGGAGAATTGGAAAAGGTCTCTCAATGAAAAAAATCATTTACTAACTGATTTCCAGCAGCTGTTCTAGATGTGATATTTTCGTCTACTTTCAAGCATTTTCTGATTCATGTGTGATAAGTGATTTTATTTCTTTGAATATGCACTATATATGAAAATACTACATTACACACACAACAATATTGAGATTAACATATGATGTTCATTGGACAACACGTTCTGAACCAGTGAGGTTCATCTCAGAATGGAGAAATGTTTCGTGCGTCACCTACTCACAATTTTAGGTGAATAAAGACCTGGCTCAGTGTTACCAACTGCTGTGAGTGCCGAGAAAAGTTACGTGTAAATTGGGTTGCATCTGTCTACTCGTTCTCACAACTGGAAATGACCTGGACCCCAAGTTATGGAATTAGAGCACTTAGGGGGAGATACTTTTGTGGTTGGGTGTACATAGATTTTCCTAACATGAGTAACACTATCTGCTCCTGATCTAAATATTCCTAGTGATTTTTCCTCTTTCTGTTTCTTTCCTTCTTTCCTTTTATTTCTTACTCCCGAATTTTGCGCGACCGTACTTCGGCAGCCAGGGACATTGCCCCGCTCACCCGCACCACGACACGCACTGATCAATACCTAGCTGCAACACTTTTCCCTGTTCACATGAATCGTAACTGGGCTGTCATAATAACTTTGACTAACATTGTAAACAGATCCACATGTACATTCTTTTAACACAAATCAGGTGGTGTCCACTGAATACTTTTAATCTGATAAGCATTTTTATATTTCTCATGCTTTTCAAGCTATATCTCAGGATTTTTTGATGTGGGGCCCTTTTATCGTGGGGCCGTTATGACTCGGGCCCTTTTGGCGCAGGGCCTTTTTGATTCGCGCCCTTTTGCCGGGAACCCTTTTGACCCGGCACCTTTTTACTCGGGCCCTTATGACCGGGTCCCTTTTGACGCGGGGACCTTTGGACGCGGGGCCTTTTTCACTCGGGCCCTTTTATCACGGGGATCTTTTGCCGTGGGGCTGTTTTGACTCGGGCCCTTATGACCGGGGTCCTTTTGACTTGGGTCCGTTTTGACTCGCGCCTTTTTATCCTCGCCCTTTTTTCCCGGCCCTTCTGACGTGACACCATTTTTACACAAGGGTTGTTTGCAAGGAATTTTGGGGGAGTGTTAGGGGTGTTTAGAATACTTCCTGGACATAATATATATTTTTACAACAAAAGTTATAAACGAAAAAAATTAAAGAAACTACTGCAGCATTAAATTCAGATAATATATGCTTATGCTCGGAAACTTAATAACAATTTGTCATTTATTTGTTAGGGAGAGGCTATACCGTCCCTTGTGAAGTCCATCAATGCACCTCTATTGCAATATGTTGTTCTGTAGTTGACAACCGAGAATAGCAGAGAAATCTTACTGGTACCACAGCCACTTGGCCGGTGGCCCCGCAAGCATTGGAGACTCCGCGAGCAGAATGGCATGTATTAATTACATGTATTAGGAGCAAAATTTAGTCACAGAGACCACAACACACTTGTTTACTCTGAGGCCTAATATGCTTAAGACCGTCTCTGACTACTGGGAACACATTCACTCTAGCGGCATTTCTACTGAAGCCAAAAAATTCAAATGAAAGATGTAATGATTTTTTCTCCTTTCTTTTTACATTCTATAAAAAAGATCAAGTAATACCGATACTTGCGCAAGAGTCTTCGTCTTGGACTTGGTTTTGCAGCCTTGGTCTTGGTCTTGGTCTTGAATCGGGATTCCTTGTCTTGATCTTGGTCTTGCATGCAAGACTCTTGCACAAACTGCAAGATCAAGACTATTGCGCTCATCACTAGACCGAGTGCCCCTACTGGGAATCGAACCCGGGACCGCTAGCACCACAGGCAAGAGCGTTAGCGACTACGCTTCGCGGGGCCATATGAGGCTTGTACCCACAGGGTGTCTAGGGGTTTCGGCCCCCCTAAATGTTTGCTGCCTCCCTAAATATTTTCACGATAGGCAATTGCAAATGAACTATAAAATGTTGATGAACTATAATATGGTTTGATTAGCTCCCCTAACTTCTTCCGGCTCCACTACATTTTTGCGATTTCTACTATAATGGGCCATATATCTCATACAGCATCCGCGATGACATTCAAAAGTAGTAATAGAGTAAAATCAAGATAAACTTTTCTGTTTTTATTCGGTTACTGTTTCCTTTTCACCGAAATTTAAATTATTTTTACCTGCGTTTATCGTTGGTATCCTTTATTCAACAAAGTATAACTGCAGAGCTTTAATCTAAAGATTCAATTTCGTTTTCCTACTATAATAGAGTTATTATTAAAGATACCGTATGGTAAATATTATGTAACTTTTGAGATGTAAGATTAAAATATGAACGCTTTAGCTAATGGAGAAAAATGAGGAAAAATAAACCCGCTAACAAGATCATGGTATGTAGTGTCTTTGTTTATTTCTTATTATGTCTAAAATTTATTAATTTATGATATTTCCTTTTACAACGAGCAGCCTCCTACGTTCTCGCGAGTAGTAGAAATTATATTTGTAGAATTTCACCTTTCTCCGCTTCAGACAGGCGATGTATTTGTAAGAACGTGATTTTGAACTCTGGTTCAGAAGCAGCAAGGTCGACGAGAATGGGTCTACTTTACACACACACACACACGTAGGGGAAGAAGAGGAAAAGAAAGAAAATGATGGGATTGCCTCCTGTCCGTACATCTTCCAAGAGCTCGTGCATCCCTAAAGCCTTGAGGTTCCAATATTTGCACGTCCTCGACCGTAGCCCCTGAAGCAGGGAATCAGACAGACTGAAAAGATCCATTGGGAAGAAGATTTGGTTGCAGACGAATCCCTTTACAATGGATTTCGTTTCTAGGGGCCACAAGAATCGATTTGAACTCCCAACCCTTGGGAAAGGTAATATCAGGATACGAAATAGAAGACAGTTGGAACACCAGTTTGTGCTGGAATCTTGGTTATGCACACCTTACATTTAATCACATTCCTTTGTAAAAAATAAGATGAAACATAATGAATTTCCTTCTAACTTATTATTTTACTAAATAAATTTTTCTATTATATGCATTTTTTCAGGACTGAAAGTTTTCATTTTGTATTACTTTAATAATTGTGATCATGGTTCTAGCAACTTCATTATTTTTGTTTAGATAGTAATAGCCAAACTGGTAAGAATTGTCATATTGTAACAGAGTTCCAGGAGTATGTGAACTTCCACTTCTCTGGTCTAGGTGCTACTCTGCATGTCTTTTGTACTGGGTTTGACTCCCGGTACGAAAACATCAATTGCACTATAGTAGTCAGATTCCACTATATGTACAACTGACGGAGATACTGATCAATAAAACAAATACATAAATGATTTTAACAAGAAATGGTTCGAAATAATCTGCAATCTACGCTTCTAATTAATAATTGTATTTGGCATACGAACATATAAAAATTTGTAATATAAAGTTAAATTGATTGACCACCAAACTTTTGACACCCTATAGTACTTTAATTGTAATGATCTCTATGAAAATGTAAATTGTAGTAGAAACGATTACTGATTGATAGTTTTGTTAAGTATTATTATGAAATGTATCATTATTGAATGTTTAAATTATAATTGGATCAATCTATCTGAAGTGGTACAAAAATTGTGAAAATAGTTGCTCGATCATCTCCGAAAATTATAAAAATTGAAGTGTTACGAACCGTGTGCATGAGAAGGTCAATTACATCATTCACATTGTCGTATGTTCAAGTGCTCCTGAATAGCGGCCATCTTTGCTATCAGTGGAGTGCTAATTTTTGCATTTGCAAGCGTTTACCAAAACTACAGTTGCTCAGGACGTACGAATCAGACGAACACGAAACAAAAACGAATGTTTAGAGGAGAGACTGAGGTACACGGAGAATATAAACTTTTGCGTCTAAATAAATATTCAGGGTTGCAAACCAACACATAAAATCACCAGAAAAACTAGAGAAAATTAGACTTTTAAACGAACTGTATTTTGAGGGTTTCATAAGTTTTGTGCTGAATACTATTACATGTAAAGAGTCTGCAGAAATATCCACAGCTATGATACAACTAACATCGTAGAGTTATTGGGGTCCGAAAGTTGAAGTTTTTGATTTTGATGCCATTTTTGGGGCGTAATATCTCAGGAGGGCAAAGTACTAAAAATTACTGCTTATGCCACCAAGTAATTCTGTATGTAAATAAACTACTGCAAAAAAAATCATGACTGATATTACATGGAGAAAACAGTGAGGACGTGATAAAAATGCTACGAAAGCACCTGAGTGACGATGGTCGTAGCCCGGAAAATGTAAATATTTGGATTTGCTTCATGCTAGATCTAAAAAAAAAAAAAAAAAAAAAAAAAAAAAAAAAAAAAAAAAAAACGCTTGGTGCAGCTATTAGGATCGGTTTTATTTGTGTTCAGTTGTGCAAAAGATTGCGAGTTGCGTTTGTTCCACCTTTCTCGCTCCATGATCATTACGACGTCTATGTAGTAAGAGGGTTAGCCTCCCTTGCACCCACGACACCCGTCGTCGAACTGGACCGCGGTATGAGAGCACTTAATGTATCAGCAATGTGATATTGAAATCCAATCCAAGTTACGGAAGTTAATATGTCCACAAAGTTGCGTTACATCTATCACAGCTAAATATAAAACTACATAAAGTGACATAAAATAAAAGGGTAGGCCTACTTCCGGTTGATGTGGAAAGGCAAAATTTGGCACGATTGTAGCGTTCGGGTACTAATGCACAGGAAAATTGCCAAAAGTTAATATTTTTTATTTTTTAGTGGGTCTAAAGGGAGGATTAAGAATTCTCTCTCTTTTCTTAAATGGACCCTTTTTTTGACTTATAATCTCATATTTTAGGTACTTGTAATTGGAATAAAAACTTTAAATTCGGTATGCTTGTATGTTTCCGTTAGCGTTAGTTAAGTAAATGACCAAAAATAAAAGTTTTCAACCGTAGAGAGGTTTTATGGGGAACTGAAAGGTTCTTCCAATGTTATTTATACGGGACATCTTCTACATCCCAAAATGTTTAGACACTTCCGGCAGAATTAGAATGATGAAATTTGGCAGGATTGTAGATTTTCGGGACTAACTCACAGGAAAATTGCTATAAGTGAATATGTTTAGTTTTTAAGGTATCTGTTGGGGGGATGAATAGCTTTTCAGATCTAGCATGAAACATATCCAAACATTTAAATTTTTCCGGGCTACGACCATCGTCACGCAGGTGCTTTCTTCGCGTGTTTACCATATGCTCATTTTTTTCTCCATGTAATATCAGTCATGATTTTTTGCAATAGTTTATTCACATACAGAATTACTTGATGGCATAAGCAGCAATTTTTAGCACTTTGTCCTTCTGAGATATTACGCCCCAAAAATGGCATTAAGATCACAAACTTCAACTTTCGGACCAACATAAGTCTACGGTGTTAGTAGTATCATAGCTGTGGCTATTTCTGCAGATTCTTTACATGCAATAGTATTCAGCACAAAACTTATGAAACCTACACTATATGCCATTCGGAAATACAGTCCGTTTAAAAGCGTAATTTTCTCTGTTTTTTCTGGTGACTATGTATTGGTTTGCAACCCTGCATATTTATTTAGACGCAAAAGTTTATATTCTCGGTGTACCTCAGTCTCTCCTCTAAACATTCGTTTTTCTTTCTTGTTCCGTACGTCCTGAGCAACTGTAGTTTTCGTGAACGCTTTCAAATGCATAAATTACCACTTCACAGACAACAAAGATGGCCACTATTCAGGAAAATTGCATATACGACAATGATGTTATCGACCTTCTCATACACAAAGTTCATCACACTCAAATTTTTATAATTATCGGAGATGGTCGATCAACCACCTCTGGACCACTTCGTATGGACTGGCCCAATTGTAATTGTGAAGCACATCCCATTAGTTTACTAAAATACAACAGACCATTTTGCGATGATTTGGTATAATACTTCTCAAAAAATAATTTTAGTTTGTTCATAAGATTAATACTTAAAATGAAGTAAAAATTAAAAATATATGTATTTTGAACTGCAGTTTAACAAAATACAACTGCTTGTAACACTACAAGAGTTGTGATATATTCAACCATGTTTTACTGTACAGCAGGTACTCTAACTCTGCTCTAAGATTACTGTAGAGAAATTACTCTACAATGGGAAGCGCTTCCTAATCAAAATAATTGAAAAGATTTATAGTTGGGCGATTTCCACAGGCTGGAATGTTAAGAAGTATTTCTGAAGTACACCAACTCACAGCAACATCGCAGGTAGACCAAAGAAATATTGACTGATGTTTCTGCCTAAAGAAACAATGTTTCTCTCTTTTCTTTTAAAGATTATCTAACATGGAGTAAATGCAGTCTACTCACGTGTTGTGTAATTTCATTTTGTAAAACGTATTTTTATACCTAAAGTAATAGTGGACACTAAGAGATAATTTCTTAAATATACCTGACGTTGGTTTCCGAAAGCCAGTAGCTACTTTCCGAAAACTTTAAATTTGCATTTGGGCTTTTATTACAGTAATAATTTCTTATATTTTCTTTAAAAAGAAAACAGAATCTCCAGAAAAATATTTTGATCTCTAGTGTAACATCTATATATTTCGTATACCAACTTTGAATGTTTCTCTTTGTCATGAGAACAACACTGCTCAGGAATCTTTAAACGGACAGCACTTATTCAAAAGGAGAAATAAAGGAGAATATAGCATAACACGATGGATAAATAAATGGGTATTATTTTGGTGTATAATGAATGCGACATGTCAGATGGGTTTAACACTTTTACTTTATCATAGGTGTCAAGAAATGTGTCCGTTGTATCCACCCACCTGATTCTTTGTAATCTTATGGACTCGAGATTCATGAAAGTTACATAAATTCAGGTTTCAGAATCGACAATTCCAGAATAAGTTTGATGGAAGAGGACGCATGTAGTAAAAGCGGAAATATTAAAGCTGTAGTGAGCTTCAAACATTTCTTAAAACACTGATATTTTTAACTAGCTTAGTGAAATTTTAAAATATGTTAATTATTTTGCTGAGATATTAAAGGTAAAGCAGTCCACATTTGAACAAAAGCCCTGCTAAGTTCAGCAATTAACCTTTGCAGGGGTGTTATGGCTGCATCCTGCAGTCCGATGGCATCACATGCATGCTTAATGGGGTTGAGGTTGAGGTTTGTACTGGCCGCTCGAGATACATAATATATTTATGCTGTATGTAATTCACGAAATGTGTCATATGTGAACTTGCATTATCATCCACAAACAGCATCCAGTACCATATGTACCATTAAACAGTTGGATATACTGTTCAAGATGATATTCATGTTTATCTCAACGGTTTCCGTCCGCTGTTCGAACACATGAAGTTGTACACGGCTTCCTAATATGATGACGATCGATATCATCACACCAAGACCTCTATTGTCCCTTTGAACAACAATTTAATAATTGGAACGTGTTCTTGTCCCTTTGAACAACACGTAACTGTGGATGTACAATTTGTTTGTCATATGGGTCCCAGAAGAAGGTCCAAGGTCTCCAGCTAGTGCGACTGCTAAACTCTTTGGTTTTCGTCTTACATCGTTAGATAACGATCATCGCCCTCTGTTGTTGCACGTCCACGACCTCTATCATACCGTTTTCCAATGTTTTTACAAGCTAGGAAACAACTCCACGGTAGCGATACAACACCGCTAAAAACATTCAAGCACTTAACCACATCCTGTTGACTTGTCACATTTCTGACCATGAATTAAGTAATTCAGATATATTCTCTGGTCCATCGTTTGTTCATAGGACACGATTCGTTATGGCCGATATGCAACACTGCGAAAACCAGAACTCAATTATTACGTCTTTCTCCATCTATGGACGTTCTTCAAGTTATCGCATTGACAGAGAGCGCATATGTCGCCAGACGATCTTGTAGTTATCACATTTCAGTCAGCCGTGCCAGCCGAATGTCTGATATTCAAATGATCAACATGGCAGTTAATTTCCTAAATTAACATTCTCTTAAGTTTTGGAAATGTGTGTACATTTCTCCTAGTATTTTATTTCTCCTGTTTTGTTTTGTTTTAATTTATTTAAAATTAAAGTGAAATTTCAAGTTGTACTTCCCAGGGTTATGTTCTGTGGGTGAAATGATTAATAAAATTTAATTGCGAAGGAAATGGATGGAATGTGGAAGGAAATGGGAAAATCTCGAGAGAATCAAATGGCCTGGAATTGAACTATGGGCTACTACCAATAAGCCACCATGCGTCAATAGACGAAAAAATTCTATAGGGACATTTTAATGACTACTTTGTTTCGTATGCATTTCAAAAGCCCTACTCACTATTTCCGTTAACGTCGAGATTGCAGTGAGGATTAAGAAACAATTTGGCTCAAACGTTGTTCAATGTAAAATGCAAGTTCAGCAGTGAGATACAATGTTCGTTGTTGACGAGTATTCTCTATAAAAGTAAAATGTATACACTGACTAGTCAGAAGATTATAACCACCTGCCTAATATCTGAAATGTTCTCATTTGTAGAACAGAAAGTAGTGGTTTGGAATGGAGGAGACCTTCGAAGATGGCTGAAGGAATAGAGCAGCACATCTGTGCCTACAAGTGACTTAATTCTTTATATTCCGCAGAGAGGATGATAAATTCATATATTTCATTTAGTGACATTTCAATGCTCTTGAAATGGATTAAGATTGAATGAGTTTGAGGGCCATATCAGCAATTGAAATTCACCAATGTGCTTCTGGAACTACTGGGGCTTAACATTGATCTTATGACAAGGATCATTGATCTACTAAAATTGTAATATTCAACTGGAAATAACCGACATTAATGAGTATACGTGATAAGCAATGATCTCCCAATAACTACGAGCTGCCAGTGTGTCCTCTATAAACAATACCCAGCACATGAATGACCATGTGTACGTTATAGTAATTATAATGACGCCACCATGGGCATATGGTTATCCTATTTGGACGTCTTGAACAGATATTACTTTGGAAGACAATGGATTCTGACCTGTAATCGATAAGAAGAAAGCAGTTTCGAGATTCACCGGACTGTGCAGAGCTGTGAATTTCTCTGTGGTCCAATGACGAAGTGCTCATTCCAGCTGTTGTGGATGATATAGTACGGTTAACATTATACACATGTGGATGTGTACAATATACAATGAATTGTGTGCTCATACACGCTCGTGCTTTCACCTTGCGTTATAATCTCCTGTTAATTGTGCGCAGTTTACGCACTACCATGTTGAACTGGCTTCAACATTCTAGGATATCCGGCATTTTTAATGAGGTTTTGCCGCCCCTTGTTTTTTGGTTTAGGATGGATATAGATGACAAAGGGTCGCATATTCACTCAGATCTCCCGATTTAACGCCGTTGGACTTTTTGTGTTAAGACTTTCAAGAACATCGTCTACCACTCAAAAATGCATAGTTGGTTGCTAAGGAATACGCCATTGAAACTGCGTGTGAATTCATTTCAATAGAAACCATATCACTCCTTTGTGGCGGGAAGTTTCATGGCATCGCCGACGACGTTCCTTGCAATAGATGACATTTTGAACATACTCCACATTAGAATATCAACGGTAATGTTTGACCATCCTTGTGACTTAAAAAAATCATAATTTATTTATTTAGGCTCGAATTATTAAATTTCAAATAGTATAAGTTCCTTTATTTTACACCCTGTATACTTATGGGATGTAGGAATATGTTGATAGCCTTGGAATGCACGGAGCAATTTTATCCAAACTTCGTAGCCATATTATTTACAATCTGGAAATAAAGTACTGGTGGGCAAGACCTACTAGCACATCTAGGAGAACAGAGGGGGAGACGTAAAAACGATCGTAACGACCAATATTAGTGTTGAATTCATAGTATTTGGTGTCGCTGAGTGACAATCCTAATGCCGTTTAGACCAAGTTCAGCCCCAATCAATAATACTTTCGGGGAAGAAAGACGTGTAAAATAATCGAACGCCCAATATTAACTTCGAATCAATTGGTTTTCACGTTTATAAGTTAATTGATGAAATTACTGTCACATGTCAGTTCATGTTTAGTTAGTATGAGTAAGAACACTTACTATCTTTAAAGTTGTGAGAAGGGAGAACGTATAAAGTTTCTTTTTTAATAATCGATATTTCTGTCTAATCCAAAGTTTTCATTATCCCTGAGCATAATAGTGATACTTTAGATGCCGTTCAATCTCAACACCTATTAGAACCTATAGGGGTTCGAAAATTGGGTTATGTGTAAATATAGTCAAAATCGCCAATGTTATGGTTTATTTTACACGAACTGATAGTATAAAAACTAGAGTTTTCTCCCCATCACGCTCTTGCATGTGACTTGATAAACGTGACTTATTTTGTTCCCCTTTCCACTCTCAATCAGCGCACACAGAGGTATAGAATGTATCTCTAAAAATAACTATAACTTTCAAAATAACACTATCAAATTTAAAACATATAATTGTATCTATCGGCATTAGTGAGATAAGTAACACACCTTTTTTTAGAGTGATAAATTTAATGCAACGGTTATTGTATTATGGCAGAGCTGGGAATTGAATGGAAACTTACTGTATTCAAACAATAATTTCATAATATTCAATCCAAGAGCACATATAATCTGTATTATTAAAGTACAAAAACACTAACATGATCATGTCAGAACTTAAAATGATGAAGAAAAGAAAGTATTTTGTTCAGCTCGTATAAACAGTTATTCTCACATAAAATAAGAGAAGAGAGAAATTAGAAGACAAGGAAAATACTGTTACTTACACTGACAATCCTATCTCAATAATGATTCTGAATCATCCGCAGGAAACGTGAATTAAATTAACTTTATTTTCTTACAAAGATTATTGGTCTTAATTTTAAAAAAGGATAAATAATATTTGTAATGTATAGGGTGAGCTAAAAGTAGGTATACACTCCTGCATTGATCAAGTATAACATTCTAGTTTATTTGTTTATTTGCTTTTGCTCTTCCGAGCTTAAGATACAAGTAGAAACACATTAAGAACAAATGATAAAGAAACTAAATATATCTGATGAATAACAATAAGATATTATATAAAATGCAATGAGCTGATCAGTACGGTATTCTGTACCTACTTTTGGGCCACCCTGTATACAGTAATTCATGTTGCAAAAGAAATACTCAGTATTTATAACTAGCACAATGTTTTAATGAATGAAGACTAATTCCTTACCACTGGTAAAATCTAAAATGACGCTTTTGGTTGAATTGTACTGAAACAACTAACTCAATGGATTAAAGAAGCCGAAGGGTTATCGCAGCAGAAATAAAACCATTCGTTAGATTTTATCTTGTGCCAAGTTGAATCAAACATGTTTCTTATCACTTACCCTTCGAAAGTCCTACTTTAAGTGATCATCACAAATTCTTGATTTACACAAAAGTGTCTTGAAGGATTTTTTGAATAGGACTTAGTAGACACAGTGCGTTACTTAACATGCGAGAGATAATGTCACACTTATCAAATGTTTATTAACTTTATTATTCTCATAATACCGGATGACTCATACTTGTCGTGAAGATAACAATGGTGTACCTTTCTGAATTAACTTGATCATTTGCCTTTTCGTGCCATTTTTTTTTTTTCAAAATTTTGTTCTCGAAAATCTTCGGTTTCTGTTCTATACGTGTCAGTAAACAACTTTACATTTATACAATATAATGGGCAGAATCACCTTTTCTTGATTTTAACATGTTCAATAACCTACTCATTGGTCTAGTGGCTAGCACGGGTGGCTTTGATACAAGCGATCCTGGGGTTCGATCCCCAGTGCGAGAAAAGTGAACGCATTACGATGATTCAGATTTATGCTTGTTCCCACAGTTCCAAAGCAGCTCAATAACACTAAGTGTTTACAGGATAGGGAGTGTTCTGAAAACTTTCGTTTCTGAAAAGGAAACAATTCCATCTACTTTATACTTACAACATTCATTCTGATTGCAGGAGATATGTGCCTCATTAATTCAGTTAAAAAAAATCGTAATAAGATATGTTTTTACTTTGCAGTCATTCATCTTTCTCTTCCTTGTCCAAGACATAATATATATATATATATATATATATATATATATATATATATATATATATATATATATACTATGATAAATCGCGTTGTCTGTGGCTATCACGCAGTTCGATTCAAGGTGTAGAAGTATGTTTTGAAACTATGTATCACATTTTGGATAATTACTTCTTGACAGTCCTCACTGGATTTCAATTCGATGATATACTCCTACTGAGTAATAATGATGAACTCAAGAGTCTTGGACAGTATGCATGCAACTACACAGTATGTTTTGTGCTTTAGTGATTAATTTCATTTTGTTTCCCAGTAATTGCAAGTAAATGTTCCAGGTGCGTCATTTTCGCAGGAGATGAGGGTATAATTGATACGTATACCTTGAGTGTGATAGATACGTGCTATTTGATCAAATGGTAGTAAAACACTGATATGAAAGGTGAACTCTTCTGTTGGCGGAGAATCCTCACCTCTGAACAAATTCTAAAATTACATTGCTTTTAGCAATAAACCTATACAGTTGCTATAGCACATTACTAAACAGTTATATTTTGTTTCATGAGCGAAATGTTTGATTTCAAGCCATGTGTGTTTATAGTGGACGATTGGTGGAGAGAGAGTCAAATATGGAGATAGAGAGGGATGATTTACATATGCAAGTTTAGCATTGAAGAAAAGATGACCGAAAAGCATCCATATTATGGCGAAATTTGTAATTTTGTGAAACAGAAGAAGAAAAGTTTCCGAACTGTGAGAATCGCATAAGGCATTTGTGGAATTAAGGTATAGAAATCTTTTCAGACCACCAGATGAATGCTAAGGAAGAGAAAAATCTTAAGATCTAGTGAATTAAGACTTTAAAACATCTTTAGCTTGCGAGATGGGTTTCTAATCACGAACCTCTTAGCGAACCATGACGTTATCCATTCAGCCACGGAGGACCCAAGGCAATCATTCATACATTTTCCCTTTAGCTACGTTGAGAAACTAATGGAATATTCCAAACGTTCACTCGGTGCGTGAACAGTTGACAATGAACGTACCCCTCTTGCAGCTTAGTTACAGGGTGCATAATGAACTTCCCCTTATTCAGAAACACTTTTTGAGGTAACAAAAGTTTGTTACTACTTTGTTAATGTATTGATTTACATTTTATAAAATCGCCTGATAAAGTTGTGCCAAATACTCAGACATATAAATCATCTTTTCCGAAGCTCTAAGGAAAAATGAAACAAATTGTTGTAAAGATGCTAAACTTTTTTATAAGTTTTTATAAAATAGTGCGCATACGAGTGTCACTTGAATGCGAACGTATAACTTGAAACAGCTCCGCGTTCATGTCATGATGTAATATGAATGGTTAGCGTGGATGGTCCTTGGTTCGAGTGTTGACCCTTCTATTGCTTCTTTGTTCTTTTAGCTACGCTCATATTGTGCATTACAGAAGTTCAATTTTGAATTAAACATTGTCGCAGTTAGCTTTTGCTTTTAGATTTAGTAATGTTAAATGTTAAAAACTTCTTTTACACATTCCCAGATAATAGACATCTCTACTCTCTGTTGTAAAGTTTTATTACTTGTGGACATGACAAATTAAAATTCAGCACATCAGAATTGTGTGGCATTCTATGGATGTTTCCTTGTAGCAATTGGAAAAACGGAATGTATACAAGCTGCGACAAGATGTACTTACGAAATGAAATAGCTAATGTGAGATTTACACCCAAGAACTAGGTGTGTAGATAATCAGCTACACGGTGGATTGAAGGGTTAAAACCTAGTGTCATAGACGTAAAAGCCCCATATCACTAACCATTCATCTAATACATGATGACATAAACGTACTGTTTTTTGAACGTATATGTTCGCATCCAAGTGACGCTTATGCGCATTTCGATTGTTTGTTTTTAATTCTTTTCAAAAGTGCAACATGTTTATGACGATTTCCTTCACTTTTCTTCGGAAAAAATCTGATTATATGTCTGGGTATTTGGCACTACTTTATCAGATGGCTCTATTATCTATAACTCAATTAATACAGTAGTAAAAAACTTTTCGTTGTCTTAAAAAGTGTTCTTAATAAGAGAAATTCCATTATACACCCTGTAACTAAGCTACAAGAGGGCTACGTTCAATGTCAACAGTGCACGCACCAAGTGAACTTTTGGAATATTCCATTCTATTTGTTTCTCGACGTAGCTAAAGCAAAAGTATATGATTGTTCGCGTTGAGTTTTCCGTGGCTGAATGTATAACGTCGCAGTTCGATAACTAAGAGGTACGTGGTTCGAAACGTAAGATAAAATTTTTTGAAGTCTTAATTTCACTAGATCTTAAGAACTTTCTCTCCTTTCACTATCATCAAATATTCTAAAAAGAGTTCTCCACCTTAATTCGTCAACTGCTTGATTTGATCCTCGCAGATCAGAAAATATACTTCTTCTGTTTCACAAAATTACAAATTTGATTTTAATATGTTGACTTTCGATCATTTTGTCTCCAAGTCTAAACTTGCATATGTAAATCATCCCTCTCTGCATGCATCCTTATTTGAATCTCTCTCTTTCAATGTTGTCTTCTATAAGCGCACATGTCTAGGAATCAAACCTTTGACTCTTATAACCAAATATAACTGCTCCAATGATGTGCTACAGCAACTCTATATGTTTATTGCTAAAGGCAGTGTAATTTTAGATTATGTTTGAGGGGGAATTCTCCACGTACATAAGTGTTTTTAAGTTTTTATATCTATTCATTTGAGCAAACATATTTGTTTATCACACTCAAGGGAGGGTGAATTATATACACTTCTGTCCTGCTGAAATGACGCCCCTGGAACATCTGCTTGCAGTTAATACACTGAGGAAAATCCGTTATCCGGAGAGCCGTATATTGTACAAATATACGGTATCTTTATATTCACCACAGAAATCAGTAGAAAGCATATACTGTCCATATCCTACACACGTACTGCCCTTAGATGTTACATCATGCCGTTGCAGGATGTCTGACATTTTTCTTTTGTTTCTTAGATACGTCAGCTATATGTTACATACGTCCATCTGTATGTGATATCCTGATCGCCTAATTTTTCTATCGTACGGAATTTACGCTTATTCGGAATACTTATACATAATGTATATAGAATATCATTTTTCCGTTATCGTTTGATGTATATTAAATCCAAAAACTACAGGATTTACACATGTAAACTAACTTTTTAAGTAGGTCCCATACTTTTTTTTATCAGTCTAGGAAATAAGATAAATTTAATCACTTAATAACACTCATTTTTCAGTAGTTTCTACAGCTCTGCGATCGCATTACTGACTTCGGAATGCACAAAACATACTGCCGTGATTGAAAATTTTCATAGATTTTACAATATATTTTGCGAATTTTTCAATTTTGAGTCCTCCATTTTGAGCATATTGTAGAACGTTTCAACTAAACTTAAACAAAACATATGGACAAAGTTAGTATTCAAGAAAATTATAAATGGATAGATATATTACAAGAATTGTTTAATGAGTATAATAATAAAGTACAGTATAATAATGAAGTGAGTATAAAACCTATATAAATTAATTAGAAAAAGTACTTCTTTTGTTCTGACAGTGCTCTTGGGACATTTTCAACTAGTTTATGTTTAAAATCCTTCAATACCGGGGGAAATAGTATCGGGAAAGAATCCACTACATCCTGCATGCTTCCACATTTACAAAGCAATTTGCCAGAACAAACAACGTCAAAAATATTCGCTTTTGAAAAACTTATTGTATATGTTATGTAGACCGTCTGGATCATCCACGTCGGTTTCTGAAGAAATTGATTAAGAATAAATGACTAAATAATTCCAAGTTTTCCCAAACTTGGAAATTTCCTTATTTCCATAATGCAATCAAACCGTAACTTTCTTCGATAAAATTCACAAAAATGACACAATTTTAATACAATGTGGCGTATATTTCACTAAATATTTTCCAAGTATAACTAATTAACGGAATTAAATTTACGAGGTAATGAGGGTTGAATAAGCCACGTAATATTTTTAAAATAAAGTTCTGCGATAACTTTTGTTAACATTATTAAATTTTATACTTATGTGCATATCTCATTGACGACTTTCCATGATTCTTATTTTTATGAATTAAAATCAATCAAATGTAATCGGTGAATTCTCCACTCCCCAGTGATTTAAAAATAAGCACACTCCTTGATAACGTTCGTTAGAATATATTTTTTGTGGAATAGCCTATGGCATTTATCATTTATGAGATATTGCAACCAGCTCAACGGTTGAATCTTAAAATCAAGAATGAGGTACTTTATTTAATCTACCATTCACTTGGAAATTAATGTTTTGCAGCAACTTTAGTAAAAAAAAAAAAAAAAAAGTGGTGAAAACAAGGAAAAAGAAACTGTTTTGCCATATTGTGTACATTTTCCTCAAACTTCCCGATCAAATCCACTGCATGGCATACTAACTGATCAATAATAAGGATTGCGGATTTAACTTATCCTCTTCTTAAGAAAATAAAGTTTTTTTAATATTCTGAGAATTTTCCGAAACAAGTATGTAGTTTATAAAAAAAATTACAGATATGTTGCCATTATTTTGAGTTAAAATTGAGCAGACTGAAAGAATAAGGATAAATTATCTCCTCGTGTTATCGATGACTGTCTTTCAAAAATAATACGTGCACATTTGGTTCATGATATCATTGGTTAAATTTCAAGTGGGAAAGACTTGACATTTTAACACATTACCATGGATTTATTCCACTTTAAATTTTGTAGGTCTACAAGGTCTTAGATATTAGTATGTATTAGTAGGTAGTATTATCAGTAGTGGTTAGTGTGCTTTTGCTACACTTTCTATTAACTGCTAAGGTGAAATGAGGACCACCAAATCGAAACGCTTAAGTCTATCCGCGGACGCTGTGCTTTTTGATGCGGATTTTCTATGCGCTGAAGCGATCTGTGCTACCCGTTCGGTTCAAAAGTCACTTTATCACTGCTTAAGACGGCCGTGAAATACAGCATGGGATGCAGAAATCGCTATATCCACCGTGTTGTCCGGAACAGAATGTGCTGTTTGACAGTGTAGGAGAATGTAGTCACATCAGTTCTCAAGTTACTTTGCGTGTTATAAGTATCAGCATAAGTTAGGAACGTTGTTGACATCACTTGACGTCTGTACGGTGACAGTTTGACACTTCTACAAAGTCCATTCCATTTTTCCCGTCGGATACAGTTTTCAAAATAAAAACACACATGTTGTCCATGCTTGAATCATGTGATTCCCACAAAGATTTCTTCTCTCAAGTATATTACTATTCACCTTCCACTGAGAGGGCATTCCTATCTCTCCGCCAACCGATTCTTTGAAGTGTTAGGAAAATCTTTTCGAAAACATTCCGAAATTTTGAACCCAGATGGTTATTCTACAACGTACCGCGAAATTCGGACTGTAAAGTTCTAGGCCTCGACTGGCATTTGAGGGATTTGAAAGGTTAGGCAATTCCAAACAAAATATTACAGGTATTAGTGACGTGAAACATGTGTTCCTGAAGAGACCTTTGCACAGTGACGTCTCTAGGTTGTTTTCAAAATGGAACCAACGTAAAATCTTGACAACGATTCTAAACATTATATGTCATCAAAGAAAACAGGGATGAAGGTTGCCAGGTACCAGACGTCTCAGCACTAACTTTGGAATGTCGAATCACCAATGCAAAGAAATTTGGCTTTGTAAATCTGTAATGTGCCATTACAGTCAAGGTAATGAACTTTTTGTTTGGGGGAATCCATACTTTCCGAACGTATCGCGTACTGTAAATTTTTCGACACATAATTTTCGGTCTATGTATTAAATTGATTTGTTCTTTACTGAAACCAAAATTAATGTGGGAGCTTTGGAATAATCTAGGAAGAGTTATATTTCATGGAATAATGTCTTTATTTATATATTATTCCATTATAACCTCTGTGTATGGGCACTTCAAATTTATGATTATTGAAATTATACATGTTAATGGGAGACAAAAACATAGGTTAGCAATTGGACAGAAATTTTTGAGATTGTCCACCAATCTGAGATTTGGCAGAATGACTTAGGCCCCACTAGTCCGTCTCAAATGCCCATATCCTCCCAAAATCCGGTTTCATCCAGGTTTTACTTCTTTCCATTCGGTTTGGAATTTCTCCCGCCAAAACTCCTTGCGCTGATTGGAACTATATTTTCCACCTTAGTATCAAGGCGCGCCTTCACATTATTCTACTTAGGACGAGCTTCAAGTAAGACGACGTCTGCTTCCTTTTTGGATAATTTTGGATTTTGTATAGGAAAACAGTAAATTGATTGATTGATTGATATTTGAGTTTTACGTCCCGTTCAGCAGCGACGCTACATGAGACGTGGACCTACTGATTAATGTGGAATTCGAACCACATGAACTCCCGCCGGGAATCGAACCCGGGTCTCCCGCGCCAAAGGCGCACATGCTAACCGCTTAGCCACGAAGGAGCTCCAGGAAAGCAGTAAAATCCAGATAAAATTATTTTCAATTAAGAAATAAACCATCCAGGAAGGAGTTGAGAGTCTCAAAGGATTGAAACATCATTTTTAAAACAGTCAAAAAATCTAAAATAAGGAATTCGATTCAGAAGACGCCATGTTGGTGAATATAGATAGTGGTGGACAGGATTCACAGTGCAGTGCATCTACGTTTTGGGTTTAAGTGATTTTTTGAACTCAGTCTCGACGTTCTGGATATCCTCTCCACCTCCTAAATATTTCGTTAGGGTTCGATAGACCTGTCCTCATATAGCTTTGTGTTTGTACATAGTATATGTGATTTTTTAAAATTAACAGGGCGGTAGGTGTAGATTTCTTTGTAGTAGAATTAATTACCATTATATCAGTGTAAATTTCGATAAAAACTCTTATTTACCACTGAATTAGTCACAGCTTCCAGCGGAAATGGGTTAAGCGATTTTCATTTTCCCATCAGGAAACGATTTTCATTTTCTTTGTTAATAGTTTCAATATGTCCCTCTTAGGGCATTGAAATAATCTTGTAATCGAAAAAAGTGAATTAGTTTGACAGAAGGACCATTCGGCTCTGATTATTCTTTTTCTTTTCAGTTCCCGAGCCGGTTTAGAATGGGGTAATGTTAGTGATTTGTTCAGAATATACGTAGTAATTAATATGTATTTTGATATGTGTTACCATGCATATGTGTAATTTCTGTGTTTATGTGCATGTGTGTGCATGTAAAATTAATCTATTTAAGGACAGTGTATTGTTGTTCGTTGATAATTCATCTCTTTCGGTACGGCGTAATAAGAAGATTGATTCATAATGAAAAGTTATAGTAATTTCATACCGTTATTCCATAGTATACTGCTTATAGCTGACCAAAAATACAGTACAAAACGTGTTTACTAGTGCAAAGTTGGTTTTCATACTCCAATGCCATCTAGCGTTAGGTGAAGAACTATTCACCGCTAGTATTTTGTTCCTCCGAGACTTAAGAATTTAGTCAACTCGAAAATAGCCCTTCTTTTGAAATTATTGATGCATAAATATTAGTTCTGGTCCATATGAATAAATACGGAGACGAATTGCATTATAAATTAGCTTCTCATTGCATATAAAAATAATATAAACTCGTGAAGCGTAAATGTACTGTGGTTTGTACTGAAAGAATCTAGTATCAGTCCATACAAATTCTCATGTATTTATCAGTGTACTGCTGTAGTGGGTTTTTAATTCTAATATATATATATATATATATATATATATATATATATATATATATATATATATATGAGTGTGTGTGTTTTGTGCACTGACCATTACGTCAGAATTTTGTGTGCAGTGTGAAAATGACGGATTATATTTTCACCTCGTGGCTCGGTATTTAATAGTAACCGTACATATTAACTGCTCATCTGGTGTGATGATGAAAATAGTGGTCATGTAGCAATTGATTTCAGATATTCTAAAAGTAATCACAGTACAGATTGGGATCTACTAGTAAGATTTGGCAGACAACTTACTAGTGCAAAATTTATTTTTTTTAATATTGGCAAATCACTATTAAATTTTGTCTAGTTATTGACTTTATTTCTAGTTTCCATACCTTACTCGTAACTCTTCTCAGTTTCTGAGGGGTTGTATATTTTTTTGTACTTAGAAATTCTAAATTAGAGACCACACTAAACTTCCAGCTGGACCGGCCGTAATCTAAGTGAATTGGTACCGGAAACGGTTAATAATCATTCCACAGGGCTTATTCCGTGAGAGATGGTTGCCTAAGAGGCACAGACTCGTACTTAGGCACTCAGAAACCCCGTTGGGCCACGCATTTTAGTAGGTCATATGTTTCGGCATATGAACATATATTAGGCTGTGGATTGTCATATGTCTAAATTAGACCACTTACCTTTGTAGTATTTAGTGTACTGGTGTATTTCCCTTTTGGGGTGCCGCTTTTTTTCCTCTTCTCTATCTATCCCGCTATTATATTCAAGATTTTTTTCTTATTTTTCAACCTCCCCCCTCGAGATTGAACTTGACATATACCAACCATTTAACCTGAATTTCCAGCTGAGATGTTGCCGAATTCGATTCGTGGAGGTATTTGTTGATGTCAAATATCAAGGAACCGTTTCCCATCACAATTTGACCCACCGCAATAGCGAGTGATAGTTCAGTATACGATTCGATTATGCTTTCGTCTCTTTTATTATTATCCATTTGAAATTCCTCGTTGTACTGTCCACTATTTCTACTTTTGTTTCCGTTGATTACCATAGAGGTGGATGTTATGTAGATGTTTGGGCCCATAAGTATTATGCACATTTTTGGAGTCATTCATATATATAATTTCTGTTTACGCGCCTGCCTTGCACATTAAATGTCCACTCTTTTAAAATTGTTTGAGAGTAGACAAGTTTATCATAATGTTAATTATTCGAATTTTGTTGTATATATGTTGAATATAAATGTGTGTAAAGGGTCTTGGTACCTATCCCGAAAGGTCGTTGGTTGCCATAGATTCGAAATATTCGACAAATATAAAATGTGAATTTTAAAAGTACCGCCGCATATTAGATATTTTCTTTAATCATTATTATATTATTAATTAATATATGTAACTATTAATATCATCTGTCATTATACTAACTTCATGTGACATGAAATTAATGTAGGTCATCGTAACCCTAATGTATTACTAAATCTACCCACAAGTTCATAACCCTCGAAATCTTTCTGTGGATTTGCATTCCACTTTCACTCATCATATACCAATCACCAAACCTAAATAGGCTTACTTCATTAATGGTGATCTCGATATGAAAACCAAACCTCTTTGAACTTAGAAAATTATCGTTCCCTTTATATTATATGAACATAACTATAACTGCGTACACCTAATGTGGTACCATGTGATAGTGATTCAAAGTGCTAGTAAATGGACGGAATAATAAATGAAATTAAAAAGTGGCGTAGTCACTGTGGAATTAGTGATAAAGCTTTCCTTAATTTTGGAGAATTAAAAAATATATGGAAAAGTAAGTTTACAAAATGAATATGTGTTGTTCGCCAATTATAGGGACTAGTTCATATGCATATATGTTAATAAACTGAATTTAGGTACTTGGACACCAAAAGGGTGCTTAAGGAACGTGCGATATAAAAGGTCGTCTGAAAATACGAGAAAGGATTCGTCGAATCATCTTTTCTTTTAGTTATTGTTTTTGCATACAAACTCATTTTAACCATCATTTTAATTATTTTCTTTCATATATAATTTCATAGAATGTGACTAGTTTAGATCAAGAGTTATTTTATTTATTTTATATGCCTCTTCCTCCCCGACATTAAGTTTTACCGTCAAACTGAAATGATAAAATCCATTACAGCTCCATAGTTCATCTATGTTGAAAATGTGATAGAGATCGGTCGGGTGGTTCTAAAGTTATGATGTCACAAACATAGTCACTTTCGATTTTATATATTAGATTAATTAAATAAAATCCTTGATATAAAATATTACGTTTATACCCTTTATCCTAAAATTTGCAGGTGATTAATGGAAGTGGAAGGTTATGAATGAATAACTGGATTAGGAAAGTGGTTAGAAAACGGTAGCATGGCGAGAAATCCCATGTACAGCTGATTTGACTTTATACTTTCATCGGTATAGGATTTATAAAGAAGAACTATTTATCGAACGTCAACTATAAACTTTAGAAATGACTAATAACATTGTATATCATGGCTCGAACGAAAACCTTTTTCTGTTTTATAAATTCATAAAATATGCCATTGTGGAAGCAATTGATTCGGAGATTCAGTAACTGCATTAGGATAATCAACAGGTATGGTTTAAGAATGTTAAGAAAATACTTAATTCTGAAAGTAAAACTGATGTGAAATATTGGGATCTTTTCATTCCGCATATGTTTTTGGATGAAAGATACTATATATTTCTCGCAAAAATTTTCTTATATTCTTCACATCTTGGAGACCGTTCAGAAATTTTGTGCCCCTTGATCCAAAAAACTAATTATTGGCCAAACCTTTTGATGCATTTTTGATCATTCTTAAAATTTTTGGCCAAGATTGCAATCTTTTGATCATTTTTTGTGGATTGTTTCAGTTAACTAGTAACAAAAGCCACCAATCCATTCTTTTTAAACGAAATTGAGTTATATATCGCTTATAATATATTTGATGTAAAGAAATTCCATGAAGAAAAAATTTTGTTCAAAAGCTCAATATTTCCAACCAAAAAGCTAGCTCAAATATGGAACTTCGTACTCGTGTATATGGAGCTTCACTGCACGTTTTGTAAGATTACCCGAAACTAAGCGAAATGAATGTGGCGGATTTTGATACTAGGCGCCTTATTTCTGAAATGCTTGTTAGTATTTAATTTCTATATTAAATATTACCATAAGTAGTTAATTAATTTTCCGAATGCACTTCAGTTCATGTTAAAACCAAACAATATGTTCATTGTCATATATATATATATATATATATATATATATATATATATATATATATTACAAATTGAGGTATCAATAATGGGCTACGTATGCCAATGCCCAGCGGCACAGGGTTATCGCTCGTCGTGAGATCATAGAAGTCAAGCAATACCACGTAGAGTAGAAGAGTAGGTATTGCAGTAGCCACCCAACGTTGTAGAATAATTGTGGAGTTATTAGAAAGAAAGCAATAACGAACTTCGGTCTAGAAAGCAAGCACTATAACGGCGAGGAGAACCGAATTGAAGACTAAAAAGGCATGTGTGTCGCAAGCTTCTAGTGGCGCCCTACGGATTGTTACGCTAGGAGTTTAGGTTTTTAATATACCATATATTAACGTAAATGCAATTTTAGATAATAATCCAGAAAATTATCTCTAGAACGAAAATACGAAATATTCTTTAGAATCTTGAATTTTGTTTTATCCCTAGTTAAAGTAAATCTACTATGTCTCAAAGTAAACGTCTAATGTTTTGTTCTAGATGAATATAAATAATGCTTTTATCAATATTGAAGACATTATGTATTTTCAGATAATATATATGTTTTCCCTTTAAATACTTCTTACAGTTTTGAATTCCTTTCCTTTCCTTTTTTCTATACAGGAAGCAGAAAGAAATATTTGTTTCCTATACCCTTCTAGTAAACTCAAAGAAAAACGAAAAAAAAATAAAGATGGAAGAAAAAGTAAGTTCTTGACTAATATAATCTCTTTCTGTTTCTTGTGTAGTAAGTCGTCGAACTCTTGTCTTTCTGCCCGATTGCGTCCATCTTTACAAGAAAGGGACCATATTCAAGGAATTGCAACAATAACAAATATACGAAAAATGCAGTATAGAGAAATGCTGAGAACTGGGTATAAAAAAATATCAGAAAAGATGAAGAAGACTGAAAAGATTAAAATTCAGAAGACAGAGAAATAGATAAAGAGAGAAAACAAGTGAAAGAAAGAAAGGATTGAGTCTGCTTTACTCTCTTTGATGTCGGATGCCAATCTTTCTAGGCAAAGTCACTCTTAGAAGCATTTCCCGATTCCATAGAAGAAATAAAAACCTATAAATCTACTTCTGAAAGAGGCCGTTATACACACACACACACTCACACCCACGCATATACTATATATATATATATATATATATATATATATATATATATATACAACAGAACCAAATATCTATTCTATTTTTTAAACGTACTGTGTTTGTGTATATCGTATTTTTCCTCTACGCCACTTTTTTATTTACTAAGATCGATTTGTCTCATTTCATCTTAGAAGAATGGAGACAAATAGTATTGCATACAGTGTGCTGTCTTTTAACTACGCTCTCTTTAATCACCTGTCGGCTCATTCGCCCGTGTTTTCGTTTAGTAAATGCTTTGTAAACAAAAATGTACTTTTCATTGTAGACTCAATCGTATTTTTTCAGTTTTGTTGTTTTTCTTCAATTAATATATATCTGTAAATAAGCCTGTTTTTTATGTTTTTTGTGCTTTATTCAATATACAGTATTTTGTTCAACAAGTGTGATTAGAGCAGCTTGTGGTTGAAACTTCTGAATGTGGTAAGTTATATTCATAGAATTGTAATACTCGAAACCGTTTTTAATCATTATAGGGATAATATGCAATTTAGGATTACCACCTCTTCTGTAGTATTGTTTTCTAAGAGCTGTGTATCACAAATCTCCTCGTCTATCACATACAAAATAAACATAATGGTAAGTCGCTAAGGATGAAAATAAATACAACTGAATTCCTAGGGTTAACTTGTATGTGTGAAACGAAGGGTAAAAGCAAATGTGAACATTTGTTAGCGCAAGATCACTCTGATTGATATTTTTCTTCTATCAGAGTGGAGTGTTTTTTCCACAATACCAATATTAAACTTTTATCTTTTAGCTTATAAAGTACAGACAGTCGTAGAACAAATGAGTTGAATCAGAGGGATACTTCTTGCCATTGTATTGCAAAACCCTCCACTTTGAAGGAAAAGGAATTCTCCCAGTTTCTCCCTTTCTTGTGGTTATGTTTGTACCCTATATTGCTTGGTTCGTAACAAGAAAGATTCCGACAATAGGAAAAAGGAGGTGGAGGAACCAGAAATGTTCTTCCTTATGTCAACATGGATGTACCACAGTTCCACCCGTTACCCCCAATATCTTCCTTGCCAAAGTTTACTAAGTAAAGAGGGTAGCACCGGAAGGGCTACAAGAGAAGAGTGGTTGATGCATTAAGACACTACCAAGACACAACAAGGGGAGAATGGCGTTTTAGTAAGATTGTAGCGGTGCCTGATACAATAACGAAAAATAGGGGGAAGAAGTAGACAACAGAAGTTTGAAAAGAGGGGGGGAAGGCGAACAAAACATCATATCTACAATTTCCCTTTTAATACGTCATTTTAACCTAAAACTTTAGTCCCCGTTAATGATGCCATTTGCATTTGAAAAGGGTTTTAAAAGGGGACGAGTTTCAGTTTTGTGCTTTGTAATTTGTCACTGACATGAAAAGAAACCACGTTGCAGAAGATGAGGAAGACAGCTTAAATTAGAAAGAACGGAAAAGTTTTGTATCTTCCCACTTTGACAGACGTCCGAGCGAGAGAATACGCAAAGAGAATTGCTAAAAGTAGCAAATTGAGGACGTAATAAAGTTAAATATAAAACAATCATATCCCATTATCATTATTATTATGTTTTAACAACTAACGTAGAACGTGTAGATTAATTGTATTCGAAGGAGCAAGTACAGGCCAGCTACATATCGACAATAATAAATATTACAAAAGTGATACCCTCAGTGCTATATTCAAGAAAAATACCAATATCTCAAAGATAGTTTATTAAATTTTGAATAATACTGCGTATTTTGCACTATGAAAATCAAGTTAATACTGAAGAATATACTGGAAATGTTCATCACCAATGTCCAGACAGCACTAATCGCAACGCTTCCTGCACTGAGAAAAATGATTGGGTTGAAACGTGACCATGCGGTGTGGTTAAAAAGATTTAAACCAAATTGTTTTTTTTAGGAACGATGGGTGGTCACTTGCAACCCAACTGCATTAACCGTTGGGTCAACAAAATGACTATATGTCACCGTAGAGTATTTTAAACCAACACTTGAGTCATACCTGGTTAGCGGAAAGTGTCATGATACGTGAAACATATAGTCTAATCGAAGCTGATTGAAGTGGACTATTAAGTACTACAAAAATTACAACACATGTTTGTTATTTACTGTCTATTCAGTCGAAATTATACAGAGTTATATCTTGACAGAGCACGATTACAATAGCAACGTTAGCTCCGGTCCAAGCGGAAGGCTGCGGAGGAAGAAAGTAGCGCCAAAAAAAAAAAAAAAATCATTGCATCGAAACCACAATGCATGAATAGTAGTGCTGTAATCTTTTTTCCTAATGTTATTCTTATGTCCTAGCATGTAAGAATAACAGATGGCGTCACCGTTACTATGTAACTATTGTTAGACTGTTCACAAGTTTAAAAAACGATTGTTTTGGCCAATTATAGGAAACTTAGAACGTTATTTGTAGCTTTGCACAAATGTCACATATACTGCGGAAAACTTTGAAATAACTACTTACTGGCTATGAGAAATGAAAATATTCACAGCCAGTACGAAATTATTTCTGATATACTCGGAAGGCGATATCGTTGGTGTTGAATAAAATTCCAAGTAACACGATAAAGTGGTTATCATGTTATATTGTGTAGTGTTGGGTCACCTATGTAACCAACGTATGGTTTGTTAAGTACCGTAATGGTTAATGTGATATTTACTCTTTTAACCCATTATTTCGTAATGTTTTAACTCAACCATGGTCAATTTTATCTCATTGGTGGATTATTTACACTCCCCTTCTCCAAGCGACCCCACACTGTGGTCTTTTCTTACTCCATGTTTATTTACTTTTAACTACACGTTTGGTCAAACGCATTATCGGGTTAATGGAATTTACACTTTGTTGGGTCATATTGTACACCAAGTTGGGTTAAATGTATTAACCGGTTAAGCGATTTTAAACCAATTGGGTCGTTGGGTTGGACACCTATATTTAACTACACGTTAGGTTGAATTTATTTCAACCCAATTTAACTAAACGCTTTGACCCTATTTGGGTCGGAGCAGTTTTAGCCACGTGGTTGGGTTAAAATATGCACCAATAGGGTCAATTTCAACCCAATCATTTTTCTCAGTGTGTTTGCGAAATTGGTTCCAATACGCCCTTACTAGTTTCTGTTGTCTAACTATAGCCAAATTTTCTCAAGAATACGGCCTAACACTTTAAAGATATATAAAAAGGCATTCACTAGTTACGAGGGATAAACACACATTCCTCTGCTATGTAAATCATTCTAAACTGCTACTCTACTTCTCCATGATAGGATAGTGTAGTTGCACCAGTGCACGACACCATACTAGATGCCAATCGTTTTCTTGACAACATAAGAATACATTTCCCTCTTTCCCAATATTTTAATTCCATTAGCAAAAATGTAATAGTCATATGTTTGTAACTTCTATAAACATTTAGGCTATATTTTGTTTGGTCCAATACCGAATCATCCGCAATATATACCCAAAAATGTAGTATGATTCTACAAAAAGGAATAAATCGTACGTATTTCAGTGTGTGTTATTATACTTACGTTAAAATATAAATTAAAATTGAACTAATGATGCCAGATTTTCCAGAAAGGAAACTGGAAGCTTGTACGACTTTTATGGCGAGTAAAGTAGAATTTAGAATTTACGTATATGATATTTAGAATTTACGTATAACAAAAACATATATGATTTCACATACGGTAGAATAATTACCTTTGAGATGAACGTCCTGCATGCCTTTTAGACTAAGGGAGACGTAGAATAATTCTGATTGGACACTGGAGCAGTTTTATTCAAAAATAATTCAAACACATAAATTATAAATAAAAATATCACATTTCTAGTGGCGCATGTAATGCAGACTCCACGTTAAGATGTATGTCCTCGTCTCATATGGTCTCGGTGCAAATCCAACTAAGTTTTCTTGTGTAATTGTATCTTAATAGACTTTGTACCTCTTGACAGTCCCACGTCCTTTCTTATAGTTCAAGAATCCTTGCCGAACTTATCGATTTTCCAAATCACTTAGAATTCTACTTTTATTAGTTCATAGTAGTTTCTGTTTCTCCCAATAATATATTATGATCGATCGAAACTGCAATATAATCGAGACGGGATTGAGAGACACATTCTATGGTGATAAAATAAAACTATTGTTAAACATGTGGTTAGGGTATATGTTTGATAGAAGACTAAAAATTAACTTTCTGAATATTTAGTTTCATCGTCGGATTGCATAGTTAACAATATGTCAGAAGTCAGTTTTATTTATTGTTTTCGCACCAACCTATAAGAACATTTTCAAAGTGTTCATACTTATCACCAGAGATGGAGTGGGTCAGTCTATCAGTGGGTCAAGTTATACTTTCAAGGCCTCCATTTCCCTACCTGGCAAGGGACGTATGCAAACCGTGACAGCTAGATATTTATGAAAATTGGTACCCTGATTAATTGTGGATCGCTAATTATCGAGGTAAGAGTCATTTGGTGCGGAAATGCCTTGTTTACCCGCTATGTTTTATAGTTATACAAAGCAGTGACCGAGTGAGGCTGCGCCGAGTTATCCCCAAAAATGCCAGAAAAACACAGAAAATGAAAAAATGTTTGTAGGTAACCTGATTACTACAGGAGCGGGACACGTGACAAAGAATACGGCAGTAGTGTCCTACAAACAGTGTTTCCATCCCAATGCATATTTACAGTTTTTCATATATATATATATATAACGTATACCAATTTATGGCATTAAAACAATTGGTATGAAACGTGAAAGAAAATGAGCAAAAGGTGGGTCATCAAATAAGGGAGATATGAGGCTCTAAGGTGGAGAAATTATTGGGTCCTTACAGAGAAATGAACAATGTACAAAAAGAAGAACCAAATGTACAGTAGAGAGTAGGAATGGCCAGAATTGGTTCCTGGTGGAACCGGTTTTCGCCTTTAAACGGATAAGGTTCTAGCAGATCCGATTCCGGAACCGTTTCTTCGGATCCAGATCTGGAACCGGTTTCCAAATTCGGTTTCGGAACCGGCTTTTCGGATCCAGGTCTGAAACCGGTTCTGGAAACAGGATCTCCAAGAACGGTTTCCGGAACCGGAATTTTGTGGCTATCCCTACGCTAAACCCGAACTGCTGGCAGGCTGTGAACAGTATGCTAAGTGAAATGGTGGAAGCGACAGGCAAGGGCTCATGCGGGGCCGCTTTTCTCACTTGACTAAATAAACTGCGTAACTGGCAAACTCATTGGCTAAACCGGCAAACAGGCAAACTCATTTGGCTAAACACACACGGGTAGACCAAACTTTTTCTCTGAGGGCACAAGCGGGTCTGGGCACAAGCGGATGGCACAAGAGTGTGGTCCTCTTTGCAGTGTTTCGAGGTTGAACTTTTTTCTACTTTACGTTTCTTTGGGTGCTTTCGGATCTATGTCTGGAACCGGTTCCGGGTTTTCGGATCCAGGTCTGGAACCGGTTCCTAAGATCCGGTTCTGGAACAGGGCTTTTGGTCCAGGTTTGGAACCGGTTCCAAAGATCCGGGTCTGGAACTGGGTTTTCGGATCCATTTCTGGAACCGGTTATGAAAACCGGATCTTCAAGAACCGGTTCCTCGCGGAAATGGTCCCACCTGTCCCGGAACTTTCTGGTCATCCCTAGTAGAAAATAAACTACAGTATGCATAGCATCCAGTGGCTAACGGGCTTGATAGAGGATTCAAGCGAAATGGGTACATGGTAGAGTTGCCGTAGAAAGAAGAAGTTCCATGAGACGTTATATGGAAATGTGAACAACAAGCCTTCCTGTAGCGCAGCAACTCAAATGGCGTTTTTATGGAATTGATGTCTCGAACTGTTACCGTGAGGTATAAAACGAACTATTTTGGGGTTGCAACACTGTATAAAATCCTGCATGACTTCCGAATCACAGAAGCGAAGGCGCAGTGCCTGAAAAGATTACAGAAAAGCTATGCCATGAGATGTAACAAATTTGTGACAAGAAAGTACGTCTGAATCGATTCGCAAAGATCAGTAAACTATAATATGTGTCAGTCAAGAGTATAGGAAACGTATACTTAGCATGTGAGACAACGACGAAGATAAAACGCACTGTATTCAGGTTACCAGTAATATCCAGGTGTAAAATATTTTAGTATAATATACCAACACGTACAACAGAAAAGCCACAGATAGTATGGCAAAATATAGGGATGCATTCATGTCGAGTCGAGTCGAGATTTAAGCCTGTCTCGACTCGTCTCGAGAAAATGTTGTCTCGACTCGTGTCTCGACTCGAAAATATGTTTCTGTCTCGACTCGTGTCTCGACTCGACAGTCTCTGTCTCGACTCGACTCGAATTCGAGTCGAGACGTCTCGAAATTCGAGTCGAGACAAAATGTACGAGTTAAAATATACGCACACATCAGCCAGACCATCATGACTACCTACCTAATCGTCAGTATGTCGACTTTTGGCATGGATAAAAACGGCGACACGTCTTGGCATACACGCAATGATCCTTGATAGGTCGCTGGAGAGAGCTGGCACCACATGTGCTCACTCAGGTCAACTAATTCCCGTAAATTCCGGGAAGGGGGGCGATGTGTTCTGACGTCACATTCAATCACATCCCACAAGGGACATCAGTCAAATGTCCGGCTCCAATTTCAATGAAACTTTTTTTGGTGATAGAAGGCATGTATGCATCATTACTTGTGATGACAAATTTTTGCCATGGTGCATGTTTTCTATTTTTTTAATAACTTTTAAGAGTTGTGATGTGGTTATTAGAGATTACCACAGAAGTCCCTTACTACCCTTTGTAAACGGAGCGTTAATGAAGAAAAGTGAAGAAAAATCATGTGGATACATATAAGTCCTGGGGGGAAGTCGTATGGTAGATATGACCTTGATGGCAGCCATCTTGAAATCCGCCATTTTGAATTAAGGTCAAGTTTTCAAAATGGGAATAGGGTAATATGATACATAATTTCGGGCTAGAATTTAATTAGAAAAATAATGGTGAGGTTAGTTTTAAGATACACGCATTTGGGGGAAAGTTACCGGCATATTAATTGTTTTTACTTACTGTGTGCGTAAGACCCTTCTTACTTTCGTCTCAAGACCTGTAAATCGATCGCAACGGCAGAGCCCGGTTTCGCACTAGTGTTTAGAAATCTTTAAACTCACTTGAGGCAATATTTGTGGATTATTGTATTGTATTTTGCCTTTAATTAAATTTGAACCCACTTCATGATCTTGTGTAAAGTATCACTAAAAGAGAATTTCTGTTTTTATGGAGAACGTAAGCATAGCAATTATAAAAGGTGAGTAAGGTGCGTATGTATTTATAAGAAAGTTTATTTTACGAGTCTTTTGTGGTTCCGCCAACCTATTCTTTAGTTGTTTTTTTTTCAAAATACTCATATCTCATAAATAAAATAGCTATTATAAAATCTCTTACCACTATTCTTTAATACTTATAAAATTTTATTTATTGTAAAAGCACTGGCGAGATATTTCTTATCGCCCACTAAAATTATGGTGGAGCTCCTTCGTGGCTAACGGTTAGCATACTTGCCTTTGGCGTGGGAAACCTGGGCTTGATTCCCGGTGGGAGTTCATGAGGTTCGGATTCCACGTTAATCAGTAGGTCCACGTCTCACATAGCCTCGCTGCTGAACGGGACGTTAAAATCAGAATCAATTCAACTCAAAATTAGGGTTTTGACTTTATTATGATGTCATTAGTTTAAACGCCCAACTACCCAGTAATTATAAACATTGACTACATTATAAAATTGTAATTTGTGACGACTAAAATATCAGAAATTAAAGATTATTCTTTGGGTTTTGGAACATTTTAAAAAACGTGAAAAACTGGTACTGCACCGATACAACACACCTTTTGGATTTGTCATTGTGTAAAGTGATACAAACTAAAGAAGAATTACAACTTTATGAAATTGTATTAGGACTTATTATTTAGAAATAAACACCAAATAAGTGTAATAGTTCATATCCGTATCAAATACCAAGTTTATGATGAATCAACTACACAAAGTAGGATCCAAAAACGCTCATTGCAATTTGTTCCATCCTTCAGTCGAACCAGGAACTGAAACATAAAGAGTGACATTTTCTTTTTAAAGATACTTTGTCCAGCTAAGTATTGTGAACGTTTATGTCAGTAGAAGGAATTGCATTCCATTATACAAACGCAATTTCACAACTTTATGTACACATTACTAAATATCGAACACCCTTGTCCATATGATTAGCGTACGCGTCTTTGGTGCGGGAGACCTAGGTTCGCTTTCCGATGGGAACTCCTGTGGTTCTGAACCCACGTTAATTTGTAAGTTCACGTCTCATATAGCCTTGATGCTGAAAGGGACACTAAACTCTAATCTAATACTAAATACAAATATTTAAAGAAAAATGATGACGCACCAAGATGACGTGAATTTGGCTATCAAATCCATTTTGTGTTTTCAGTTATTTTCTAGTAGTATTTTTCTAGGCATCCTTTCAAAAGACAGTGATGCAAATTTCGTAACTGCGAATTCCTGTTAGAAGCCATGAAATTATCCGATTAGATGCAAAATTTCCCGTCCACTAAAATAGATACCGTAAATTTACAATATCTAACAATAAATAATTTTGAAAGATATCGCTTTCGAGGGAAAAAATGAAGTGAAATCTATAAGTTTTACGTCCCACGATTATGCCGGTTAGGCTAAAGGAGAGGGGGTGATGATGAGAAATTAGTGAAATCGTGGAATGAAGAAAGTGGGAGGAACGGAAGAACCCCGAGGAAACCCACGCACACGGTGTTTGTCCACCATAAAGTTCACTTGGTACGAGCTGGGATCGAACCAGGGTCCCCAAGCACCAGAGGTGAACGATCTACCACTGAGCCACCGCGGCCTTGCTTTAGAAGGGCCATGACGTATAGTTGAACTCATTCTCGTAGTATGAAAGACATTATTTATAATTATGCATGATAGGATCACAAACAAAATTTAAAAATATTATGTGCACTTTCTTTTAACAAACATTATATTGTCTTTTATGGTGTGGAAGGGAATGTTATGTTCGAAAAAAAAGTCCTTAACACGATTCTTGTTGCTACACACTACATTTTTCTAGCCACAGAAAAGATGCAGCGATAGGTAGGCTATTTTTCAATTGCTTTACATTAGCTTGATGTTTCAAGTCTTTTGAGTGTTTCTGAAGTTCACTTTTACCACAAAAGAGCTCAATATTAACATGTCTTACATAGCTTTGGTTCGATTCTCAACACGGACTGCAACTACCCGTTAAATTGTGCATCCGAAAGGCACTCTTTGTTAAACCTCGCTTATCACTGCTCATCTTAATAATATATATAACTTCACCGCGAAGCAAATGTTGCATTTCTTTCTTTCATCCTAACACAAAACAAAACTAACCACAGCTGTGACACGAAGGAGCTATTTCGAAAAGAAACAAGCTGTGCTTCATAAAGATGTGTACCAAATGATAGAAGTATAAAGTATTGTTTTCTTTCCTGTTTATTGATATCAGTTGGTGTTCTTAATGAGTTTACTCATTAGTTTAGAAAGAGTATATATGGAATTTGGACATATGTTGTACGTATTCTCCTGAGAAATTGATGAGACCAGAAAAATTATAAGAACAGATGGAATAGGTTTAAGCGCATCTACGTGACTTTATCAAATATTTATTCTCCATAATGGTACCACGCGGAAAACTTGGTATAGGCCTACTTTTATCTTTGCCTCCCTCTGTTAGCTGTTTTGTATCATATATATCGGATGGTTTTGATATTTCTTCTGATCATTAAAACAACAATGGTACCTGTGTGCGTGCAGAAATGCAAAAGCATTCCTATTTGTTTTGGAACTTCCTATTTGTTTTGGAAACAACAAACCCATTTCACGTGTGCGACAGAAATTGAGCACAGCGAGATCGGGTGTTTACTCACGGTCAGTTCGCAGCAGGAGTCCATGGTAAAAATTTGGCTATCTCGAAAACACTGGCAAAACCTTACAAATACAAAAGACTGCGCTTCAAAGAAAGTTTAGACACAAATGTTTCAATTTTCTTTAAGCATCGTTCTTCAGCAAAAGAGTCGGTTCATTGTATTCAAAAAAGAGAAGGGAGAAAGGGTGAATTTATATTTTATGTGGGGGGTAACGTTGTAAGTAGTATAAACAATACATACCGCTTCCGACTCTGTACGCATACACTAGCCGCGGAGTTCACACACACACACAGAATCAGAGTCCTCACACACCAAGGGTGAGAGCTGTGCCACTGAGTCACAGCGGCCACGGGGCTAGGTCGAGTCCACTTTACGTTCATAGTTTCTTAGTACATAAATGTTACGATTATGAAATAGATTTTCCTTAATGAGCTGCATAAAAACAAAAGGTTTCGAAATGCATTAAACAATTAGCTCGATTTGAGTGTGAACTTAAAGTTATATCAGAGTGTAAATACGGATACGCACCAAAGCTCGAAAACTTAATACATTATTTCTCCTATATAGTCAGCATGTATCAAGCAATCATTCAGCTTTCATTTGAGAGGATGGAAATCGAAGGCTCCTGAACAACTATGCTACTAATGTGCGGAATGTATTTATCTTACAGTGAACTGCTTTGATGCCAAGTGGCCTAACTCCAAAATTGAAATTTTCCAGGAGTGAAAGTTGAAGTTCAATATCTCATGAACAATCCATATTTCTTTTATGTTGGGAACCAAAACCATAACTACTGTATGTAGTTCATTGTTTTATAACTTAGTGTTTACAAAAATCCTTTAAAAAAATACCTATTCATAGAAGTGGATGGTACTTATCTGTACTAGTTCTTGGCATCCAAGCAGTCCATTTATTGTAATACTAGCTTAATATACCCATTCTTCGCATGGGCGCTGTATTTGGAAGTCAACACCTGTGGAAGTATCACCATTCATTTCAGTGACCGCGAAAACTATGGATTTGACACTAATATCAATCAATATGGGCTTTATACATGTCTCGGTATTCTTCACCCGCTGACACCCGGCCCGCATACAGTAGTAGCTGAATTTGCAAGTCATCGCTGATGGAAGTGTCACCATTGATCTCAGCGACCGTGAAAACTATGGATTTGACACTAATGTCGATCAATTTGGATTACTTTTACTACATGTCTCGCTAAACGACCCCCTGAGACCCCCTGGTTCCAATTTTGACAAAAGCGCTTCGCCTTAGACTGGGACCTGGACCAAGGTATCCGTGACCAAAATTTGGTAACTCTCGGTCAACTTGTTTGGTCCCCAGGTCGGTCCCAGAAAACGTCCCCCCCGAGACCCCCCTGGTTCGAAATTTAAAAAATAGCTTCGTCTTGATCTGGGGCCTGGACTAAGGTACCCGTGACCAAATTTTGGGAACTCTCGGTCCACTCGTCTGGTCCCCAGGTCGAACAGACAGACAGACAAACACACAAACAAACTCTTTATTTTATTTATATTAGATAAGATATACTATGTAAAATAGTCTCGTATCATAATATGTGATGTACAACAAATGTTACATTATATATTATCCGTAGCTCGTGATATGCTGCAACATATTAAAGCCTCAGAATAGTTGGGCAAGTGAATAATCCAGAAGCTACGTAACCCTATTGCGTTCATGGGAACGAAAACACAATAATTATAACTATGCTAAATTACTATAGACTACCAACTGCTCATTCAGAGAATTTATGAAGTTCACTCTATCGCAATAGTTTTATACAAACTAGATTTAGACTACGGATAATAGTTTTATACAAACTAGATAATCAATTATTATTATTATTATCATTATATTTGCAGTACAACCAAATACAACGACATTAACTATTAGTTCTAATTAACTGAATTGAGCTGAAAATTAAATCTTGATCTTTAAAGATTAACTATTAATTTTATGCGTTCAGTACCTTTCTAAAGGAATAAAAGCTGGAATTGGTTTCAAGGCTGTTTCTGAGTGAATACTTTCTTCAAAATAATATTAAAAATTATAGAAAGATTTTCGAGACATTCGAGTCGAGTCGAGATTTTTAAGAGCCGTCTCGACTCGACTCGTGTCTCGACTCGAAAATTCGAGTCGAGAAATACGTTTGTCTCGACTCGTCTCGAATTTTACAAAGTGTGTCTAGACTCGAATCTCGACTCGAATTCGAGTCGAGTCGAGTCGAGATTCGAGATATGTCTCGACTCGAGCGCATCCCTAGCAAAATACGTACATTTATCGCATTAGCCGCACACTCGATCAAATACGTTAGTCACTGGATGATGTGGGTTACATTTTACTGTATATTTGGTCCTTCTGCGGTCTTGTTGTTGTTATACATTTTTTCGTTTCATTGTATGGACCCCAAAAATTTCTGAGCTCCAGAGCCTCATATTTCCAGTATTTGGCAACAATGATAACCCACTTTTGATTATTTTCTTTCACGTTTTATGCCAATTGTTTTAATGCCATAAAATAATATAGGCTACGTTCTATTTGAAAAGCTATAAGCTTGTGTTGGAATGGTAACACTGCTTGAGTAAGCCTACTGCCGTGTTCTTGGTCACATGTCTCCCTTCATAGGTATCAGCTTACCTGAATACATTTTTCATTTTCTGCGTTTTTTCGGCGTTCGGCGATATAACTTGGCACAGTCTCAACATGTCACAGCTTGGTATATGTATTATACGTAGCGAGTAAACAAGGCATTTCCTCACCTAGCGAATATAACCAGATGATTAGCGATCCACGATTAACAAGGATACCAATTTTCATAAATATGTAGCTGTTACGTTTTGCATACGTCCCTTGTGAGATGAGTATAAGTGAAAAGAGAACTTCAGGCACTTTTGGATATTGTTATTTGTAATTGTAATTATAGCAATAGGACTTATACTACTATTTGGCTTTCGAGACACACAAGCTGTGATTTTTTAAAGGAGATAACTACCGGAAAAAATATTTTTGAATCATTGTAATATATAAATTATTACATGAAAAATTGAATGTATGTGTGACTGATCATCATGCCAAATTGTAAAGCCTAATGAAATTAATTTGGTATATACTTAGGCCTTAATCCAAACTGGGATGTTATCATATCGCTTTCATTATAATACATAGCCTAAGTTGGTAGTGGGAATCCGGTTATTAAAAAAAAAGAGTATATCCTAAACCGTTAAACTTATGGAGCTGAAATTCAGTATATTAACTCTTTGTTAAAAATGAACAGAACGTGTCTTAGCATTTTTTTAAAATTCCCCTTTATGGGTGGGAGCACTGTCTATATATGGGAAAATGGTAATAGGTTAATTCTTAAAAATAATCGAAAACGATAGATATTAGTTAACAAACAAATTCAGAAACAATTATTAATTGAGAAACAAAAAATACAGTGTTTCGCTTCATATATACTTTGCTTTCTACTATACTAGTGCTGAAGCTTATGTTTATTGCATGGAGAACTTAGAGCACAAGACAATCAACCCATAAAGTTGTGAGAAAAATAGACATAAAATTTGTACTGTAAACTTAATTATGCGGAAATTTTAAGTTTGTACTATACGCATAATTATGTGGAAAATTCTACACTTTTTTCCTTTACATTGGTCTACCTATCTTAAGTCAAATTCACCGCTATTGTAACGGAGCCGTGGTTGAGCGATTGATCATAGAAATTGAAATCCCGATTAGTTAGAATTTCACAGCCTGGCTTTATTACTAGTGTAAACTCTTTAGTCAGTACAGAAGATGCTGTGGATCATGTGTCAAAGTTGATGACGAGGGGTTTTGGTGAGTCAGAGTGGGTCGAAGTGGATCACAGTGTTTGGTTGGTCAGAGTGGGTCCTGATGGGTCACAGTGAGTTGCAGTTCACAATGGTATGTGGATCATTGGGTCGTGGGCCAAGTTTAAATTTACCTACACCATCTCAGGTTATTTCTTCTTTCATTTGTTAAAAGAAAGAAAGAAATCACTTAACAGGTAAAATAAAACCGTACCATGTGAAGCGTACTAGAAACACGTAAAATCTGGCAACCTTAACAAGAATGATTTAAACTTTTTGTTCTCATGCGAATCCAGACTGTCCTACTAGGAAGTTCTTGAGAAAAATCAGGTAGACCGAATTATTTTAAAGAAAGTTAGAGAATTATAATAACATATTATAAATAAAAACATTCCATTTTACGGTGAAAGAAAGTCTTCCTTTGCCTAAAATAATTTTATTTTCGTTTAATGTTTTGCCAATTCTATGTGTAAATCCAATCTCAGAATACAGAAGTGTATTAGACAGTTCCACAAGTGGAAGAAATGTTATTTACAATAACGTTCAAAATTGTGTCATATTAAATTTGAAACACAATGAATTGGAAAAATAAACGCTAAGATGATAGCTGTAAAGATCACTTTCCACAAGCTATTAATGTTAAATTCATATTAACATGGGAATTATGTCTGTCATGATTATAAAAATGATTCAAATTGCTTATTTAATTTATTCATTTATTTATTTTCTGAAAATATTTAAATCATACGTTTTCTCGCATCTGAAATTCTATCACTACTGAAAAACTCAAATAGCTACTTATATGAAATACGAAGTAGCTAATTAGATAGAATTTATTGAAGTGTTTGTCTGAAATTGTGTGGGTTTTAATGTCTTGATATCTCATCAAAATGTACATGACCTCTAATCTTCCATATCTGACAAAAAGACATAGAAATGCTAGTATTCTGTATGTAATTGTAGTTTTAAGTTTTAATCATTAAAATCATTTTTTCAGTTTTGGAATAAAGTTCATCTCCTTTATTCTCATTTAAAAACATCTTCTTATATTACATGTATAATTGATAAAGATTGTATTTATTACTAAGTTGGACCGAGCTTTGGCTAGACTGCGGAATCACTGGAACCAAAATTATAAATATTGATGTTCAGAATTATTTCTTATTTGTGAAGATATCATTCGAAGCCGAATGTCAATATACAGGATGTTTCAAAATAACACCGACAACCTTTCGATGTGATTACTGACACCAAGACAAAATGTATGGACCAACTTCGATACACAAATATTTCCTTTCGGAGTTATAGGCTAACGAAAACATGTAAAAAAAAAAGGGCTAAAATGAGCTTTAAAGGACCATAGTTACAAATTATGGGAAATACTGTAGTCGGGTCAAGACTTCACTAACAAACTAATATGTGCACTATCTAAAAATACGTGTTTCAGAATCCAAAGTTAGTCAGTCAACATTTTTTTTAGAGGGAGTACGTTCGTATAATTTGAAGTACTCAGTACAACGGTATGTTGTATACTTGTATTGTATAACTTGTATTGTATACTTGTATTCGAGCAATAGTTGGTTTATAAATAAGTACAAGCCAGTTTTTTTTATAGAGGAAGAAAAAGAAGAAAATAATATAAGATTAAATATATGTTTTAGGAGATATAATTGGAGTGTTGATGTGTAACCAGAACGACGAACTGATGGTTGTCATAGTAACAAAACAAGATTATAATGTTATGTAATGATATAGTTTCGCGGTTACATTGCAAAGTGAGTTAATGTTTACGAAGCTTCAAAAGGTAATAAAAGATTTAACAAGGTAATTTAAAAGTCGGTCAATATACGAAGCAGTGAGTTATATAGTTTGTGATTGATAAATATATAGTTTGTTATATTTTAAATGGTGCCGAAACGACGGGAAACTGTGATTTAGATTAGAAGAATAGTAAATCTTTATCATCATTGACCGAGACGTAAATTTCACTTTACTTGGTAGTGGAACTAAAATATACAGGAGTAACTCTATAAAGATGAGTGTCCGGAGAAATGATTCTATTGAGAATATAGATACGGAAGATGGAACGAATACTTCTGAGAATGTGACTAATAGAATGCCACAAGAAACAACTCAACCGAATGTTATCTTGGAAGTAATCCTTCAAAAGTTGGGCCAACAAAATAATCACATGAACCAACGATTGGACCAAATGCAACAACAAATGAAACAACAAAATAATTACATGAACCAACGATTGGATAAAATGCAACAACGAGGTGATGAACAGTTGAAACAAATACAACAAATGCAACAACGAGATGATGAATGGTGGAAACAAATGCAACAACGAGATGATGAATGGTGGAAACAAATGCAATAACGAGATGATGAATGGTGTAAACAAATACAACAAATGCAACAACGAGATGATGAATGGTGGAAACAAATGCAACAACGAAATGATGAATGGTGGAAACAAATGCAACAACGAGATGATGATCGGTGGGAACAAATACAACAAGTAGATGATGAATGGTGGAAACAAATGCAACAACGAGATGAGGAGTGTTGGAAACAAATGCAACAACGAGATGATGAATGGTGGAAACAAATACAACAACGAGATGATGAATGGTGGAAACAAATGCAACAACGAAATGATGAATGGTGGAAACAAATGCAACCACGAGATGATGAACGGTGTGAACAAATGCAAGTACAAAATCAGCAATTTAGTGCGAAAACGGAGTTACAAGAAAGTCTGCTAATTATTGAAGAAACTTCATTATCAGTCAGCAGGAATGCGTTAAATGAACCTGAATATTCTACAGATCCTGATTTTGCATCGATGAAGAAATATGACATTATTGATTTGAATATGTGGATAAAATTAGCTGAATGTTGGCAAAAACATACAGCAGTATTGGTTGGATCAGCTTATCCTAACTTCTCTCCTAATGTTTTTGACTGCTTTACTGATACTGTGTGTAACGAAGATTATGGTATGTATCAGTGTGCGAAAAGTTATGATCATTTTCGTCTTGGGAACGCTATTGACTGTCTATATTCCCCGTATATTCAACATGATTTTAATCCTGTGGTTCATGTAGCAGGAAGTAAGTTGATTCCAATATTCGTGAAATGCAGAAAGAAAACGTGTGCTCCTACTAGCGATTGTAGTGATTGGTTGATTGAATTGAATCTGTTGAATTGTTCATTCAACGAAAAGACCAAAATGATGTTAGTAAACAATACGATGATTTTTTCACAGAACGTGATGCAGTGCATTAACTTTAATAATCTACGCATGATATTGCAAAGCTTTGAATATCCATCAATGCTGCAATACAGTACTAGCCTGAATCAAACTAACCTTAATCGAAACCAACTTCGAAATGTCCATGTAAGATTAAAGTGTGACACCAATGTAAAAGGTGATGTTAAATCCATATGTACCGATAATATAATCGAACCTCATTACAGAAGAAACAGAAACCATGGCAGGAAAGATTACCGTGGATGTCATGTAAAGGACAAGTACAAATCCGTTAGGAGGCACAATATTTCACTACCAGTGAAACGAAGGAAAACTGAACCTAATTTTACTGGTAATGAAACACAATCTAATCACAACAGAAATAATATGGTTTTTCAAAAACAATATTATTAGTACAATACACTTAAATTATGTTGGTCATTTACCATGCCCTGGCAAACAATCGCCGAGGCTTTGCAGGATTAACTCGGGGCCTAAGCCAAGGGTAGTCCATATCCACAATGACGTGAACACGCGATGTATCGAACAGCACACTCATTTATCGTTGCTAGCGATTGTGTGGTGGTTCTCTTGTAAATCCAGTAGCTAACAATTAGATGACCTTACTCAAGACATAGTCTATGCTGCCTCGAACAGGCGATTGCTGCTATGTCAGACAGAGGGCAAAAGGAGCGATGCAGGAGCCAAAACAGGTAACACAAACGTGTAGAATCCGAGAGTGGTTAACCTCTGCAGTGAGTTAAAGTAGTCGGTGTACTGGAGAAGTTGTGGTGCATTGAGTTCTATCACCCTTGTAATTACAAGCTCGTGACTGGACGAATATGAAACTTCCACAAGCAGTGAAACCTTTTTGATTGTGTTGATGTTTGAGTTATTGTAGTAGGAAGTGTCGGTAGTCAATAACATTTATGCAGTATACGAATTTGGAGGTATTCCAAATGCTTATGATTTTAGAAGAATTCCGGGAAAATTATATGGCTGCAGCTCGATTATACGCTGAACGCTATCTACAGCGACAACCTATTTGCCATAATCTGTTGCGGAGATTAGCAGCACGATTGAGGCAGACAGGAAACATGAGTGGACGCTATGGTGTCCGGAGAAGGGTCGTACGAAATGAAGACGTTTCCATTGATGTACTTGCCGCTGTTGCAGTAAATCCTTATGTATCGTCGCGGCAGATCGCACGAGATCTTGGTATCAGTCAAGGTAGAGTCATGGATACTCTGTGGAAATCACATTTTTAATCGTACCACCTCTCTCTTCATCAAGAACTAAGTGATGCGGACTGTAATTTACGGCTTCTGTTCTGGAACTGGGTGGTCAATCGCGTGAGAGAACATCCGAATTTCTTTCACTTCATTTTATGGACTGATGAAGCGACATTCTGCATTGATGGCAACGTGAATCTCCACAATACACATTACTGGGCAGCGGAGAACACTCACTGGATGAGAGAAGTCAATCGGCAAACACCAGTGGCGCATTAATGTGTGGGGTGGCATTGTAGGTACTCAAGTCATTGGGCTATGGTTGTTTGCTCGTCATTTATTAGGTGCAATGTTTCGTGATTTCTTGCGACTCCATCTACAGCCGCTATTGGAAAAGCTACCGCTCCATATACATCGGACGCTGTGGTTTCAATTAGATGGCTGTCCAGCCCATAATGCTGCCATGTTTAGGTAAGAGCTAAATGTCCTATTTCCGCAACGCTAAATCGGAAGAGGTTCTAATACACAGCTTCCTCCCCGGCCGCCCAAACTTACTTGTATGGACTATTTTTTTCTAGAGTGGAATTAAGGATCTTGTGTATGTCAAAAGAACACCTACTATCCGCAACGTGGAAGATCGCATTCCGGACCATATACGTGGCCGAGTTGGAAGCTGATGCTCATAATTACGTACAGCGAATAAATCGCTGTATTGCTGTTCGGAGACATTACTTCGAACATTTGTGAAAGCCAGGCGTGTCCACTACACTCTGCAGAAGGTAAGCTGATTCTTTAGCTCTTTACTCATCTTTCTCCATAGGCTTGATTGCAACGCGTCACTTTCACGATACAACATTGGTGTCGCTACTATTTTTATTGCATCCTACACATATGATTTGGTAGTTCAGTTGTTTGTTTCACGGCTCTATGTGCATTATTAGCTTAGATAAAGGCCTGCTACTAGTAGTCAGATACAAGTCTGCAACACCGCCTCTAACGGCTAAATGGGAAAGGATATGACAAAGTTTGTCATCTAAAAGTTGTATGACATTCAATGTCTTTTCGAGCGATTCCAACAGTTATACCACTTTCCATTTCAAATTTTGAAGTTGCCCCCCGTTGGAGGTATTCACGAGACGCCACTGGTCTAGCTACTATGTTTATGTCATGCTACACATACAATTTGGTAATGCAATTTTTTGTTTGAAAGCTCTACGTGCAGTATTAGCTGCGATATATGCCTGGTAGCTTGGATGCATAGACGAGAAATGTTTCATTGTTTTCGATGCTATATATATAATATTCCATTTATGATTATGAATATATATAGTATTCCATAACATCCTAGTAAAACCGGAAGCGATAGAAATTAACTATGACTTCCGGCTTCAAATTAATCTACGTAGTGTGATACGAGGAACCTTTTTGGGGAATGAATTTAGCGTTAGGGGAATAAATGTCTTCTCTCTTAAACTCCTAATCAAATCGAAAGTAGCAAAGCCCAACTACTTCTGGTTTTAGTGTTGATTACAACAGGTTAGCGAGATACTAAATAGGGAGAAGAGGTTTTCTGTAATCAATTAAGTGTAACAAGAATATATGCTATTTTGACTGCACTTAAACTGGAAGTGGCAGAAATCAATCATTTTCTGTTACAACATTGAGTGTTATAGAACGGATAGCTAGAAGTCGGTTTATGTAATTTATTAAGTGCTCCAAGAGGATATTCCATCTCGACAGTAATACATCTACTCAAATCGGTAGTGAAACAAACGAGCGGTTCGGTAGTAAAAGGCGATAACCCACAAAGGGTTGAAATCGAGAAAAGAGAAAACGAAATTTTGTGATAATCTGTACTGAAAACACAATGAAAATATTTCAAATAAATACAAAGTTATTATTGTTGGTATTTCCTCTTCAGAATCGACACTGCTACCGACATAATTAAAAGCATATTATTATTGAAAAGCACAGTTAATTTAAGAAGTAATAGCTTTCAAAATGTTGGTTATCATGTTTTACGTGAATAGAAATACACTGCACAACATTACCTGAGATGAATATTTGAATAGAATCATCGAGAAAGGCATCATGTTCATTGCTCTTGCCAGCTTCAAGTTGTTTATAGAAATCAGCATAGACGGGAGGCACCCATTGCCAACGGGAGGCCGGGAGGCTGGGTCCCCTGCATTTTATTTATGGATATACAATATTTGGCATAATTTGAATTCAGTTTGTCTTAAAATCCTCATATATGACTTGTGCATCTGAATACACCACAAAGTTCAGAGAAATCGGCGCCGTTGTCCATTGCGCACATGAAATTTGCTTGCGTGGATTGTGTGTGGTAAACGCGACACTGTATAAAGTCGTTTCTGAAGAAGTTCCATGTATCTCAGAAATATCATCTGTACATAGTCGAGTATATTAGCTTTTTCTTTGTTCATAACATTTGTTTCATCAATGCCACTCCTCTATCCACGACCCAGTATAACTTTTAGTTGTGTCCATATGGTATGCATGTAAAAGCTGACAACCAATAGACACAAGCATTTAACTCAGACGTATTGCTTGCATTATTCATAATCACTTATCTGTCTCTCAACATTCTCCTCAGATGAGCTACTTTCATAGGCTATATAATTGGGAACAATATCACTGTCGTCACTAAAGTGCATGGTTTCTTAGGTTCTGGTTTGGAAATGCTTCTTTCACCTTTCTCAATCTTCAGCTTCCTCTTTTAATTCCCAATATTTTCTTATACTTTTTAATTTATCGACCAACTGCATTCTTCTTCTCCCTATTCCTCTCTTACCTTCCATCTCTTACTATTTTCTACCTCAGTGAGTTGAGAAGTGACTAATACATTTTAATCTGGTTCCTTATAATTGTTCCTTATAATTATTGCTAGATTGTTTCCTCTTTCTATTTTTTTAAAAACTATTTTTTAAGAAACTGAATTATTATTATTATTATTATTATTATTATTATTATTATTATTATTATTATTGTTGTTATTATTATTATTATTATTATTATTATTGTGGTTGTTGCGTCGAGGTTCTGTTACTCTTTTAACTGTTAGAGGAAAGGTTCATCTTTTCTACAGTCTCACTTTATCCACGATTGTACGTGGGTATTATATTTAGTCTTTAGTTAACTAATGAAGAAGAGGATCTAGTTGTGTGGAGTCTCCATTTCATGTCAGCATTCTGTGATTATTTAGTACTGTTTAGCGAGGTAATTTATCAAAAGTACAATGTTCTTATAGATTATTCGTTGTATTGTTATAAAGTAGGGAATGATGCAGAGGTTCCAAACATTTTTACCACCCCCCCTCCCCCTTCTTAAACCTTACATACTTCACGCCCACATCATTTGTGCATGTCTTTGTCTGACCCTTTCTGCAATTTTAGGTGCAGCATTGTATTCTCAAATCATAAGTAGTAGTAATAAAAATAATAACAATAATACTGTTAATAATCTTTACTGTATATAAGACAGTAGAAGTGAGTTACTCATTATCGACCAAGCTATAATACTGTACAGTAGTTAGCAAGAATACTCTTTTTGAGGAAACTAAAGAATAACGAATAATTTTTTGCAAATATGCATCCTTAAGGGCGTAAATAGCGGTTTTTAAAGGATAGTGTATCTAGCGAATCCCTGAAGTATGGTAGATGAATTTCGGCATATAACTTACCACCAAAAAGAAATTAAGATATTTCTCACCGTTTCTGAAAATTCCGCAACTAAACAAGGGATGAGCAATTCGCAAACATAAACATTTTCAACTTTGTTTTATTTTATTTATTTATAGAAAATACCAAATGTGATAAGTCTTTAAATTAAAGAAATAAAATTTGAAATTTAAACTAAATTAAAAATAAACGCACCTATTAAAAGTTTCCATTATTTACTCAGAAAATGCGAAAGGATTTTTATTAAGTTTAAGATGTAAAATTTGGCGTTTGGTTTCTTAATTAAAAATAATTGAATGCACATAGTATATTTCGGGAAATTCCTCACTTTAAGAGGGAGAAAAGAGACGATTTCTATAATATTAAAATTTACCACTATTTATTCAGAAAATATCATGAAATGTGAAATTCTCTGAACTTTGTAATGTGAAATTTGGTAAATAAACTCTGAACTAAAAAGAATGGAATAAGTATTTTAGTGTTTTCAAAATTCACCTTTAAAACAGAACGAGGGATATTTTTTAATTTATTTATTTCTCTGCATTCAAGTCGACGTTGCCTGTCTCACCATCATAGAATGTAACATAACATGTTTAGAACTGTTCTAGAGCAGGGTTTCATCATGTCATTTTCACAGAAATGCGTGTCGTTAAGGAGAAGGGGGCCAAGGTCTAAAATATTTGCTAAAAACAAAGAAACTTACAAGTGTCTCATGTTATGAAGATGAAACTAGACCTAACAAACGAGTAGACACGCAACCCAGCGTTTTATTAAATTCCACTTATGTCTCATCATCATGGAAAATGACTTATTATTTGAAATGAACTTTCGAACTTGGCTGAAGCCGGGTTTCAATTATGTTAGTTTCATTAAACTTCGTATCCTAAGAGGGAGGGAGTGTTGATACCTCCCGAAAATTGACTATCGTCCTAGCCAGGGAGATTAAATTAGATAGGTATATAAACGTTTTACTTAACGAATTCGACACGCCCCAGCGTTTTCGAAAATTCTGCTTCCAAAAGAGGTTACAGGGCCATTTATAAAATTTTTAACTAGTAGTTTTGTTTTCATATGGCAAAATGTTTGAAACATCTGAAATAAATTTTTAAACATATTTAGCACGTGAGACATTTCTATTTTGTCAACTTGCTTTGAAAAAAAAAAAGGATCTTAAAAGCAGAAGAGAATTTACATTTCTCACCAAGAATAACTACTGCATCGCATGAAACACATTTTTGAACATTGGTCGAGCTAGGGGTTTTATTTTACTTTTGTTCAAATAATTTGCGTAACGGGGAAAGTGTGAACACATATAACTTTCAAATATTTCCCATAAACCTATTCTACCCGTACGAAGAACAAAATTGCATATAATAATAGTAAATAATAATAGCACCAATTTATATTTATTCTCACCAATTTATATTTATTTCCAGCAAGACTCCTGTATAGCATTGTAGTGCAGTACAATATTACAATTTACCACTTTTGTTCTTAATGAAACTGTAGTTCTTACTCAATAGTTATTTGTGTGTTTAAATGATATTTAATTTAATGTTTGTTACAACATTCATAATATTTGTAATTTTGAATTTAGTTCTGTCAGAAGCTCACGTCCCGAGATTGAGAACCAGTGTTCTAGGGTCTAGCTAGAAACTTGGAATTTGGACCTCCATAGGATTTGTAACGTGGGGTGCCACTAAGATATTTTTTTAATTCACGAAAATAGGGGGGAAATGGGGTGGGGGTTATTTTAATAAGATACCCTTATCTCTGAAACGTATAGAACTGGGAACTTGAAATTTGGTATTTGGATTTCTAATTTAAAATAATTTAGCGTGTTTCAGCATTCTTTTTGTATCTTAATAATAAAAGAGAAGGAAAAAAAGTGAGAATAGCAATTATTACTCATATTATTACATGTCAGTATCTCGGAATCTCCGAAAGTTATAAACATGAAATTTGGCTTTAAGACTTCTCATCTAAAACAAAGATTCTTAAAGACAGTAAAGAGGGCCACCCAATATTTTTTCAATTAAAGTTGAAGCCAGAAGTTGTAGTAGATATCTACCACTTAGTGTTATAGTATAGTGATTACAGTGGAGATGAAATATGTTCTAGGGACGCTAATCGAGTACAAAAACCATGTCGCGCCATATATTACCGTATGTCATATACAGTCTTGTTCAGGATAATTTTGCCACCCATCTCTTTTTGAAAAGCCCTGTAGTCTTACCTACAGTTAGAATAAAATCAAATCAATATGAATTTTCTTTGGTCGATTAACACGGTTATTTAGAACCAGAGCATTATAATTTCCTATTGCGATTGCGAGAATATGATTTTTCAAAGCAAGGTGGGTGGTCAAGATTTCTTAAACAAGACTGTACAACGATGGGTGTTAAAACCGGAAGTAGTTGATTTCTAATAATTGCGTTTGATTGCAGAGTTAAAAGAATAAATGCTACCTATTCTAAGAACGGTAACTCAATTAAAAAAAAAAAAAAAAACTCGTCTCGGTATCTCTTATAGGTCTTGTTCTATGTATATTAAACTGCAACCTGAAGTCATAGTGGACTACTGTCATTTCTGATTTTATTTTAGTGTTAAGGATAGACGAAATGTATTCTTGAGGTGCTCAGTCGATTGTCTAAACAGCTTTTCGCTATCTATTACAGTTCTTGCTCTACAGTAATGAAAAATAAACCAAAAATGGTTGATTTCTACCGCTTCTAGTTTTATCAAAGTGTTAAGGATAAAAATGAAATTTGTTCTTGGGATGTTCAGTAGATTTCAATCAGACTGCTTCTCGCTATATATTAATGTTTTTGCCTGTTCAATGTTAAAGTCGGAGCTAATTTATTTCTATAGTGTTGGGTAAGTTACTCGTAAAAATGTAACGCGTTACAAGTGTACTCCCTGAAAATGTAACTAGTTACTGACGCGTTACTTCTAGGTCCGAAAATATGAATATGTGCCAAAATCTTATTACTTCAATTTTCCGTATTATTATTATTTATTATTATTATTTATTATTATTATTATTATTATTATTATTATTATTATTATTATTATTATTATTATTATTATTATTATTATTATTATTACACGTTCTGAATCGCTCTATGTAGATGCAAAAACAAATTCTTACTTGATAGCTACTGAACATTTTCATATAATGTAACACTGACTCAAATGCCATCGTGCGTGCGTAGGGATGGGCATGAGTGAGTTCGAGCGAGTATTCTTTGAAACTCGGCTGAACTCGAAACAGACATCTTTGAGTTCGACTCGAGAACTCTGCTCGAAAAAATTACTCCAACTCGACTCGAATTCGGGTCGAGTTTCGAGTCAAACCGAGCCAAATCCTGTGTGTAGTTTCCAGTGATCTGTTCAAGCATATTCTACATAGATAATATAATTATTATCAATGATATTTCCACTACTACTAAAACTTATTGTTGGGGGCTCTGTGGCTCAAAAGTAGAGCGTTCAACTCCAGTGCTTGGTGTCCCTGGTTCGATCGCAGCTGGCGCCGTGTTGACTTTGTAGTGGACAAACATCGTGTTCGTAGGTTTTGCCGGGGTTCTCCCGGTTCCTCGCACTTCTTTCATTCTACCATTTCATTCCTTTCTCATAATCACCGCCTCCTTTATTCTAACCGGCATAAGCGTGAGACGTAAAACTGAAATTTTTTTCCAACTTATTATTATTATTCATAACAACACTGTCTATAAACATGAAAGATAGACGGCTTGTATCTGAATACTAAAAAACAGTTGATTCCAATCTCAGTAGTCGTGAAGTCTTGAACTTCTGAATTTGGGTTGAGGGTCTAAGTTTTGAGTGCCCGGGCTCGAGCTAAACATTGTTAAAAGTTATAGGGCGCCAGTCAAATATGTTCAAAACTGCTCGGCCCAAGTTTAGAATTGTCAATGATTGAGCAGCTCGGCTCGCAGCTCATTCACTATTGAGCCGAACCGAGAAGTGAACCGAGCCAACAGCTTACCCAACCAAGCCGATCAGAGCCTTTGGCTCAATAGAGCCGAACCGAGCAGATGGCTCATCCTAACCAAGCCGGCTAAAGCCGGTGGTTCACCCCAAGCGAGCCTGTTAGAGCCACCGGTTCAGTTGAGTCGAACCGAACTAAGCTCGTTATAAAAAAAATCTTGTTGTCTCGTTATCGAGACGAGACGAGATGCGAGCAGTGTCCCCTTTCGTGGGCAACACTAAAAGTAGAAAATATTCAATAATATTGCTTACATTTCTCATGACTTTCACTTTATAGTGTAATAAGGCTATGATGTTAAAACTAGCTGAATGAGAGAGCAATTTAGAAAAAATGGTTGCTTATTATTATTCTGTTAAACTAACTATATATCTGTTCACCATCATCCTCAGCTTTTAAGGAAAAGTGTTCTTTCAAATGTCCGAACGGTAAAATATTTTCGTTCTCCATCTTTACGAAAACAACACAATTCAAACTAAAATAGACTACCGGTACCATTGCAATCGTAGTTCAGTCACTGAATGATGATTTTGAGCTGTCAAAATCTATGACAAAATCTTCCAGGTACTTGCAATCAGTATACGTGGTTTTCCTGAGGCTGGCCTCATCTTCCGAAAACAGCAAGTTACACTATGATCTAATCTGTTTCTCTCTGTGTCGGTGAATATTGGTCACTGATATTGTGCTGCGTAGTTCGTGCTCCATTGTTCTATTCTGAAAAATTAACTTACCGAAATATTTTTTCAAAAAAACGAAATGTAACTAGTTACGTTACTTAAAAATTGTATGCGTTACCGTTACAGTTACTTTGGAAAAAATGTAACGCGTTAGTAGGAAACATTACTTAAAGGTAACGCGTTAGAGATAACGCGTTACTTGCGATACATTACTTACCAAGACTTTATTTCTACCATTTTCGGTTTCGATACAGTATTAAGGATGGAGATTAAAGGTTTTCTTGGGATGTTAAATCGACTGCCGGAATCCGTTTGTTGCTATCTATTATCCTTTTTGGTCTGCAGTGATCAAGTTAAAAGCAAAAATGTTTTACTTCGAACACTCCCTTTTTATGATCCACCTCTATTAACGAACTCTTTCGAGATAATTATCATGGCTATCAATTAAAAAAGCAGAAGTCAAATTCGGTTTTGTTCAAGAGTTTTCGTGCGGAGTAACGGACGGACGAACGAACGTACTAACTATACACTATTATTGTAAATCTTACTGCGTAATCCTAATAATTATAATTACATACATACTGTTATTTCAGCGTTTTTGGTTGTGATCTAGGAAGGAAGAAAAGGGTTTGGACGAGAAAAGAGGTGGAGATTAAAATTATTATTATACTGAGATGTTTATATCTCGGGATTCCGTAAAGTTGGAGACATGAAACGTGGTATTTGAAGTGAAATTTGTATGCTTGCAGGTGTATAAAGTGCAAGTCCATAGGCCGAGCAAACACGGTGGCCTGGGAGCAAAGCCCTCATGTATTTGAACTGAAATTCGGTATGCTTGCAGGTAGTGCTCTCAACGGGTCGGGTAGGGTCTGGTTGAAGACCGACCCGACCCGACCCGTGATTCGAATTGACTTACCTGACCCGACCCGACAGACCCGAACCGTGATCCGACCTCATTGACCTGAACCGAGAACCCTACCCGAGATGACCCGATTTACCCGACCCGACCCGTAACCCAACCCGAGCTGACCCGATCCGAGTCGGGTCGGGTCGGGTCACGGGTCGGGTCGTGTCAACCCGATCCGTTTGAGAGCACTATGGTCACGACACTGGGTGAACGCCAAAATGCACTCCCATTGGGAATTAAACCCGGACCACGTGTACCGAAGTCTTACACGTTAACCACTAGCTAGATCAAGCGGTGGATTTGTATATTCATCTTAATGAATATTTGGCACTTTTGAGGTTTGGTTATTTCTTTTTATAACTGATACCAATGTCCGACGTGGGAGAAGTTTATTTTTTTTTCTTGCTTTAGTTCTATGTGACGAAATTTTTATTCAAGGTCAGTGTTCTCACCTGCTTGGACGGCAGGGAGTCTTCTCGGAAGGCAATAGCAAGAGTCTCTTGGCGGAGACAAAAGGAAATCGTTTAACTACAATGATAAGGGCTGAGGAACAGGAGAATACCTGTGATTTTTTCCAAGCCTTCAACTTTCATTCCAAAATAGGTTCTTATGATTCCGGGATCCGTGCCACTTTGATTTTTCTTTCTTGGTAATTAAAACGTATTTTACAGTATATATAGTTGCACGTAAGAAGATACATAATATGAATTTTGTAATTTAAAATTTTAAAAATACAGTATGATATTTAATTACAAAGTACTAATTTTATTTTATCACTTTCAGCCCAACAATGAAATTCAAACAATTCGCTCCCTGGGTCTTGGTCATCAATACTGCGTCTTATTCTTTGTATTGCAGTCAAGTCTTGGTCCTGCATTTCGTAGTTTTGGTGGTCTTTCATGCTATACAAGAGCCAAGAATGTTCGCCTCATCGGTACAAATGAAGGCCAAATGTGATTTTGATTATGGTCTTTCATACTATACGGAAAGCAAGAAAATATGCTCATCGCTACTTCGTGATCACCAAAACAAGGCCAAGAGCAAGATTACTATGCAATTCGTCTTGCATATCCAATCTTTATCTTGTTCTTGTATCGATGTCCTTGGGCTTGGTGAAATAAAATGAAATATTCAGTTTAAGGTCCCTCGATTCTGCACCGAGGCTAAGGGATACGGTGACCATGAGAAATGAATGAAATGGTGGAATGAAGAAAGTGGGAGGAAACAGAACCCCGAGAAAACACACTACACGGCGTTTCTCCACCACAAAGCACAAGAGGGAATTGAACCATGGACAGCATGCACCAGAGATGAACTCTCTACCACTGAACCACCGCAGCCCTGCTTGGGCTTGGTCGTCCATATCTAATCTTTCTTTTAGCCTAGCTTAACACGTTAGCTGCCATAGGTCTGATCGGACCCACATTTTCTAATTCGTCGAATTGATGTTAGAGTACTTGTATTGTTAAATCCTGTCTCTACTGTTATTGAACTGTAGTGTTTTTATTACACATGTTGATTTTGGTCTTTGATATTGATTATTAACGCCGCTAGGGGCGCTAAATACCAAGTAACAAGCATTTGTTGCTTTTGTAGACCCGATCGGACCTATGTTTTGCTTTTTCAGTGACATGTTAAAAAGTTTAACAATGGATTCATTATTTATTCTAATTTATTTTCACAAGACGCCAGTGTCCCTGTCATTTGCTGAATTTTCAGAAAAGTCTAGATCACTACACTGCTATTACTAATAAGATCGAGTTCTGCGCATATTTCTTCGTTTTTTATTGCACAAAGATATTACTTATTAGCACTAAAAGCAAGATGAATATATCCACACTTCTCACTTCTGCACATGTAGTAATAAACAAATAACTTTCTAACAGAGTTGCCAGTTTAACTGTAATTTATCCCCTTGCCCATAAACAAAATATACACACGTAGGTCCGATCGGACCCCCAACTTTTATGCACGCGGATTCACTACCATGCCTTAGATTATATTTCAATATTAATATTATGTTTTAAAAATATGAAAAAAAAACAAGAATAATGTAAGTAAGTACGCTTGGCACTCTACCGATGAACAACAAAATTCACCCTTGGCAGCAACGTGTTAAACAACTTCTAGTTTTGTTCTAAATCCAGACTCCATATTGGCGTAGATATTAATATTACAGTCGATTGGCAAAATCAATCTTCCACATTTACAAATTAAAGTACACACAAGTACAAAAATAAGCATTTACCATAAAAACACTAGCTGCAAGTGTTCAGAATAGATTTATGGCTTCTATAAAATCAATTGAAAATTGCTATTTTTAATTAGGCAGCTAGTGAAAAACAGCAGCTTTCGACTCCAGCCGAGTTTAAGCTCAACCTAAACTTAGTTGACCAAAGTGAGCTGACCCGACCCGACCCGAGCTGACCCGACCCGACAACCCGACGCAAGCTGACCCGATTGACCAGACCCTAATAACCTGACTGACACGACCCGACCCGAATAACCTGACTGACCCGACCCGACCCGAGTAGCCTGACCCGACAACCCGACCAGAGCTGACCCGACCCGACCCGAGCTGACCCAACCCGTTTGAGAGCACTACTTGCAGGTATTTGAGGTGCGAGACTGTAGGCCTAGCAAAGATGGTTGTAGGTTTGAGATTCAAAGTCTCAGACGGAACAAATTCGTGGTTCTGAAGGCAAAGCACCCAACTAGCGTAAGGGCAGTATTGAATAGACACTAAGAAGACTCACGCAATATTTTCTCAATTAATAATGAAATCGGAATAGATAGTTTTTACAAAAAAATAAAAAAATAAATAAAATATATAGTAAAAATAAAAAAAATGCTGATGCTGTGTTTTTCTATGATGTTCCCTTTCCTTAAGACTACAGGCTATGCTGAATGTATCACTAACTAGTGACACCGAACCTACTGGGCACGTATGAACTCGTCATCAACAGTCACTGATACACTCACCAAGCCAAGCCAATCATCTACGGAAAATAGAACTCAAATCTTGCGCGAAAAAATGTAAAGATTCCAGAGTCTCTTCCATCTCAACTCACAGTCCGGTATCCAGGCCTGCAGTTTATTACCCACATCCCATCAGGAAATAGGTTGTGAATCACAACTACACACACAGGACATCGACCTACGAGTGGAGCTGGCAATGAGCACAATGAAGATCTTAATGTTGTCTGTGAAAGCCCTATCTGAATAATAAAAAAAAATCTTACAAATCCCAAACAGAATTTTGTCGCGCAACTTAAAAAAAAAAAACCAAACTGAGATTTTGATTTAAATGATGAAAATAAGAAAATGTCTGCAGACTCGGTTGTTTCCAACCCCGGTCACATTAAGGAAAGTCTCTTCCCTCAATTCACAGCTATTTCATTTTCCCAGAAAAGTTATTCTGTACGTACTGCTTTCTGTTTTGATCATGCTTTGTTTAAATATCAAAAATAACTGTAACTCAAGATTTTTACTACTTAAAACTACAAGATAATTTTATTCTGTTCTTGAAAAGAAAGATGTTTTCACGGCTAGTAAATTTTATTTGACATTCCTTATGTAAAGTGGATTTGAACAAGAACATTTTATACAATTAATCTTTACACATGCATGTACTGACATACCCATCTGAATTGAGCTAGTGAAAACTAATATTGAAGATTTTCTAAGTCTTTCAAAAACATTACTTTTTTTCCTTTAATTTTCTACAAATATTCTTGAAATATTCATATTCCTTAATATTCTCCACATTTATAAATATTCACATCAGATCGACACAAACAACTGAAATCAACATAATAACATCACACTGTTAAAACTACACTACATATGGTTGTGGTTAGCTATTTTACTTCCTTCTTTGTTACTTTGGTGCTCAAAACCTTTTGTGTATCGAAATTGTGGCCGGCATAGAGTATTTACGCTTTTCGCTACCTCTCTTGAAGCTCGGACCCACTGAACCAACTAGCACAGGTAGACACTCATACAACATATTGACACAACTTAAACTTAAAATCCCTATCCTAACCTAGCTACACTATACTAACTTAACCTGAGAAAAGAAAAAAAAGCCATACACATATTCATGAAGCACCATTCTCATTTATGTATTTATGTTGATTTTGCTACCACATTACAACCAAGGACGTATTGGCTATTTTCTTTAGTGTCACTCTGAAATTCTATGTTTTCTTTTAAAATACTATAACATTTCTACTAGCATTCGTTAAACTGTGTATTTAAAACTTCCTTGATGGGTATCAGAGTAACATGACGGATATTTGATCTATTGACGATAGTATCCTGCTACCGGTACGCAAATCTGATGTACCCTTGTACTAACTAGACTTTAGCCGTGATTTCTGACACTTACTTCCAAAATTACTATAACGTTTAGAATTATTTTAAAACCAGAGAAAAACATCATGCCAAATTATAAATACTTCGAGCAGTACTCTGTTCCGAAACTGAACAATTTGGAGGTTTGTAGGTAATCCAAACATTTCTTTCTTTTGGGGGAAAATGTGTGTGGTACACACATTTTCATGCTACTATGACAATCGCTCTGTGTTGAGATAATCTAGCTTTCTTCCCCCCCCCCCCCAATGAATGAATTCACAAAGTCACATTGTCCAGACCTATATGTATGAGATGTTGGGGAAAACTTACTGCACTAGCACATCATGTTGAATATTTTACACATGCACAAGAAAACCACACTATTCATATTATGCCACAAAACTATGAATTTAGGAGTTATCATGCCTGAAGAGGTTCCTTTGACTTTTCTCGTTACACTTACTTGTTTTCATCCGACGATGAGCCGAAACTGGTAAACCATAACATTTTTTCAAAATATCTTTACTTATTCCACATGATTCTAGAAAGAATCATTTAACTGTGGTCCCAAAATATAAAAATACTTGCGAGAGCTCCAAACGGATTTTCCTTCTGCAAATATGGCTTACTAACTCACCTCTTCTTCTCGTCACCACTCACCAAACTCAAGACAAGAGACTTTACCACTGTCTTTACTGCAATTCCTCGCTGTTCAAGAACGTAACCCTTTCTGGAAGCACCATTCCATACAAATACCACTGATGCAAGACGAATAACAATTCACAGTTTCAGAATAATAATTATTTTCACAATTTTGTTACAGACGACGAACACTGCACGCCTGTCTCCTGTAATGACTGAAGATGTAAGACAAAGAACAATGAGAAGATGATCTCTAATTGGAAGAAATCGTGACGTAACTATCGGATGATAGGCTTCTCTTCTGAGATCAAAGAAAGCCGCAAATCTCAACCAATGCGGCTGCGGATGATCCAATCAAATAATTTCCTCCGAAAACAAAGAGATGCACCAAGAAGAAATTATGGTTGACTTTCTTAATTGCAAATTTTGAAGAAAATTTATGAAATAAAATTTTTAGTTTTCTTTTGAAGATTCCCTATGCCGAAATATCTATAGAAATAAACTGAAAACCCTAAAAAAAAGCTAAAAATATATACTTATTTTCTGAAATAATGTTATACTTTTGGCTAAATACGTAAAATATGCAAAATATAATTACTAATCATGTATTTTTCATTTAATACTCGTTGAAACGATTTACTTAACTGAAATTACGCAAAATTTGCGACCTACATTTCCTACTACAAAATAAAACATGTTTTTCTGACATTTTCAATAAAGTTCCTTTCAATATACAAGGTGTTCAAAAGCACCGGGCCATGTTACGTTATGCCGAGCATAAGGTAACATCCTTCGGGAGCTTCGGAGAAAAAAAATCTGAACTTATGAGTTCTTCTTAAGTTGATTTTTTTTCAATGTCGTATGACTACAAAATGCTGAAGATTATGCAGGACACAAAACGAAAATTGAAAGTTGGAATGAATTCTCGATTCTAATCACAAATATACATACACCCTATATAATATGATAATATCCTAACCTAACCTTTACTTATAATCTAAGTTTTTTTCACTCTTCTTTATTTCTTTTCATCCTTGTTATAATTCTTTTCTTTTCTCTTCAGAAGATCTGAATAGTTTCAGATTGTCAAAACTCTGTACTCCTATGTTTTCTCCCTTTAGAGTTTGCAATCTCTCTGAGTTTCGAGTTAAGGATACAACTTTATACGGTCCAACCTAGGTATTCATGAATTTGGCGAATACCTTCTTTGCTATTGACGACACATGATGAGTTTTCACTATCACCAAAGAACCTTCTGTGACGGTGTCTTGTTGTTTCCGCAGCTCTCTTTCCTTCTTCGGTACTGCTGCCGGAATGGAAACTACAAATTTCTTGTCTTCTTTTACTTGCACAGTCTCCTTGGGCCAAATGAAGTTTTCTTTGAAGCTCTTGGATGCTGAATACGTTAAGAAACGCTCCGCTGGAGTACATCCGAGAGCATCACACCAAGAGTGATTGCACAAATCTTGGGCGGCTTTCAGAAAATTACTCCATTTGGACTGGTTGTCACTGCAATATAGGCGGAGAATGCGATGAAGATCACGATGTCTGCGCTCGATAATGCCATGAGAGGCCGGATGGTATGGCGTTTTACATATATGTTTTATCCGGTGTTTTTGACAAAACTCTTTCCAGACGTCCGACAAGAACTGCGGACCTTGGTCACTCACCAAGTACTTCGGGTATGGTAGCTGATAATAATATCTCTTCTCAAGGACCGCCACAATCTGTCTTGTGTGTGCCATCCGAAGAGGGAAGAAACACACAAAACGACTGTAGACGTCCAAGATGGACAAGATATATTTATATCCCTGGCTTTTAGGAAGAGGCCCGACCAGATCGAGGAATTGCTTTTCAAAGGAAGAAGACGCCTCAACATGACAAGGCTCCTTTCTAATCACCCAGTAGGAGTACTTGGTTCGTGCACAAAGAAGGCACTCTTGAATATACTTTGTAAAAGTCTCACGCATACCTCTCCAATGGAACATGGCCTTAGCGAACGACAAACATCGTTTCACTCCAAAATGGCCTTTGTTGTGTATTGCCGAAACAATATTTTTCACTGAGCTGGAAGGAATGACCAGCAACCAAACAGAATTTTGAGAATTTCTAACGTAAACCAAATTATTCTCCACACGTACCCTATTATTGTTTTGACACCCTTTCAAATGGTATGTAATTTTCTACAATACGGATCTTTCCAAAACAATGAATTTTGAATTTGGGAGGTTTGTATCAAGATCCAATGAGGTTCTAACCAAATTGGAATTTTGACTACTCGCTAACTGATCTTGTTCTTTCTGGGGAGTGTAGGAATCCACCTCGCAGTCCACACTCTCCCCTAATGAGGGCTGCGATATGCATTTCCCAAACTATTCCCGTTCGATTCCGGTGGCTGAGCCATCGTAGGTACGGTGAGGGACACTTCTGGATGGTACACCTATATGGAAATTTACGGCAAAAGTGTACCATCCAGAAGTGTCCCTTACTGTACAAACGTTGGATATTGCGGAGGCCAACCAGTGGACATTGCCATGTTCACTGCCGGGGAAGGAGTGGACGTGGGAGTCGCCAATCCCCCTCCAGGAAGAAGTAAATTCAGCGCATATCCCGGATAGGCTTGCGCTCCTGTTGAAATCATCGCGTTTCAATATACAAGGTGTTCAAAAGCACCGGGCCATGTTACGTTATGCCGAGCATAAGGTAACATAGTAGATTTATACCTTTCCGGTGTTAGTAGAGAGATTAGATTGGTGACATAATTATATTCCTGGGATGATTAACTGATTGCAGAAAACCCCGTCTTGTTATCTATTAACGTTCTTGCTCTATAGTGAACAACGTAAAGCCAGTAATGGTTGATATCTACCAGTTCCGGTTTCAGTAGATTGTAAAGGATTGAGATGAAGTGTATTCTTCTGATGCTTAATAGATTGTAGGAAACCAAGTTACGGCGTTTCGTCTTCAGTGATCAACGTTAAAATAGGAAAGGCTTAATATCTACTACTTCCGGTCTTACGTGTTAGTATAGGATTAAGGATAGAGATGGAATGTATTCTTGGGACGGATAATCGATTGCAGAAAACAGCGTCTTGCTATCTATTACAGTTCTTCTTCTACAGCAATCAATGTTAAAAAAAACAGGGATGTATAATCACTACGATTTCCTGTTTTAGTTATACGTTAAGGACAGAGATGATATACATTCTTAGAACGCTTAATCTTTTAGGAAAACCGCTTTTAGCTCTCTAGTAACGGTTTTGCTCTATTGCGATCAATTTTAAAACAGACGAGGTTGATTTCTGCCACTTCCGGCTTAAGAGTCACCTACGTTAACTTGAAAATAAATTTTTCCATCATAATTATGTAAGCTTTGGTTTAATTCCAACTAAACTTGATGCATATAACTTACAATCTGGAAAGAAATTCTCGGGAAGTTAAGGAATTCCTAGCATCCTAAGAAGTGGGGATGGGAGAGGTGACATTTAAAAAAAATAATTCGAAAGATCGACATTAGTGTTAAATTCATAGTTTTCGGGTCAGTCGCTGAGATGGATAATGACAGTTTCCATGCCGTTCAAAGATCATCCGTCAGGAGTTGGGAAGGGTTACATTTTAAAAGTGATTGAATATACCATTAAAGTCGAATCAATAGTTTTCAGGAGTTCTAAGATGAATAGTGACACTTTAGGTATCGTTTAAGAAGATGGGTTACAATGCCCATTTCGAGTTTAATTAATGTAAACTCTTGCATTAAGAAAAAACTAGGCTATTTGCCATCCAACGTTGTAGGTGCTTTTTGTAGTGCTTTTTAAAATATTTTTTCAATAGCACCATGACATAGGAGGGCGAGCGAGAGAGAGACAGCGAGATTTCTGGTATTTTTTCTTAAACCCTAAAGCACGTTCTTAAACTTTTATGAGTATTTTATGATTTTCTTATAATTTCAGTTTGTGTTTATTTATTACATTACAAGTAAATACAACTCGTAAGATGTAAGTACAACTTATAACCTCGCAACTCAAAGGGGCTCCTAAATTTAAATAATAAACTAACTCGAAAACGAGGATAGCAAAAACTCAGAGTGTCGGCAGAAAACTTGCACAAAACTGCTGCATAGGAAAGATGTATCAGTCCCCAGTTGGAGGAGAGGAGAAGGATGGGGAAAAGGACATAACATCATACATGTAAAACAAACAATTGAAATAGCAATCAGTGATTGCCCGTGGGCTCAGAGCTTCGAAATTGCTTCCAGGGCATTTCTTCCAGCGTGCTCAATCTTGGTTACTAGGATTTTGCAGTACTATATACTGCAATCGTTTATTTAATCCCCCACGTCCGGGAAAATTATTAAATAAACATTACCTCCTAACGTGGTCAATGTCAATTACCAGCAATTTCGCAGTACTGCTTTCCACCTCTTAGTATAATGAAAATATGCAATTAACACTGTCAGTAGTTACGTCCTCGACCAATAGCCTATATATATTTACAAGTATAGGTTTATTTTCGTATTTTTTAACAGTTAATCAATTCAATGCGTATTATAATCAAAAGTATTTATATTTCTATCGTAAATAAGAATATATAGCCAACTTCTTAGGCTTCACTCCGCAAGAACAGCTTCAGCGCGTGTAATAAGCAGAACAACGAGTTTGGTGCCTCACAAAGGAGAGAAAAGAAACGCAAAAACGCAACAGCATCGACTTAGCGCAGTCCGTGCTGACAACATAGCTTCGGTCGTCACTTACACCGATAGATCTACAAGAGCCTATACAGTTACAATATATGTTGTGTCACGGTAGCGCTACAGGTGGAACGTGCATGAACTACAAATGAATATGTTTCTTACCAGTATCAATCATTGTTACAGCCACTCTATATTTTAGAAATGCTATTTTCTCCCACTTTTTGACTTTGACAAGCAGAAGTACTAAGCGTTGCCAGTTCACAACCATAAACTGTTTAAGTACATAATATACTTTTAGATCTTGGAATGACACTGAACGCGAAGAACAAGGGTGATGATCGGACGACCGCATACATGAGGCAGAAACACACGATTGACATCAATATTAAATTACAAATATAAGGTCTTTGGAACGCAGTGAATATATATATATATGACACCATCTTTGAAAAATAATGTAGTTAAACAAACTAAGTTTAAAGATAATTCATAAATTTAATATTTATCTCATTAAACGTCTTGTGTAATAGTATCGTGCTAGTGTCTTTGAGCAGAGTATCAGTTTCATCTCAGTAGGTGATCTGCTTTTGCACAACATCTATTTATAGATTAAAAAATACGTCCTTTGCTTTCTTCGAGAACTGCAATATATTCAATCCCATCGGTTTGTTCAATGCTTTGGAGATTAGTGGGGGAGCGTATATCAGCTGTACATTTTAATGAAGCTTATAATATAGCATCCTCATTTTAGACATACGTTTTAAAGGTATTATGTCTTTTTTCTCCTAATGTAATTTTGACATCAAAAACCTGTACGCATCAAAGTTTCGTTACTAATCCGAAGAATATTGATTATTATTATTATTATTATTATTATTATTATTATTATTATTATTATTATTATTATCTTTAATTCACAAATATTCAATATCTCCTTAACAGCCCTTTTGTTTTCAATTACATATTATAACTATCATCCATACATCACATTATCATCATCATCGTATTTATTTGTATTTATCTTCAATTATACTATATATTTATATCAATATAGTATAATCGTAAGCTTTGCCATTTTGTAAATCATATATAAAAAATAACAAAGTTGTTATGTAAAATTAAAAATACAAAAAAATTTCGAATCGAAATCAACAAAATATATTCTAGAAGGTAAAAATGGAATGTTAAGCACGTATAATGAGGACAGCGCAGTGATTTAATTTGGTAACTTATAAATATATAATATGAATCTGTAATATATATATATATACCCCGGATCTAACGTCCAAAATACGTCAATTGTATTAGTGTTTATTTGTTGTTTCGAGATCTAAATATAGAGACACAGTAACAAGATGAAGCAATGTGCAATTTTATGGAAATATATGTGTATATATACTGAGAAGATAACTTGAAGTTGAATGTAACAGCCTTGAGGAATTATTCATTACAATGATAATATTGATATAAATATATAGTATAATTGAAGATAAATACAAAAAGTATTATTATTATTATTATTATTATTATTATTATTATTATTATTATTATTATTATTATTATTTTATTCTATTAAAACTAAATTAACTAACTGCTTCGGAGATTTTGCTCTACTAGTCAAATGTGTAAGACATATCCATGCAGGGACACATAAACCATACTTTTGTTCAAAGCGTGTACGACAAACAGTAACATTAGGTTTGATCAATGAGGATATGAATTAATGAAGTTAAACATATCTGCTGGATACTCTGTAAAACTAAACTATAAAATGGATTTAATATTCTGTTAAAATTTCCTGAAATGCTGTTTCACAAGACAAAAATAATATTGTAAAACATATATTGCTTTTAATATTTTATGGGAAATGAAAAATAAATATATTAGTGGCATTTTAATATTAGGTAATTATAAATTTAATGCATATAAATAAGAGTATACCTTGCGTAATTTGTTTCAATATTCTATTCGAAAGCTTACTTGACAAATATTACTGAATGGATATTTAAAAATCGATGCGTGAAAAGAAAATGAAATAACTGAATTCTAAAGCAATAATAACTATGTTCTAAAGTATCCAATCAATATATGTAAGATCAGAGAACAATATATTTTTAATAAAACTGTTTGTTTAGTGTACAAACTGTCATAAATAAACAATAATTTCGTATGTTTTGCTTTGTTATTTTTCTCTAAGAGGTAACGAAATTACATAAGAATAAAGCTTGTTTTTATAGAATGAATAACCTTTGTCACAAGCATCCGAAGACAACGGAGGTTTTTATTTCAACTTCTGAATATTTCGTGGTAAGATTTTAATGTTTAAAAAGATAAGATTCAGAAATTACTTTAAATTCTATAATGTTATGAATTTAATGCAATGGAATAGTATAAAGTTCTGTGTGGAATAGTATAATGCAATTTTCTAAAGTAAATTACAGTGAATAGCTTTTGAAATACGCTCCCAATATTATTTGTGTTAAGAAGCGATTCACTGTAACACTTGGAGTAAAAGTAGCATTTTGGTGATAGGTTAGCTAATTCGCTGTAGGTGGCGTGTGGCTGGAACTCTGCACAGTTGCCAAGTCCATGTGTTACAATTACCAAACATTTCTCATTCCTCTATAACAGACGAAACTCCAGAAATATCAAACGTCTAACCTTAGTTTGTGTTCTTTCCTCGTGTTTCTAGTGCAGCAGTGAAAAAGACTGATAATTATATACCTTAGTAGAAGGGACGATTGTAATGCATAATCAATTTTTAAGTTTAAAACGAACTTTTTTTTTGTCAAACTCAGGCCAGTTATTTTGTTCTGTTCAATGCAACTTATCAACTATTACATGTCACTCCTATTATTGTTATTATTATTATTATTATTATTATTATTATTATTATTATTATTAATAATAAAGGGAAATTGCTTAAAGGGAGGCCAATAAGAGGTAATGTTGGATATCTAACAAATGCTTTTCTGTGTAATTTGGCCACCATTGTCATCAGCAACACAAACGTTAAAGTAAGTAGATGTAAGCTTATTTGTCGTGAGAATATATATTGTGATTCAATGCAACTTATCACCTATTACATGTTACTATTATTATTATTATTAATAATAATAATAATAATAATAATAATAATAATAATAATAATAATAAAGGGAAATTGCTTAGTGAAAAGAAGACAATAAGAGGTAATGTTGGATATCTAACAAGTGTTTTTATGTACAACTTGGTCACCATTGTCATCAGCAACACAAACGTTAAAGTAAGTAGATGTAAGCTTATTTGTCGTGCGAATATATATTGTGATTCAATGCAACTTATCACCTATTACATTTCACTCCTATTATTATTATTATTATTTATTTATTTATTTATTATTATTATTATTAAAGGGAAATTGCTTAGCGAAAAGAAGGCAATAAGAGGTAATGTTGGATATCTAAGAAGTGTTTTTATGTACAATTTGGCCACCATTGTCATCAGCAACACAAACGTTAAAGTAAGTAGATGTAAGCTTATTTGTCGTGCGAATATATAATGTGATACTAATTTTTAAATGTTTCCAGTAAAATAGGAAAGAAACTGCATAATATTTGTTCTTTACGTCCTAAATATACAAAATTCCATTGTGTAACATGTGCTGTTATTGTCGTCTGGTTGATGAAACCTGTTCTGAGAAAGGTATGTAAGTTCCTAAATCTTGTACAATACAAACATTAGGTTCAATAGTAATATAGCCTATTATACATATCGACACTATCCTAATGTGAGGAAGATCCTGGTGGGGGTACAGTTGAATGACAAAAGTGGTTGGGATTCCTCTATAATCAATAGGCCCATGTCTCTTGTAGCATAGCAGGCATATTTGTGAGACGTTAAACTAAATCCAATCAAAAAACCTAATATTTATAAAACCAGCGGGGCTATAGATAAAAGAAAAGGGATATATCCTCTATAATGTATAATGGAATCTATGTTGAAAATAATGTACCTAAAGTAAAATTTGTTGAGAAAATTCTACATTTCCAGAACAATCACGGCATTAATATCACAGAAGTTAATTACTATAAATAAAAGAAAGTAAATAATAAAATTACTGGGTATAGTGATTAGAAACATGATTAAAAACAGTAAAATATCTTTATATTAAATCTGATATCGATATAATCACAACTAATATTAATTACTCTAAATTTCGAATACATTTTTAGAAAAGGAATTTTACGCATTTTCAGAAATATTTGTAACAAACGATGTAGAAGACGTGGAAGGATTATCCACGGATTATTCGGCACCATCGACCAGAATGAACCGTAAGATATGCGTGGGACACGAGTCAGGAAAACAAAGGTGGGCAGAATTGTTGCCAATCCAGAAATGATCTATATATTCTCTTTCCAGCCTTAGAAAAAAGTACATGTATACAAACCCACCAGACCACCAATCGGTCGATGACCAGTGATTGGTTATTAGTCTCATTGCACTAGTATCCTACCGCAATATAATTCCTACTGAAATAATAATTTCGAATAAGGATGTCTGAAGTTATCCTGAATTTTGTGATAAGAAACTCAATATATATAATATTTAACAACAAATGTAGATTTATTTCGGCCACACCCGTACTTGGACATGTAGTATTTTCTGTGCATGCGTATGTGTTCCCGCGCCGACCCTGCTCATTTGAAATTGTAGAATGCAAAGTTCCATGGTGACGATGAGTCTCGTGTTATAAAACACAAAAGAGAACAACAGGAACAGAGGCAATCTCGTTTATATAACGATTTGAAAAAAATACATATTTCCAGCATAGCAGTAGCTAGTGTCAGTGCGTTAATTATTTACCAACCAACATAGCCCTACACTTCGTAAATTATGCGATGATAATAAGCTAGCAGACGATCTTGCTGTTCACATCTCTCGCTGCCGAAGCACGTGTGAACCGTGGAGTAATACATTTCGCTTTGTTTACGTTTACTTTGTTCTAAGGATGGAAAGACTTCAGGATTGGAACCATTGCGCAATATGAGAAAAGGCATATTCCAAATGGAGGCATATTCCAGTGATCTTATAAAAGGCTTGACATTTCTGACGCACACCTATGAACTTTAAACGGCTACGTGCAGATGGAAGGTATAAGACATGTCATTAGACGTGGAACATGTAGACTTTCCATTTCAACAACCAAATAAAGGATCAATTTCAGGCGCATGTTTATCGAGCAGTGGAAAAAGACAAGATAGAAACCAGAGTTAAGAATTAATCTAAATATTCAGATATGCAATGCATCGAACGAGAGTAAGAATACGTAAGCAGCTCATTACTAAGTTCATAAACAACGCCTGGATTAATGGATGCCAAATATGATCGTAACAAGTACGGGTGAAACTTGAAATCGGAAACCTAAAATGACTAAGGCCGCGCCTCCATTGCATCCGAATGCGACTGCGAACTGCGAATTCATGTGCCTCTACTACATCCGAAGTTTTGTCAATGCGAATCAAGTTGTAATATCTCTTTCAAACCTTCAATGTGAAATATTTTTGCTTGAAAATTAATATCTTAAAGTTTTCAGAGCAACAACAACAACAACAACAACAACAACAACAACAACAACAACAACAGCAGCAGCAATAATAATAATAATAATAATAATAATAATAATAATAATAATAATAATAATAATAATAATAATAATAATAATAATAATATATTAATTTCCTTTGTGTGTAAAATAGAGTGAATGTCGCTCCTGTTATTATTATGCTTCTGTGGTAACCGCTATTTTCACTTTAAAATAAATTAAGGCTGTGTCCAACACTTGGAATGCGTGGAGATTTCCCTATATAATAACATGGCATATTTCTTTCCAGAATATTATGAAAACTATTTACTTTATACATTTCAAAATTCGGTCAAATGTTTGTTATTATTAATATTGCGTGTTCACTTTTACTTTTTCTTGCTATGGTAATATTAGAGCGCGCTAATTAAAAATTAATTTTCTTCCATTTAAAAGCTGTTTAAAATACGGCTCTACATTTGGCAACAACGCAGAATAGCAGATAGGAGGCTAACCAGGTAGGTTTCTTTCATTCTCTGCCTCCCGCTGGTCACGTGCACGAGCTTCGGGTTGTATCCGGAGATAAAGAAACCGATGGAATGCAGATTGACAGCAAATAAGAGCAAAGTGTTTCTTCTTTCTTCATAGATCTTAAAGATTTCTTAAAGATTCAACATCTCCGCGAATAGTTATCTGTAGAGGCATATTGGAGCTAACGACGTACAATAGTTTCGAATTGTATAGTGTAGAGTAAACTAGCTTATTTGTCGCATCAACTGACAAACGTTTACATAGAGATAAAAAAGGATGTTATGTTGTATGGCGAACTGCAAAAGAGTTAATATACGTGTAACAAGAAAATGACCTAGAACTGCTTTTCGATATATCGTATCGTTTTTGCTCTATGAAAAGCAATATTGAAACCGGAAATAGTAGTAAATTTCTACCAGTTCTGGTTTTCAAAAGAGAGAGAGGGTGGAGATGGTATATTTTCTAGAGACTTTGAATCAATTCCCTAAAACCGCTTATCGCCAGCTATTATAGTTTTTGATTTATGGCCCGTAGGTGGTCGATCTCTATCACTTCCGATTTATATAGAAGTTTGACGGAGGCGGTGAAACCTAGTCTTAGGACGCTAAATCGATTCCGGAAAACGCTTCTCGATATCTCTTGCCGCTTTTAGTCTGATACCTGTTAACAGACAGACGGACATAGCCGTTCTATTAGACTTCCGTTACTTACGCATAGAATAGTTTGTATGACTAATAAACCCAGGTAGAAGCAACATTATTCATCAAATATATTTTCGCGCAGATTAAGAATATGGGAATTTCAAGAATTCTTTTACATAAGTTATTATGCCCTAAAGAATTATGGGGCCCGCGGTGGCTCAGGGGTAGTGTGTTCACCTCTGGTGTATGGGGTCCCCGGTTCGATCCCAACTCGCGCCAAGTGTGCTTTGTGGTGGATAAACACATGTTGAGTATGAACTGTGAAGAAATGTTTTCGACGCAAGTGTTATATTAATAAGCCGCGAACTAACTGCTTAACATGTTAACTATCGACTTAACTGCTTAACTAACGACACCTTGTCCAGTGCACGGACAACTTTAACTCACTGCAGAGGTTAATCACTCTCGGACTCTGCACGCTTGTGTTACCTGTTTTGGCTACAGCATCGCTCCTTCTGCCCTCTGTCTGACATAGCAGGAACCCCTTGTTCGAGGCCGCATAGACTATGTCTTGAGGAAGGTTATGTACGTATTAGGTACTGGATCTACAAAAGTACCACCACACAATCACTGGCAACGATAAATGAGTCTGCTGTTCAAAACAACGACTAAGATGCCCACAACACATGCTCCCGAATTTGGGAGATATTTCATATTGTACGTATGAACACAAAATACATCGCTCGTCCACTTCATTGTGGGTATGGGCTACCCTTGGCTTAGGCCTCGAGTTAATACTGCAAAGGCGTCGGCAGTTGTTTGCGAGGGCATGGTTTGCACGTACCCTCCCGGCATTCGCCTGGTGTGACTGGGGACACCCTCATACCATCTGAATTTCACCTCGTAAAGCGACCGTGTTGCTGTCAACGAGGAAGAAATATGACAACGTGTTTTCTTTCAACGTTTCTCCCATTGTGCGCTTGTTTGAATGGAGGCACAACCAACCCCTATTTCCATGTCAAATTTTGTGGATGAACCCCGTTGGAGATATTCACGATACGCCACTGTTGTCGCTCTATTTTTATTGCATTCTACACATACGATTTGGTAGTTCAATTGTTTCTGGCGGCTCTGTGTGCATTATTAGCTAAGATAAAGGCATGCTACTGGTGGTCAGATACAAGTCTGCAACAAAACTATAAAATATGCTGGAGCGATTTCAGTAGTGGGCAGATTATCGCCTGGCGATGATAGCGAGAACACTAAAACAAATAGAGGGCTGAGATATTTTTTTTAGGTTGCTGACTTGAAGTAACAGTAGATTCATATACACCTACCAACGAACAACTGAAAGCGTCAATAAGGTGAAGGTTGCTCCGTGGGTGCTTGGCCTCTGCCTACTACTAGCTACGGGCCCAGTGATGGGACTAGGGTCTCAAATTGCCTAGGACTCGAAGATATCTAGTTCTGCCACAGGGTAGGAAGAGGAGATAAAAATTTTCTACCAACATTATAATTGCACACATTTCATAAATATATTAATATCCTATTGATTAAGGAGTGTCTTTCTCAAACCTCTTGAGGGAGAAGAATTGCCGTTTTCAAATGATGTCGATGGTAGTTGTAATACTGGTGTTAGTTGTCGGTAAAAGTAGTAACAAACAGTGGTATTACTCGGTTTTCTCGGATTCTCTCGTTTCCTCTCACTTTCTTCATTCCACCATTTCATCCACTTCTCATTACCTATTGTATCCTATACAAGTATATTTATTCTTTCCTTACACATATGCGGTAAAAACTCTCGTTTAGCCTACTCGTCATATTTATGTGACGTAAAACTTAAAAATTTCATTTTTATAATTCCATTTTGTCCTTTGAAGCAGATAGCTAGGCCAATTTATCTGAACCGAGTTCGTTAATAGAGTCAATTCGTTAACAACTTAACAGGTAACAGCGATTTTAACGATAATTATCTATAGCCCATATTCCTTCCATGTAAGCAAATTTTTTAATTGATTTTTCATTAAATAGGTAGAGTTTTTATATATGTCGAGTTTGTTAGTAAAGTTAATCCGTTAACATCTTTAGCCGATAATTTTACTTTAACGGTGACAGTCTATATACCATATTTCGTGCACTTGAGCGAAGATTTTCATTCCTTTTTTGTAATAGCAAGCTAGAGCTATTATCTAGGCTGTGTCTGTTAACATTATAAACGCAGACAATGACTATCCATATTTCCAATATATTTTCTCGTGATCATCTCTACTGTCCTGTCTTGTCCTTCTTTATACACCTATGGCCTTAAGCCTGTCATGTATATGGGACGATGTCCGTCAGTGAGCAGACTATCCTGAAACGGGTAAAGAAAAAAAGAAATGGGGAAAAAAGGAAGCGACCCGATATTTGCATGTTAGTTACTATAACAGCATTTACCTTCTATGAGTGAGAAATCCCCCCAAAAGAACTAATTCAGGATGGTTGGTGTGTAAAAGCTCTTATGTGTTCGATTGTGTTACCACCTGAAATCGAACACGGAACTTCGCATAACAAAGGCGTTTCGAACTTCATTATACGGGAATAGAAATATCGATTTCGAATCAGCCAAAAAGAAAACGTGTAAAAGTAATTTAAACAAAAACAAATCTATAATAAATAAAATGTTTGTAAATAACAGTCAAGGCTAGGAGCATACTGTATAACCACCTTTTTTTTATTATAAGACGACCATGTTTCACATTTACTGAGCAGACAAACAGTGCAGATGTTTGCTTCACTCAACCTATGTGGGAGGACATATTAGATTTACTGTATATACGTACCTTGCAAAAATCTACATTGTAAACTTGTAATTTTTAGTAGCGTATGCATATTAGTATATTAAGAGATAAAATACATCATATCTGAACAACTACTATTTACATTTTATCTAAACAGGATTTCCTCCAAATTTTAACACGAACATACACTGTAGGGGGGGGGGGGGTACTTTAAAAGTTTAAACAGAAACCCCCTATTTTCATTGTAGATTCGGATTCTGTGACCAAAAATAAGTAACTTTTGCTGGTGTACTTTTTCGTTATCTTTCTAGATGGCGCTGTAGTCGCAAAAAATGAATATCATCGAAGCATGTCCCCTAGCTTTGCGATCTGAAATATTTCCGAAATGAAAAAAATGTGACAAATTTAGTTACGCAAGAACGCACCCATGTCAGGGTACTATAAAATTCTATGAACAACAAGTACCCCCAGGAGTCTAATCATAGGGCCTCAGGGGCCAACTTGAAAATTTCAAATGGAAACCCCCTATTTTTATTGCAGATTCTAATTCTGCGATTGAAAATAAGGAAATTTTCCTTAAAGCACTTTTTCGTTATTCTGCTAGATGGCTCTGTGATCACAAAAATAAATGAATATTATCGTATGCACGTACGTCACCTGAGGCTGATGATACCCCTCGAGAAATATTTCCAGTTTTAATACTTGTCCAATAATTTTAAAAGATCTACTCAACTAACAAAATAAAATTGCCTTTATCTCCCCAAAATTTCAAATATAAACCGTTTACCTTAAGGCTTATTTGGATTCTGCGACCAAAAATAGGCAAATTTTCTTTAAGTAAATTTTTCGTTATCCTCCTAGATAATGCATAAATCGCAATAATAATAATAATAATAATAATAATAATAATAATAATAATAATAATAATAATAATAATAATAATAATTTAATAATATCATTGTACGTCACCTGAGGTTGATAAATGAAAAGCTGGTTGAAGAGCTGGATATGCAGTATGATGTTGTTGCTAAAACTTGCAAATAAATAAAGTTATGAACATGTTTGTAATAATATTCTTCAAGAACTGAGATTTTTCTGTGAGCTTGTGGACACTATGAAAGTTGATTAACGCCAGCTCTCCGTTGGGACATGAAGTTTCAATTAATAATTGGACATAGTGTAAAAAGACAATTAAGTTATTAATTTTGTCATGTTTATGTAGATGTTGTAATGACGATTTGATTTGAATATAGACCATATGATTTTACCTGAGAGGTAAATGCGATAGTGAACACGTAATGCTGATCGGTGAATATATTAAAGTATAAAATAAAACTATCAGTTTGTTGTTATGGTTATGTAGATGTGCATAATTACGATTTGATTTGAAATTGCATGTAATTTTATCTGAGAAGTGAAAGTAAATGTGAACATCTATTAAAGTTTAAAATGAAACTATCAGTTTGTTGTTACGGTTATGTAGATATGCATACATACGATTTGATTTGAAACTACATGTAATTCTATCTGAGAAGTGAAAGTAAATGTGAATATGTAAAGTTGATCGATAGATCAATTAGTCAATAGAGAAGATAGGAAATGTGCTTTTATAAAATTAGTGGAACAAATAACATTTGACCAGACGACATACGATGTGTCATCCCTATGGTATGTTCTATAAATACTTATCGTTGATCTTAGATTACGGTCCAGTAACGATATTAGAAGCTATTACAGAAGCTATTACATATGGGTATCTGTAATCATTGTTACAAAAAAATCTCTGAACACTCAAGATGTATTTTAACTGGTTTGTATTAGAGCTCTCAAAGTAAAGTTCTAACGATCTCGATGATGCAAGGATGGGGCAATCGCGAAAGGTCATGTGCAGAATTTAACAAAAATTTTTTAGCGTTCCACACAATCCCATTTCGAGATCTACTGTCGAGTGCATCGTAAGACGCGTCGTGGAAACGGTAACTATAAAGGAGTTTAACATTCCTGGTCGACCGAAATCGGCAACAAAAAGCTTGATGTTGCATTCATTTGTTGAAAATACTCACCTTAGCATTCATATAGCTGCTGAATAACATGAGATTAGTCACATGTCTGCGAAAAGAATGTTGAAGAAAATAAAGTTCCGCCCATACAAAATTCATCTGATATACCAGCTGAATGAAGATGTCTTTCATCACCGTGTAGAATTTTCTGAAGATATGATGAAACAAATGAATGATGATCCACCACCACCATTGTATTTTCTGATGAAGCCGCGTTCCACCTAATTGGTTACATTACCAGATATAATTGCAGGTTCCGATTTGACAGCAATCTCATTGGTCCTTTCAAACACACTCTAAATCCGGAAAACTTGAATATCTGAGAAGCAGTGCTAAATAATACAGTAACTGTTTCCCTTTTTATTAACGACAATTTGATTTTCTAACTGTGTGAGGAGATGCTTCGAAATCAAGTAGTTCCATCAATGAGACACTGTAGAAGGCAATTTTGCCCACAGATGGTTCCAGCAAGATGGTGCAAGACCACAGTACATTATAAATGTGCGGCAATTTCTTAACACGAAATTTCCTAAACAGGGAATGGCAGAAGAGGCGAGGTTGAGTGGCACGCTTGTTCTCTGTTACCCTGATTTATCGTCACTAGAACATTTTTCTGGGGTTTTCTAGAAGTCCGAGTACACCAAACAATGCCAACCGGTTTAGATAATCTTCGTCAAAGGGTTATTGATGAAGTTGCACTTATTGAACTGAATGTCACCAGGAATAAACTATTTATCTTTTACCATCGAATTGCTCACTGTTAGACCAAGGAAAGTGCGCAGTATAAGCACATGCTGTGAAATATCAGTTACATTTTGTTCATCTGCCTAGTCGTGATAGGCAAGGGGACTCAAGACAATCAAGTTCTTCCAGAAAAACGGGAAGACAGTACGTGGCTGGTAAAGCTGATGTGCAGTTACGCATTCCACAGTTAGCGTAACAGTAAATTAAAATAGCAGGAAACGAAGACAGGACAACGTTCTTTACTCTTGAATTTCATGTGAAACGGAGTGTCGTTAGTGTTCAACGAAGTTAGGGCTATGTTAAATCCAAGTGTATCAGCCACACTTCCCTAAGAATTTAACTGAACTTTGAGAACGCATTTAAAAAGCAGGTGGATCTACTAACTCTGGGATGTAGGAAAGAGTGTGGCAAGAGTTAGACTATCATACTGATGTTGAATAACAAATGGCACTCATCTTGAGCATCTTTGACAAGTAACATAACACTCGTGTGTTTATAAACAAAAAAACTTCTTGAGTTTTCTCTCATTTAACATAAGATGAATGTCATTGTGAGTCACTGGCGTCTCTGGCATGCAAAATTTGGGGTGACATCAAAGAAATTGATTTAAGTGGTCTTTCTATTCCAACCTGTTTATTATCTTCGATTCCATTTTTACCCTTCTACTTACCTTCACGGATCCCTGAGGTATATAAAGAACTCTGTTATAATCGTTCCACAGCCTGAATATTATATTCCAAATAAAAAATTATTATTATTTATATGTTATTTTAAAGTTAGTAAATAATTAAATTAAAATAAAATATTGAATATTTTGTTCTTTAAAATATTGGGGGACGTGTCCCCCTCGTCCCCTCCGCCAGAGACGTCCGTGTTATGAGTAAATAAACGTTAGTCATTAACCTGTGAAATCGAGAAGATCATTTACAATACCCCTGTATATCAATTACATTTCTTTGTGCTTTATCCACGTTTTGTAAATTTGTTCTCCTGTGAAATCTCAGTCATTTTTGTGCTTTTTCGTACTAATGTGAAATAATGATTTTATTTAATCTGTCCGTGTCACATGATATTTAACGAACATATTGGTCTACTTGATCTTTACAATTCCAGAGAAGATGTGTCTTGTTGTAAAGCACAAACACTTTCCTTTCCATATCGTAAAGATTTACAACGGTCGCATAAAAATGTAAATGAAAGCAATTTTGTTTTATGCTTAGCCTTTTTAAAATATTTGTAACGCATTCCATGCTTTTTAATTGCACGTGTATTTCTCGAAATATTTAGGTTATTGCCAATCCCAGGTAAACTACGTATTGTTTTTTTCATGATAACAGCGCCACCTAGGTAGATAACGAAAAGTACTTTAAATGAAATTTGCGTATTTTTGGTCGCAAAATCAAAATTTGCAATGAAAATAGCGGGTTTCCTTCTAAAATTTTCAAGTTGGCCCCTGGGCCCTATGATGGGACCTCTGGGGGCAAATGTTCACAGAATTTTACAGGTTTCTGGCATGGGTACATTCTTGCGTCACCAGATTTGTCATATTTTTACCATTTCGGAAATATTTTAGGTCTCAAAGTTAGCAGACGTTGCGTCGGTACGATGATATTCATTTTTTGTGATTACAGTGCCATCTAGTAGAATAACGAAAAGGTGCTTCAAGTAAAAGTTGCTTAGTTTCAGTCCCGGAATCAGAATTGGCAATAAAAAAGGGTTTCCATATGAAATTTTCAAGTTGGTCCCTGCGGCTCTATGATAGGACCCCCGGGGGGACTTGCTGTTAACAGAATTGCATAGGCCCTTGACATGGGTACATAGTTGCGTAATTAGATTTGTCACGTCTTTTGTCATTTCAGAAATATTTCAGATCGCAAAGCTAGGGAACGTCGGTACGATGATATTCATTTTTTGCTATTACAGCGCCATCTAGAAATATAATGAAAAAGTACTTTCAGCAAAAGTTGTTTACTTTTGGTCGCAGAATCCGAGTCTGCAATAAAAATATGAGGTTTCTATTTAAAATTTTAAAATTCCTCCACCTTCCCTCGTTAGGGAGGGGGAGTGCAACTTCATTTTATGTTAGTTGAATAGAACTTTTTAAAATATTGGATACGTGTTTCACGGTTTTTGAATCTGAAGTGTATTTCTCGATATATTCCACTGTCCCGACCTTTTTGATACACACTGTATAATTAATTCTATGACATTCAAAACTAGCAGCATACGCTTTAACCGATAACAGATGGAATTTTATATACTGTACAATTCTGTTAGTTGAAACTTTCTTCCTGCTAGTCAAAGGATAATAAAACCTGTAGGTACAGTTTTACAATTGAAATTTTTAATAGTTATTGATGTACTATTTTTTAAAAACTTAAAATGCATTTAATTTCTATTGAACAGAAAATTTTACAGTGCCACGTGCAAAGAAACTGCTCACGGATAAATATGGATCCAAAGAGGATTCAAACCGATAGTTTACACTCGTCGTGTTAGCCAGTCTGAAAGCCTGCAAAACGTTAATCTTATGCATAGTTCTTCGAGATAAATATAGTGTTACCTTTGGTTTCGTCAAAAAATTCAAGCGTCCATGTTTACTAAAGGCCTGCATTTTCCGCAACTATATTTCCTTAGCTTTTCTTCCCAGAGATAATATTATCTAATCATGTAAGTTATAGCCCTTATTCTATTTAAAGTAAATAACAAAGTACCCTACTTTGAAAGTACAATAATACCAACCTAACATACTGTAAATTTAGAAACAAATTGTTCTTCAAACTAAATATTTGTTTACTAAGGAGAATACCACAACTTAGAACATGTTTATTTAGTCTGGTAATCCAAGACTTTTGCTAGAATAACCAAAATTAAATGTGCATAAACTTATTTTAATTATCTGTGAGACCCAGGTACTTACCCAGCATAAATTTTTAGAAATTATTTTCCTACTTCCTGCACATCCGCACCAAAGTAGCAAATTCATTTCGATGAAACCAGTTTTTTTGTTATACTTAGAATCAAATAATTAATATTTTTTTCAATCGTACAAATCCTGAGGCTAATGACTTATGCAACATTGATGAATTTATCATATTGGCACATTAGAAGACCAAGAACGCGAACATTTGTTTGCTTTTGCACAAACAATTCATGTATAAGTGGTCATCCACATTATTCAAGTCAGTATCTAATTATGTGAGATACTTCATTGCTGACAGCGATTTGTGGGTTTAAACAGACCACTTTCATGCAGTGAATATGCCACTGTGGAGCATGAAACTGGGTCCTTTACAAACCCTGTAGTGTTGTTTACCGTATCCCTTGTAAATACAACCATAAGCTTTCCTACTAATTAGCGGTAAAATAATAGGACATATAATGATAACACCAATCTCAAAATCTCTAATGTAAACTCATAAATCTATAAAATTATAGAAGTATTTACTGGTTAATACAACGAACAACGTACATCTAGACAAACCAATTTATAACTACTTCTATTATAATTATCTGCTATTTGTATTAGCTTCATGAATATATCTATCGATATTTTGACTAACTGATATATGAACTTCACATACTTTGTTGGTTCAAATGTGCCACGTCTATTTGTCTTACACTCTCTTGTTAAGCTGCAAATTACTTCACTTAAAATAGCCCCTGCTAATCCTACAGTCTATGTGTGTTTGTTGCGAACTAATCACATTAAATCTTTAGTTCCTTTAATATTGAAATAATTGTTCACTATAATATTTCGGATTTTGAAATAATTGATTTCAAGTCATTAGTTTTCAGCATTACTGTATTAAACATAACCAAACCAAACTAATTAGCATAACGGCCATTTTGTGAGCCTAATCCTGCTAAAGCGCCATCCCCTAGCGGCGAGCACGTAGTCAGTGTGCTGTGACGCCCTCTTCCTAAGATACGTATTTGGAGCCTTCTAGACCTAGTGGCCATCACGTGTTGTTTTCACGTGATTCCCCAGTTTGCCTCACGACCTTCGGAGGACGCTGAAAATTGGAAAATCACCGGCCGGGGATCAAAGCGGACATGAATCCAACGCTGTAACCACTAGCCTACGGTGTTCCTCTATTAATTAGCAATATTATTAAGCTCAGTTGTACTGTCATTATATTAACAATAAATTATTGTACTTTTTTTATTGCTAGAGGGAAATTACGTAATAAGGAGGAAACAATGAGAGGTGGTGTTGAATTTTTATCAAGTATTTCATTATGCATTTTGATCTCCTTCGTCTTCAGCCAGGAAAAGCTCAGAGTAAGTTAATGCAAAATCACTTATTTTAATCATTAGTATTAAGTAATACTGATAATGTAAATTTGTTTCTAGGAAAGTGCTTAGCCATTCTTTACATCCTAAATATCAGAATTTTATGAATCATAGATATAAACAGTTATTGCCGTCTCCTTGAACAAGCCAACTGTTAACATATGGCAACTTTACGCCATTGAGTATAGTTTGAAAACTATGTCAGTAAATAAGAAGAAGGAATATTCAGGAAATAAACTTAAAAAATTTCTCCGCAACATGCGAAAGATAAATTCTGTTAACATGGTGTATTGAACAAAAAGACAGCGACAATTCCAGACATTGATCGCGGAAAGGTGTTGTAATAATCAATAGCAATAACAACAAACAAGGTAAATCATGTGAATTAAATATACTCAGGTTATGTCAAGAAATTAGAACGAAGGTAGAGAGTTGAACAAACGCCCTTACTTGGAATAAAATGCGATATTGTTGCAGTCATAACCAACATCGATTAAAACAAAATCAATAATATATGAAAATCACTTGGTTTCTGAGTTCATTTATGAGTTCATTTATAAGTATACAATGCCAAAATCTGAATATTTTTAAGGATCTCATAAGTTATTAATTCGGAAGATCGGCATCTTCTATACTCTTTAAATTTGTTGGTAATGATATAATATGGTTTTCATTTTATTAGCATCTACAAAATTTTACTTACAATTTCCTTTATTCCTTTTCATGAGATATGTTTTACTGCAGATAGACAATATGTAATTCCTTCAAAGTAATTAATTATTTAAGAATAAAATTACTTTCTAAACTTTTTACATGGTAGCAGGTACTTATTTCAACGCATGTTATTTTCTAATTAAAACATGGAACATATTGGTCATGACTTACTGAAGCAAATACATTATCATAGGGTCAAGTGGGGTAATTGTGAAACGAAAAACGATTTTTTTGAGTATACCCCAAAAACTGCTTGGGTTAGAACTATAAAAAATGCCATTATATATGATACTCAAAAATCTTTGAAAACAAATCAGGTGTTTTTCGTTAACCCATTTGGTTTTAATAAAAAATCAAAACATGTGTTTTAAAATAGCCTCTTGATTTGGGGGTATTTTGAAACAGCAATGGGGCTATTGTAAAATATTCACATAACTTACAGGATGGAAGACTCTAAAGAACACTGATGCCTGTAATATAATGCTTTGTGTGTAATGCTTCACATGACAAAATTTTGTCTAATTATCTCTGATAGTTGCTCAGTTATTCCCTGTCAAAAATAAAATGAATAACATTTCATTTTTTGGTACGTACTTTCTTAGTAGTAACTTTGCAAGTGGTGGTGGAGAGCAGACTTGGAATTAAGAAACTAATACTTTCATGTTCTGCCTTCACTAAAAATTCCTTTGTTTCCATGAAAAACCAGCATATCATGCAGAAAATATCAATTATAAAATATTATGCCGCTTTTCCTGATTGAGCATGATCCCATTAAATGCGGAAAAATAAAACAAAATATCAACCATTCGCAGCTTATACTGAGCAATAAACGTAGACACACACTTCTGTTGCATTACATGAAAAGTTCCAAGATTATCATATTCTCATTGGAATACCTACAAACAGTTATAGCTTTTACACTTCAAACATATCAGGGATATTTTCAAAACAGTAATTGTATCTATCACGAGACATTAGCATTGCGGGAGTAGGCAAAATGCCAATTATATCCGACTCTTTAATGAATGAAATGTCAGTTTCTACAGGTTTAGATTTTTCTTGTTCACATCTGATTGAAGTCCCATAACTTCAAATTCATCATGAGTAGGACTCTTAATATTGTCACAACATGAAGATATGTGGTACTATTTCCTCGACTTCCCTTAAAGTTCGTAAGAACAAAGTCTCCTAGTCTAATGAACTCTGTTTCAGGGTCATCTATTTAGATGAAATCATCAGGTTGTGCATCTTCCAAATTATCATCATGAGAAGATGTTGTCAGACAAGCAAGCATTCTTCAGCAGGCTTCAGCAAGGCATTATTCATCGCTGCTCGAAAAGTCACGAATCTTCTATTGTTTATTCTTGGATGCTCTATAACATAGTGGCACTGAAACATCATAGTTAGCATGCAGTTTCTCATATATTTAAATATTATTACATTTCATAATATCCCCACACAGTGTTTCATAATAGCTCCACAGTGTGTTTCATAATAGCCCCTTACGTCTGATCGATAGTGTCACTACACCATCCATTATTTCAATATTACTTACATGCTGTGAAAAGTCTAAAATATCCTCTACGATATATATTTTGTTAGTTAGTATGGTATTTGATATACGAGATATAGCAAACGTTATGTAAGAAAAAGGATGCTTTCAGATTGTTTTTTCTCTCAAAAATGTTCATACCTAAGATATTCGAGATATTTGTAGATAAAGCAATAAATTTCTTCTCTTGTCGTATTTTGTTGAGACTTCAAAGTCCCAGAGTTCTGAAGAAATAGGAGTGTTTCACAAGAGCCCCACATTTTCATGTTTCACAATTACCCAACTTGACCTTGTCTCTTGAAATACTACATCAGTAATTACCATCCATTGATACTAGCTATTAACAGTCTGGAAAATTCGAGCTAAATATCTAGAACATCACGGTTGATGCTAACTAACAATTAAGATCAGCAACAACCTGATGAATTCTTACTAATACACAATTTCTATAACGTACTTGAACATTACATGAATATTACATTACCCCTTAAGGGATCCGGGGTTTTGGGGGTATTTTTTAGACTTTCAGTCAAGCAGCTACTGCATCGTCACTGTTTATCCTAGGATCATGATTCATACCTCATTCTCTTCAGAATAAAGCTGGATTTCAAATGGTATCACCTGCATTCTCATCCCATATTCCAGAAGAGGGAAAAGTGATGTCAAAGAGAAAATTTCAAGGGGAAAATTTCTTTCCACACTTTGGGCCCCTCTGGAACGACTCTGTGTGAACGTAGAGATATCAAGAAAATCTGATAAATAGTACTTGGTAGACTGAATGTGTGTGCCAAATTTCAAGTTTCTATCTTGAATACTAAGGGCGGGAGAAATTTTATCAAGAATCCCCACAATGACCCAAATTACCGCAAAACACCATGATCTCAGGTAAAAAATTTCCCGAGACATCTCTATTTACCCTAGGAATATAATCCGCCAATCATTCTCTTCAGAATAGAACTGCCTTTCAGGTGGTACCATTCACATGTCTCCATCATGTATCTAAGGTGGGAAAATCTTGAAGAAAGGGATTTTTTCGTAAAAATATCCCTCTTTTCAACATTTTGCCCCTCTGGATCCCCCTAGTTTTAACGCAGAAGTCTTTAAAAAAAAATTGTGGTAAATACTACTTGGTGGGCTGAATGTTTGTGCAAAAGTTCAATCTTCTACGTGCAAAAATAAGCCCGCCAAAAAATAATGAACATAGGCTTAATAAAAAAAAAATATATATATATATATATATTTTAGAATTATGACGTCATCACCTCCAATGTCTCGACGCAGGAAGGTATGAAACCATACGTAAGGTCTTGTACAATGCCTCTGGACTTGAAAAACAAAACAAAACAAAAAAAAAAGGACGAAAAAGTTCAAATAGGAGAGCTATAACGCAATGTACCACGAAACACCCGTATGGTACAAATTGTACCATCGGATCCCTTAAGAGTTACTCGAACATTTAAACATATTACATAAGCATTTCTACCATCATATATATTCTACACTCCTTGTCAAGTCATCTGCAGCAAATTCAGAGGTTTCTATACCCCACAATTGTGAGCTAATCTAAATGTATTTACCTATGACTTTTCTTTTATTAATTTCTGCTATATTGGCATTCTCTCCCGCCTTCATTTTCCTATACAGTATTTCTACTACGTTTCTGACAATAACATTTCTGTGCAAACTGTATCCTTAACACTTTCTTTGATTTTGTTTTTATTACTTCGAATATTTTTCTCCAATAATTTTCTACACTTCAATATTCCGTAGTTTTGTTTCAGCAAAAAACATACATACAAGGAACGGACATGAACGTTTCATCCGAACATCCTAATCAAACCTAGTTCATTCGATAAACATAACAGAGATATACCCATGCACAAAAATTAGATGCCATGCACAACGGAGTAAGTCTCTAGATCCTATTAACCCTGTTAGTATAAAGAAAATCATAGACTCGCATTGAAATAGCTATTACATCAACACTGTTCATTGGAAAGTCATGGTTTAAGTTCATTCTCTTCGGGATGAAACAAGCTTTCCAGAGGTGTAACGTATTCGAGCCCATAGCTACTTGAACACAGAAAATTGAGAGAATATCGAGAAAATGCCCTCCAGAAATCGTCCATAAACTTTGGACAACTCAGGAGTGGCCCCAGGTGGAAGTACACAATTTAAATGTATCTCGAAAAATACTATAGGGGATAAGAAATATGTATACCAAGTTTTGTATTGATAGATGAAGTATATGAGGAAAACACTTGTATAATAATACATGTTTTTCCCCCTTAGCCTTAACGAAACCAAAATATACAAGTGTTTTCCAATTTTTCTTGTCTAGTATAATTTTCCAAATTTGAAGAAAATCGGATGATGAAAAAACACTTTTCAAGGTATCTCCTTTACACTTTCATTTTTTGGGAGGCTCGACGGTTTTTTTTTTTCAAAAGTCTTCAATTAGTTTCTTCATCTGTATAACTTGTGGAATGTAAACTTTGACATACTAGAGAAAATTTGGAGTAAATAAAGGAAATATTTATATTTCCTATTTATCCTTTTCTGCGAAACAAAATATTTATCTTTATTTGAAAAGAAATAAGAGCTTTTAGTTTGAATATTAATAATATCAATGATTCTTAATATTGATATTACAAGGTAACCAATTAATTAAACCTATTCCAGTAATTATTAAATGTCAATTTTTGAACAATGATACCAATAAGCAAATACCGTTTTGAACTATTAGATTATTTTGTAATATATAGTATCATATTGTAATGATTACATTGTATGCCTAAGGGTTGTAATATTGGAGGAGAGAGGCTATGGTGAAATGAGGAAGTTAATTTTTTTAATTGTACACTAATGATGTAACATTCTATTTCCTTCATACCTTTTCATGTTTATTTTCTCTGTTTTTCCAATGAAACTTTGTTCGCTAGTATTGGTTTTGTATTATAACTGAGCAGTATTGTATGAACCGATAGTGTAACTCTTCGAGAAAAATCGTACAGTAGATTAGTAGTTTGGAAACAAATGAATTCAATAAACATATAAGTAAATGCCCTAAATGAAATAACAAAATGCAATGGTAGTTTGATCATTATGATAGATTATTTTAATCTACCAGACACAAATACATAAAATAAAAAGAATTAATGTTTTCGTTTATGTACTTGCTCGTTCAGGCAACAAATTAGCATAAATTTCATACGATATCAAATTTCTATTGGAATATCATACTCGATATATACAGAGTGTTAATGAGCTAGACCGACAAACTGAAACAGATCATTCCTCACATCAAAATAAGAAAAAAACTTTCATGTGTATCCGTGGTGAAAAGTACATACTTTGAGAACTATGACTGTCAAAAACCGTGGAAAAATGAACTTTGGGGTGCGAATATCTTGTATCTAGTGAGATGAGGCGGGATGTCTTTGTCTTAGACTTATAATCTAAAAGTGATGAATGGAAATTAAATAAAATCATTACATCTGCCGGTGAATGATCCACAATCATGACCTGTGTGCTAAAGCAAAAAAATATTGATAATACGTAATGATTTTGGAAGAATTGATCCAATGAGGATTTCGAGTAAATGAGAATATCTTCAAAAAATAGATACAATGTTCTTTATCACAGACCTATTTGGTCGTAGATCTATAGTGAGATCCTTGTCATAAGGTTTCACACTACCACTAAGCTACCATGTAACTCGTTTTCCCCTCCCACGTGGAGCATAAATGCAACAATATTGGTTATGTAACAACAGAGAGAGAAGTCGTGTTAAGAAGGTAAATATCTCGAGAATAGTTGGAATCTTATCCTCCCAGATTTGCTTGAAACAAATAACATTTCAGAGTGTTGCCTCTTGTAACCCGTAGACTCGAACCTGGGATCGTTTAATTACAAGGTGAAATCTGATATTCATCATCCGTTGTGGCAAATGTGAGTGCACTTCTAAACAATGAATTTTCAATTTACCTGTAATTTGTCTTTGCTGTCCCTGTGATAATGTAATATGTCCATACATTAAAGTGGGAAGGGAATGTGAAGGAAGGAGGATTACTTTCAGTATAGATTGTGCTATTGTTGACATGTCCATGTGCACCTGATCTGTTCAATGATACTCATCATTTTGACTGCCTGACAATATAATGTGTCCTATTTCCTATTACTACCTACAACGTGATTCACATGGCCATTATAGGTAGGATACAAAATCTTGCCTATAATGAACCGTGCAAAATAGGTATACACAAAAAAGAAAAATTTGAGAGTAAACAGCATTACAGCTTTGCATTAGCTATTCCAAATTACTTTTGGGGCAGGGTGGCTTCCCAGTAGCACCTCTGGTATGTGTGGGTCCCTGGTTCGATTACCGCTCGCGCGAAGTGGCCATTGTAGTTGACAAACCGTGCGTTTGAGTTTTCTAGGGGTTCTTCCGTTTACTCCCATTTTCCTCATTGCACCATTTTATTTACTCTCACCATCACGATCTCTTTTAGCCTATATGGCAAAATCGTGGGACGTAAAATTCAAAGAGTTGATTTTTTCCCAAATTACTTTCTGTTGAGATAGAGAGCAATATTACCTTTCCCGATATCAGGGAAAGAAAAATGAAATCCTTAGTTCAATGATTTACACATTTAAGTTTTTAGGATAAAGGAGGCTACGATAATGACAAGTGAATGATAATAGAGATAGTGAAAGATCGGACATAACAGAAAAAACTGAGAAAACCCACGCACATCGTGTTTGTTCACCACAAAGCTCGCTTGTCGCGAGTCTGGATCAAACCATATACCCCACGCACCAGAGGTGAACGCTCTATCACTGAGCTAGCGCGATCCGCGTGGGATTGCTAATATAAACATTTAATACTGTTTATTATCCCGATAAATCTTTCTTTTTCATGTGTACCTATTTTGCCCTGTTTGTTAGAAGCAAGAGATTCGCATAAGCTAGTTTCATTAACCTACTATACATTTTAAACTTATATTCATAGCATTGTCTGTGTAGATAAATTACAGTAATATTAAATATAAATTTCTACGAACACGAACTTTTGCTACTTTATATAATATAATACCTTTGCTACTTTGCTAGAACTTCCTGAAAGAGCGAAGTAATCCGGAGGAACACATCTGGTAGTTTATACAATACATACAATATATACACAATAGATACAATCTTACCCATTGAGTTACATATTTTCAAAATATGATTCTGATATTTCGTCAAGATGCAATAACTTCATAACAAAAAAATAATAAAATAAAATAAAATAAAATAAAAAATAAAAAAAATAAGTTGTAATTTCTGTCACATTTCTCGCATAAGAAAAACATTCTATACAAGATACAAGAATATTCAGCTCAATCTTCAATTATTGCGTCATCTGTTCGTATCAAATCGTATCTTGAATAAAACTAATAAAAACATCCTCGTACCTCGTATGGCTAACTCATTGAGTAATTAATTACCTGGAAGTTTTTTTATGTTCCGTGCAAATCTTTTGTCAAGCAGTTCATATTCCACATTACCTTCGCTAATTCAAATTAAAGTGAAATAAGAAACAACTTGTTGTCTCTCCTGATTTTATTTAAAGTTTAAGAGGTTACTGCATCTTAACGATAGTTTGTTTCTTCTAGCTCTAACAGAACTAGGCTATAAACGACTTATGATCTACACGTTGAGTGCATTCGAAAACGAGAGAAAACACAACGGTTGCTGAGATATCCCTAATGTTGTAAGTGAGGGTATTACATATTTATTTTATGCTATTTGAATATGTGGCTAAAGTCGAGAAACGAAAATCTAAAGATCGGTCAAGCTTTTGTTAGAGATACTTCCAGGTATTCACCTGATGGAATTGAGAAAAAATGCTGATGGGTCGGAGACTACATAATTCTTCAAGAAAGTAAATTAAAGTCGGAAGTTTGCTCATCAGTACTTTCCTTAAAACACTGCATGGAATGTACTGAAGGACACCCCATATGAATGTATACGGATCTGAAGTTGGAACGCAAAGACAAAGTAACGGTGACAGGAAGTTATCCTGGATGATGCCGAAAGATAATGCGGAACAGTTCATAAAGTGTTTTCCAAAAACATACACGGGTCATATTAAAGGTATATCTGTGACCTTGTTACAGTGGTCACACAAGCAGCTATGCAAGCAGTTGACCGTAAAGATTTTTAATATTTATCTGAAGTGTGGTATCCCAGGTTCACTGCAAATTCTTCTTTTTTTTGATCTCTTTCAACAGCTTGCCCTTTATAGGTACATTTTGTGCAGAAGCATTTCAACTGCAATCACCACGATTTCTGTAGGTTTTTTTTATCTGTTTTGAGTATAGTGGTTCATATGAACGATGTATACAAGGTGTTCTTCAATGCATTTCCATGTGTGCAAATTGGAAGTTCAGAAATATGCCACCTCGAATAGTATGTAGTACAACTGTGCTGAATGGAGAACAAATGTCGAAAAGCATACGTGATGTAATAACTTCATTTACCAAAGTTTTCAGTTTATAGATGTCATAGCATACATAGACCCTAATGAATTGCATAATAATTGTAAAGGAATCCTCAAACATAAAAACAGTACAAAGTAACCTAAAATTCCTGTATTTATCTATAATGTTTACAATGTTAAATAAATAAAAGGTCTATACTTGTGGGTAGTCTGTGCACTTGTATGACATTTTAAAAAAACACATATTTTTATGTCATATTTGATGTAAAAATGGAAGTGAAAAAATACATATTTCTATACATTTAATTGAGGAATAATGATCTGCCTGTAAATACAGAAGTGTATTATAATCTATTTATAATTACAGAATAATTTTGTCTTTCGTGGACGGGAAAACGGTAATACGTAAGAATATAATTCCATCACAAAATTCCAATATAAACTGATACATATTGACCACACACTGTTTTTAAGCCTGTTGATTTTAACAAGTCTATATTGACTGGTTGTTCCTTGTACTCCTTATCGAAAAGGGTTGACGTCGATTCTCCAACTGTCGCTGTATCTGCTGCAGATTTTGTTAGGTTCTCCTCTGCTCCTGTGACTCTCAAAATACTGCTTGAAATATTGATCTCTGGTAAAGTTCTCGAAGTACTTGCCTAAAAATCAAATAGTAACAATGAGCAAACAAATAAATAGTAACTATACGCATAAAAATTACATAACTGAGCGAAAGAAATCGGGATAATTTTGTAAAGAGTGATGAAAAATGATGATTGGAGAAGGTATCTAACCCAGGGCCTTCAACATACCATGTCGCTCCGCTCTGTCCCTTGTCCTGTTACAAATTTTTCACTCTTTACAAACTTCATCGTATAAGTATATCAAGATAATTGGTGTTTGAAAAATCATACTTTTTCTTCTACCCAGATACTAATACACCTCGTAATTGTTCTACTAGATTAACCCCGAGTATATAAAATTGAAAATTTTATAGTTTGCTATTTAAATGTAAGGTGGAAAACAGAAAAGCGTTGCCAGGCAATGATGTAATTTCCATAAAGAGATAACTGTTTTCTACAGCAAATATAGCTATAACTAAACCAAGTAGTAGTACCGCGTGTATACCACGTGAAGGAGTTTGGTCTGTATTGTGTGATATTACTTTCGTAATTAATATTGACACCGGAATAGATTTATACGTATTCCGGTTTTAGTACGCGTATAATGGGACCCTTAATCACAGAAAACACCTTCCTGCATCTATTACCGTTTTAATTCTATAGTGATCAACGTTAAACCGGAAGTGGTTAATTTCAGTTTGGCCAGAGGTTCAAGAGAGAAAATTTTTCCTGTTCTTACAATGCTTAATCAATTGTGAGAAACAGTTTCTCGACATATCTAATTGTGTTTGCTTTATGTAGATGTATATTGAAACTGGAAGTAGAAATTTTCTACCACTTTCGGTTATACTAGAAAAACACGGAAAAAGATATTGTATTTTCTGAAGGCGATGAATCAGTTAAAAACTTGCTTCTCACTATCTGTTACCATTTGTTTTCTGTGAAAATAAATATTGAAAACGGACGTATTAAATTTCTAGCACTTCCAGCTACAGTAGAAAGAGATACGAGTAAGCTGTTATATATCCTTAAGACGCTGAATCGACTTCAGAAATCTTCTTCTCGTTATTTGTTACTGTTTTTGTTCTGTGAATATGAATATTGAAACCGGAAGTTATCAATTTTTAAAACTTCCTGTTTCAATAGGTAATTATTGATGGAGATTGGAAGTTATTTCTAAGACACTTATTCAATTACAGAAAACTTCTTTTTTTTTTATCTCTTATCGTGTGTGGTTTATGTAGCTTAATATTGAAACAGGAAGTTTTAGTGAATTTGAACCACTTTTGGGTTTAGTACAAAATTGAGACTGAACAGAAAACATGTTTTGAATTGCCGTTTTAGCTCTATGGTCATCAATGTTAAAACCGTAAATGGCTAATTTGAATCACTTCCGATTTGAGTAGAAGATTCTAACAACAGGAATATACAAAAGCAATATTACCATCACAAATGTAAGAAGACATCCATCAAACTGAAAATCTCGCGACACCCATGATATGTATTCGCGACACATCAGTGTGTTGTGACACAGCAGTTTGCTGCTGAATAGACGACTTTATGCTATGCAATACAATCAGTCAATTTGTCGTTAACGTAGAAATATAAACATGCATTTAAAAGCGTTCACAAGTGGCGGAACTCCTTAACAGAAATGTGGTTTCCTTATCACACATTCCACAGATGTTTACAACTCCAGATGTTGGCCCTAAAATGCCCACCAGTACCTTTGATTTAAAAAAAAATATATATAATAATAATAATAATAATAATTTTTGTGAGACCCTCGGAGGTAATTATTATTTAATCCGAAATTTTTACTAGTGATTCATTGCTAAGCGCTTCCCGTGGTTAAATGGTTAGCTTACTAGCCTTCAGAGCGAAACACCCGAGTTTGATTATCGGTGGGAGTCTCATGTGACTTCCGCTCGACGAGACTTCCGATACTGATGCAGTACAGCTTGAGAGTATAATAATAATAATAATAATAATAATAATAATAATAATAATAATAATAATAATAATAATAATAATAATAATAATTTGGCAAGATTGGCACAAACTAGGATTTTTTGTTTAAACCGGTTTGTTTGGTTTAAATGGATTTTCTCAGTTATTTACCTTACATATGGACAGAAATAAGTTTGGTTTTAATGTCCTTATGCAACAGTAGGGTTATGAAAGTAGGCCACTGGCGCAAATCCCGGGGGGATGGGGGACATGTCTCCTCCAATCTTAAAACTCAGGGGACTACCTCCCCAATAATCCGATTTGAAATGTGTTTTGTGGGGAGAAATGTGATGATTTGTGTCCGATTGCCACAAAAGCAATGGAAACGGTCCCCTCCAATGTTGAAGGCAGATTTGCGCCGCTATAGTAGACAACGATTGAAAGGAGAATGCTTAACTATGTGATGCAATAGAAGTAATGCACTTAAAATACAAATATTCATTGAAAGTGTTTACAAGTATTGCTTACAAATTAGTTCAATTGAACGAGTGAGTTGAAAAAGGTACACATTCCAGAAAATAGTCAAGCTAAACTGGGATGGTTATATTCATTTTATATGTACCTACACCGCTTGAGAGGAACAAGGAACGCATTCATTAATTTTAGGTCATCTTTACTGAAGTCTACGGGAACGTATGTGTGAAAAATCGAAGATATTTCTGGAATTTTTTCATGTTTCCACCCAGTGTTTGGAAGTTGAGGTTTTTGGAATATGTTCCATTTTCAACTCACCCATTCAATTCGGTGTGCTGACTATGCTAGAATAATCACAATCAGTTTCGTCAGAGTGTCCACTCAACTATGAAGAAGCCATGGATTTCAGATACTATAAAACTATTTGGAATAAGCTGTGGATTTCCTTTTAGAAAAATATAATGTACAAACTTAGAATTTTCCCACCCCGAAGGCCCCGTCCCAGAGACGATGGAGGTTGAATTTCTAACTAAAAGAGATCGGAATTTCACCATTGACCTCAGCGATCGGAAATTATGAAATTTGAACTAATATCGATCATTTTCGATTTTTTTAATGCTCAAATCCGCCTCTTCAGTTTCGGCATCTGAAGACTTTAACCGAAACGGGCTATCATCATCGCATTTTATTTTTCTTTAGCCTTTTCCATAATCCTTTATTTGCTATAATTGGAAAGAAGAAAGGGAACAAGGAAAAGAGTAGGAAGAACGAGACCACAATATTCAACATCCAACAATAATGAACAAACAAACAAAACAAAACAAAAACTTTAAAAACAAAAAGAAAAGCGAAAAGATAAACAAAAAGGACTTGAGCTATCTAATCAATTATACATATTAACTAACAAGAATTTAATGACTATCTAATTCTTACCAAATTTTATTATCATATTCTTTAACAAAATTTGATTGCTATCTAGCTACTACCTAAATTGTTACGTATATTAAGTTGACAGTTGTTTAATATTTCCAAAACCTACATTTTCCATTTTCGTCTTATTGATTTTAAGAGTTCATTAAAATAACACGAAAAATATTTCCTGTTACGCTCTGATCTCCTGTCAGATAATTTCGGTGTTTGCTTACTGCTGATTCTCTTCGTAACCTTGGTTTCTCATCTAAATGATTTTCACCTGTGTATGTGTTCCTCTCCTGTGTCACGGTTTCCCTGTGTGGTTAATAATCACTATATACCCATCAATTCAATAAACACAAGTCTTTTCTATAATATATTTAAGTGTAATATCGATAAAGTTGGTTCACGATTTTTTTTTAAAAAAAAAATTATAATTATGGCTGTATTTGTTAATGTAGCTGTATTATTCATTGATCTCGGTTCATCCTGCACATCAGAAACGGACCGTGAGTATCGACATGCGGCCCAGGACCCACTTGGAGCACCTAGTGCGGGCCCTGGTCAGTTGTGTTTCACCGCCGCGTACACACGGACCGAACGTCGCACGCTATCGTACCCGAATCCTGATGCGGATTCGAGATGATGCTCTATTTCCGAGTCTTCATGTCACAATTTGGGATATTATTTTATATGATTATTTCTATTACATATTAGTGTATATTTATTCTTACAGCTCCAGATTTTCGACTATTTTTATATGTCCCGATAACCCTCCTCTGTGATCCCCTAGTTCGAAATTGGGATAAAACGCTTCGCCTTGTTCTCGGACCGGGACCGGAGTACCCGTAAACAAAATTTTGGTAACTTTCGGCCCATGCGTATGGCCCCATTCAGCACATACATACACACACACACACACACACACACACACACACACACACACACACACACACACACACAAATTCTTTATTTGATTTATATTAGATCTGTACGCGATAATTTGGGCATACGCCTACAAAGTAAGAATACAAAATGTGTTAGGGAATTATTTCAAGCAATAAAGATGAGAAAAAAACCTTTTTTAAAAAATGAAAATAAAGTATTTCAATTTAACGTCCCACGTTATACCCTTTGGGCTAAAGGAGACTATGACTAAGGCCAGTGAATGATGATGGAAGAATTGATAGAATGAGAAAGTAGGATGAAATTGCAGTACCCCGGGAAAACCCACGGACACGATGTTGCCCTCCACAACTTACTTGGCCGGGGAACGAACTAGGGATCGTACGCACCAGAAGTAAGCGCTGTACCACTCAGCCACCATGCCAACTCTTTTTTTTAAAAAATTCTCCCAGTGGGTGCGTCGTTTATAATGACCTCATGTAGATTGGTTACAGTGTGCTCGCTACGTTAGTCTGATGCTTCACTAGTACTAACCTCACTACTCCTAACTTACTAAATTACTAGTAGTATCGCTAGCATTTTTTAAATGAAATTCTTGAAAAGATGGCGGGTCTTAATGGAACAAATCCCGAAAGGATTTTCTAAGCCATTCTACGCTGTTATATTTATGCAGTACGGTATGCCCAAAAAAATGTGTATAGATTAATTATATGTGCATACCAAGTGATGAGCATAATTTCTGTTAATACCAGTGAAACAAAATAATAATAATAATAATAATAATAATCATAATAATAATAATAATAATAATAATAATAATAATAATAATAATAATAATAATAATAATAATATGAGCAGCAATAGTAGTAAGTTAGATTAGGTTACGATATGTTAAGTTTAGTTAGTAGTAGCATTGGCTAGGTTAGGTTAGGTTAGGTACAAATATCACATTATTTTCGTCAAATAAAATATTGGGGTACAGGACCTCTCTATTTAAGCTTATATGTAATGGTGGTAGCAGTAGTATAGTAACAAAAGTAGTAGTAATTTCTTCCGTTAATACCTTCCCCATCCTCCTCCTCATAGTAGTAGTAGTAGTAATAGGCTACGTAAGCTAACATTACCGTAGGATCGGTTCACGGCGAGTATTAATAGAACTTAACTCGTATTAGTAGTAGGTTATAACTTACGTTACATTCAGCTAAATATGCGAAAAACATGCACCAACATATACTAGATGATCACTAAAAGCAGAGATTCTATCATGTTCGTATATTGTGTTATTTGGAGCTTAATATGAATTTTGCTACGTTTCAACGTGTATTGCAAAAATACAACTCTCATTTACAAACGAACTGTCTATTGTAAACATTGCGCGAGTACTGAAAATTAACAAGAGATAATACCTTCACACAGTACTTGTAATAACCCTTTAACCCTTACCTTCTTATTTAAGCGATCATATTCACTCGCAATTAGTGGATTTATCGCGGTTCTGATCTGTGGATCTGTGTTGTCGATTTAACACAACTTCTTGCTTCTCCGCTCAGTAAACATTTGAAGCCCACGTAGCGACTGAACACAGTCCTACCAGACTGTAGTATGTTTTATTCTCATGAAAATACTGTGTTTTACACCGGTATGTACGTACATTTCCTCTCTCTAGATTGTAAATAGCAACATTCTCCTGAATATCAAGTTTATATTGTTATTTTTCAGTTGTACTGCAGCAATCTCCTGCAGTCCATACAAAAATCCGTACGTATTGGAAATATAGTCTTTTTTATGCTTTCATTCTCAGCAGGTGATTGCATCCTGCTTGCTTGTGTTCGTATATGACGTCATTATGCTCCGTTTTACCAGTCGGCAGGATGTGCCATACGTTTAACAAGTTATACATGGAAAGACAACATTCATACGTAGAAAACCTTCAGAATTATGACATTTTCACTTTGTCATTCCTTGTAGTGTAGACATGTCTAATCACAAATTTCAGTGAACGCGAGTTTCTTACGTATTACGTGCGTTTCACACGTATTTGCGCGTGTGACTTACTTCGTACTGTAAACGATGTCTTTACATTCACGGCAATGTATTCACTTTTTCAGTGTGAACGATTCAGAATCATACAATTTTGGATAGAACAGATCTTAAGACAAAGACATGCGGCCTCAGCTCAATAGCTAATAGTTATAAAGATACTCACCTCCCTCCCCCCAATGTTAATTTCCAATCAGTTTTGGACAGTCTAGCTCTGAAAGTATGAAAGTTGTGCAAAGTGAAATAATGAGAAAAGTAAAAATAGCATTTGTTTTCAATTTATATTATTCTTATACAGGCAGGTAGCTCAGTGGCACAGCGCTTACCTCTGGTTTGTGAGGTGTCTGGTTTAATTCTCGTCTAAGTAAGTTTGTGGTGGATCTCACCATGTCCGTTCGTTGTCTCCTCTATTCTCATTTCATCTATTATTTCATCATCATTCACATGCTTTATTCATCCATCTCCTTTAACATAAAGGGTATAGTCCAATAGTTGGACGTTAAACTGCACAAATTTTGTTTTTTCTGTTATTATTTTCTGCATTAAATAAGTCAATGACTAACTATATGAACAGTGAACCACAGAAATTCTTCATGAACATAATCCGTGATACTTGTACTCACAGTAAACAGCATAATACCAGAAAAAAAATATAGGACACCAGAGACGCCGATGAGTAGATAACGGTCAAGGGACTTAAATAATCTTATAATTAACTAAAATAAGAGATTATAAACAAGTTAACTCACTTCAAACGACTATACATATAAGCGTATCAAATAATATACGAATAGATTATGCGGTATATGTAGTATGATATTTCCTTAAGTAAACACAAGGCCTTACGCTGAGCTTTGAAACTATTGACAATAGTCCTACTTGCAAATCAATTAAAATATGGATCGATCATTCGAGGAAAGGCCCAGCTTCTAATGAAAATTTTGGGGGTCTAACAGTACCTGAGCTACTTGGGTCTGGCTCCACTGATTGATACATAATACTAATTCGAAAGAAGAACTTGTCCTTTTTCATTATTCGTTAAATGACTTTTGAAAATGCTAAATATTGATACGCAGTAATTTATTTGTAAATATTAAAAATACAAAATTCGATAACTCTCAAACGAGTTGGAGAACTTATCCGTACTAAGCGTATTTTCCGTTCGGTCGTCAAACATAGCTGAAAGTTCCCGATTTGTATAATATTTGTGAAAATTTACACATTGACACACAAGGAGAAAAGGGGAGAATATAGTGTCAATTAACAACAATTTAAAAATGCACGAAATTTACGGATAATATCAGATATAGAACCATTAACAGAATTAAGTCTGTAACTCGTCTTCTCCTTTTATTCTCACGATTACAACATCACTGAATTTCTCCGCTAGAGATTATCTTTGTTTAGCAGCATCCAACTGGAGCTCTGCCTTGTAAATGGAACATTTTAAAAAGAGTAAAGGGAGCGGGAGGGAATCGAACCCGGGCCAAGAAATTGAGAAATCACAACGCTAACCATTCACCTAAAGCGTTACTTACTCTGTCTCGCCTATATAAAGAGTATTTTCTGTTCGCTCAAAACGTTGGCTTGTTTATTGTCAAATTGATTGCCAAAACACAGGAATATGTTTGTCCCTACACTGACTAACTATGGGAAAGTAAGTGGAAATGTTCAATATTACAGGAATAATACAATCAAGTGGAATTATGCCTGTGCAAATACTTTTATACCAACATAGAAAATGAAATTAATCAGTATTTGAGCTTATTTGATTGACATTGCTGCCAACCTGGTACAAAGTGTTATGTTTTAAAACAGCAGTAGACGTCCACACTTTTCCCTAGGATTGCTAACATCAAAACATTCCTAAATATGGGGCACTGTCTTCCGAAGTATACGTGTGGCATAAATGAAAGCTGCGTCAAAATCATCATCATCATCACCCGGCGGGAGTTTACGTGGTTCGGTTTTTACGATAATCAATATGTCCACATCTCATATAGTCTTGCTGTTGAAAGGGACGTTAAACCCCAAAACAACTCAACTCATTAAGAACATACCCTAACACCACAAGTACATAGCCGGCATATGTCAATCATATTCTCTTAGGTACATGAGAATGTGTCAAGAATGTGCCTTATGTACCTCTGAGAATGAAATCACATGGACGGCAAGTGATAGTCACAATCTATGTTCGATCCTAGACACATGTCGGATATGTATCTGGGGAACGTGCCTAGTATGTTCTACTTATGTACCCCATGCCGTAAGAGTCAATGAACCACAAAATTACTCAACCAAAATATGTTAAGACGCCTATATTCGTAATATGTTTACCTTAAGGTGAGTCTAAAAATACATTAAACAAGTGAAAAAATGAAGGGCTACCTAGGGTGTGCGCAAACTACCAAACTTGGATTACTAGCCACGTGCTCTACCGACTTGCTGACGGAGACGATGAAGACAACGTCGGTTGTAGAGCAATAAATTGTTGAGGTCTTTTGAATTTGGTTAATTAGAGTGCTCCTTTAACCGCGTATATTCGACGATAACAGTTTGGGATCAGTTAAAATCTACTCGCCATGATATGTTATAACACAATGACGAGTGTCTATTTGCTTTATTTCTTGGTTGTTCCATATTCACTTTCAAATGATCGGCTACAGTTTCCATCTAATAAAGTTGATGCATTTGTTGCTTCTAGTACACAATCGCTAAGCAAAAGAAGAAACAAGTGCATCAAAGGTGGGAGATGAATTTAGAACAACTAAATGTAGCATGCCTAATAGATCTTGCGCTGTTAGAGTATCTGAAACAGCATGTACCTAAAGGACGTACCTAGAACAAGACAGATATATGTCCCAATTGTCGACATAAAAGCAAATGACTGTTAGGTTCCGAAACTGAACCCGGTATATAAATGCTATACTTGTGGTACATAGTTGCAAATATCGATTAGGTGAAACAAGTACCTAAAACTGCAGGTAGCTGAAGTACGTGTTTAGCACAGGTATATCATATGCGCAAAGTGTCGAGTAACCAAAAGGTAGCTGGGACACCTAAATGGAATATGCCTAGCACATCCTGTGCTGTTGGGTAGTTTTGAGTTAAATACCAACTTGAAACCATAGGTCCAAAATGAAAATTATTCATGCTCCTGGTATATATATATATATATATATATATATATATATATAGAGAGAGAGAGAGAGAGAGAGAGAGAGACTTAGTGGTAGAGCGTTCCCTCTGGTGCATGGGGTCCTTGGTTCTATCCCAGCTTGCACAAAGTGACATTTGTGGTGGAGAAATACAATGTGTTCGTGGGTTTTATCGGAGTTTTCTGTTTCCTCCCACTTTCTCCGTTCCACATTTTCATTCATTCCTCATCATCACCGTCTCCTTTACCTAGCTGACATATGCATGGGACGTATAACTTCATTTCATTTCATAAGATTTGATTTCATTTCATTGAAAAAAAATAGTATAATTCATAATCTGCATCTTTATAAAGTAGCTTGAACAATCATATAGATGTATAATGCTTAAAATTAAATTAAATCGCAATTTCGGTAATCTGCAATATCTTAGGTTTCTCATTTACTTACGTCAAATGTTTAGTTATTTTATACTCTATAGCAAGAAACATAAAATGAAATCTTTAGTTTTACATCCCACAGTTATGCCGGTTAGTCTAAAGCAGACGGTGATGATGAGGAGTGAATGAAATAGTAGAATGAAAGAAGTGTGAGGAAACGGAGAACCCCGAGAAACCCCAAGATCACGGTGTTTGTCCACCACAAACTCGATATTAGCTGCTATATAAAACAAAATTATCTATACCATTGTTATGGGAGGCCCCAGTTCGATTCCGGTATATCCTGTCTCATATAGCCTCGCTGCTGAAAGGGACGGTAAACTCAAATTCAACTCAACTAAACAATTATCTATACATTGAATTTAATTACAAAATCGGTATTGTTATCATAAGAGCAAGTTTATGAAAATGAAATGTATAATAATGGTTGTATATAAAATAGAGTTTGCGTAATTTTGTAATGCCCAACGAGAGTTGCAATAGTATAGTTCAAACTGTCAATTCCATCATTCTAATTATTTCACTTCAATGTTTAAATCTCTTCCATTTCTAGCAGTAGCTTCTATTTCTATCAGTATGTGCAGTTGTTAGCTCCAACGGCTCATTAAAAAGTACATTTTATTTACTAAAAGCCAGAATCCACTCCTTATTTCGATATATGTTGTTTGACTTAAAGTGAGCACTCCACAACTGTTTAGTATTATGTTCCACTTTCCTTCAGGCAATTTTTCATGTAAACAGACCATATTGTACTGAGCTTGTAAATGCCTCTCGGCATAAGACAAAGTCAAAATGTTAACACGCCGTTCTGTGAGTATTAGCTCAGCAGAGGTTTCGATTTATGTTTATTTGCTATGTTTCTGTTCTCTTTAGAAACGACAGCTATTTGTCGTATAGAGAAACTAATTCGATCCATTACTTTTTTTAACGTTCATCCACTAAAGCTTAACAATCATCTGTTTTACAAAAAAAAAAAAAAAAAAAAAAAAAAATGGTAAGTTTTACTTTCCTTTTTAAAATTTAATCCTTTTCCAGTGCTATATGCTAATCAGTGCTTTATTTGTAGACTGGAAGAGGAAGTTACGTAATTACTGCTTTACCAAGGTGGGAAGAATAGATCCGACCCTGTAGAAATCTAATAATTCTCATAAGCATTATCACTTAGGCAATATTCCTTCTACAACACTACAAATATAGTTTGCATCTCGAGTAATACGTAAAATAATAATAATAATAATAATAATAATAATAATAATAATAATAATAATAATAATAATAATAATAATAATAATAATAATATTTTAGTATCAGGCTTGAAGAGATTTCTATATGATATATGTATTCATGAAAATAGTCACTACTTGATACGTATTCAGTTGGTCTTCCATTCCCGGCGGGAGCTCATGCGGTTCGGATTCCACGTTAATCAGTAGGTTCTGTCTCATATAGCCTCGCTGCTGAAAGGGACGTTAAAATCTACAATGAAATGAAATCTTTGAGTTTTATGTCCCACGGATATGTCAGCTAGGCTAAAACAGACGGTGATGATGAGAAATAAATAAAAGGGACGAATGAAAAAACAGGAATAACCCCAGAAGACCCATGCACACGGTTTTCACACAGTTCACTTGGAGCGAGCTGAGATCGAATGCGCCAGAAGTGAACGCTCTACCACTGAGCCACTGCGGCCTGGCTTAAAGTCTACATGTCTAACATGTAATACTTCCCAAGTGTAACACTCCGATTTTGATAAAATTTAGCAGGTAGATACTACACATAAACGAAGCTGCTGAAAAAGGGTTTTTATTTTCTGCTGAAAAACTGATTTATGAGGCAAAAGCTCCCACCCAAAATTTTAAAAGTTGACTTCCGAAAGGGAAGAAGAAGTGGACCGAAGTGAATGAAATTGTGCACATATGTTGTAGATGTAAAATGAGGGAACACGTGCTTCACATTTTCCTGGTGAAAACAGTTGGGTCAGGCACGAACTCCTCCACGGAACAGCGTACTTTACAGTGTTTCGGGAAGCGCCTTTAACCCTTACAATGTTTTCCCACATAAACAGGAAGACGTGTTGATTTATTTCCTATTTACTCTTGATGTGCCAAATTTGAAGCAAATCTCATGCGGACACTTGGGAAACACGAGAGACCTTATTTAACATATGCAATACCTACACATTATCTCATTTGCTTCGGTCCACTCCTTCCTGCGCTACTATGATAAATGTACTTTTTTCGGAGGGAGCCTTGGTCCCCAAAACACCATTAGGGCCAAGGCCCCTCCGAATTACACTTTTGATATTTCGTAATCAACGCTTTAGAAGGTCTGTCTCCCGAAAAACTCTTTTTTTTTTTTTTTTTTTTTTTTTTTTTTTAAGGAAAATTCGAAATAGTATTCCCTCATTCCACGTCTACCATATTCGCTGAGTTTCATTGAATTCGGTCCACTTCTTCTTGCCTTTTGGGCATTACATTTCAAAATTGTGGGTGAGAGCTTTTTCCCCCTAAAACTGTTGTTAAGCAGAAAATACAAAATCCGTATTCGTTAAATTCTCTGCGTATTGTCATTACAACAAAATTTCGTTCCAGTTCTTCATGTCCTTTAGCACTTTTGACATACTATTATTAGCACTTCTGATATTTCATGATCAAATTTTTGGAGGGGGTCGTGCCCCAGCTAACCGTTTCTTTTTATGAGAATACGAAACACGTATTCCCCCATTTCTGTTACATATCTGTTCAAAATTTCATTCACTTCGGTGCACTTCTTCTTGAATTTCGGGCGTTAACTTCCAAAATTTTGGGTGGGTGCTTTTGCCCCTAAAGCCGTTTCTTCTGCAGAAAATAAAAAAGGACATATTCGTTTATTTTAGGTGTAATATCTACCTGGCAAATTTTATCAAAATCGGAGTGTTACACTTGGAAAGTATTACCTGTAAGACAAAACTAGTCACCTGTTGTATTTTCTCCGCTCCTAATTCTATATTTGACACTGATCACTTCGTTCCAATTGCCATGGATTTTGATTTTCTAACATTTAGTTTCATCCTGTATTCTTCACAAACTCTTCTCAAGTTTTCAACATCTTAATAACTTTCTTATTATATTCTGCAACAACAGCGATATCATCCCCAAACCGTATGCACCTAATCATTTAAACTCCTAACGAAATAATATCTCAATTATATAGACTCCTCTTCGCTATCTATTCTAGATTGATATGAAATAATGTCGGCGAAAGATATCATCCCTGTCAAACTCTCCTTCCAATTGCATTCTTTGTCTACTGTGCATTCACCAGTGATTTTCCACGACAAATCATGAATAATTCTTATAGTTCATATAATATTTATGGTCGAATATGTAATAGAACATATATAAATAACATACATCATTCTTCAAAGCAACAAATACGGTGAACATAAACATACGATTAAGAACCAAATTACGTCAGGGTGAAATAGGCTTAAACTTCAGATATTACAAAAAACATTTCATTTGCTCTCTCTGCTGGTCTAGTGGCTAGCACGTGTACCTTAGATGTACGGCATATTGGTTCTATTCAAGCTCGGACAATTTTAACTGTCTTTAATGTTTTTGTGTTCTTGTGTCCCTGACGTTCATGGTTATTGGAAATAAGTTTTAAATATGTATATACAGAGTAAAAGATATTGACAAGTTACTGAGTTACGTTCGGTGAATCAGTTGACTTAAAGAAAAGAAAAATGGTCTAAAGCGCTTGCGAGTAGATCACTCTTAAAGGTTACTTCGAGTACCATCAAAGTAAGATTTGTATTTTACCTGTTCTCGAAGTCTCTCTTTGCGTTTCTATCGGATTCGATTAAATAGAACTTCGAGTAGAGACGTCGTTGAATTAATTTAATAACAAAGTCAGAAATTCCGATAAAAGTAATTACTATGATTTTATTATTAACGTTGTTATTACTATTATTATTATTATTATTATTATTATTATTATTATTATTATTATTATTATTATTATTATTATTATTATTATTATTATTAGTTAAAGTACGAAGTTTAAAATGAGACGATGCAGCATTTACATAAACTAAATGATAATTTATTTGACAATGTTCACTAGTCCACCATACATTTGCGAGAGTTTCCTTTGGGAAATGAAGTGTATACAATATTGAATAGTAAAAATATTACAATAAAAATAAATTCTTAAAAATATTGATTAAGTAATTGAAGTTAAACTTGCCTTTTCAGTAAGAATTTTGTAGAGAGAGGATTTGCTTTAAAGTACAATCCTCACGGATATTCGAGTTTTAATCCGACTAGAAATCGATAACTTATACAATAATATTTACTTCATTACTTCTATAATTCTTTATTCTTGTACCTATTATAATTCTTTTTAAGTTACAATTTTGCCATTTCTAAACGTGGAACAAGAAATGAATGTAATATTCTATTTGTTAAGAAAACCTTTGTGTTAGGATAGTAAATTTACTATTTGTATCTAAAAAGAGCAAAGTATTATTTCAAATCAACTAGAGTTAATCAATGAAGGCCGATACTACTCTTTCCATAGCCAACCTTTATTTGGTCTATAGTTCAACCACAAGACGATAAACTTCCTGTATTCCACTAAGTATTCCAATAACGTAAGCCACCTTGACATTACATTAAACCTAAAATATAAATCGTCACTCTAGGCTCATCTACCTATATATAAATATCTTAAGCCACTTATGTCTCCAATCAAACACATAAACAACTAGAGCCACTTATGGCTCTTATTCCACATATAAAAAACTTCAGCCACTTATGGCTCAATTTGTGACATCAATTCCATTACACATATAAACAATTACATAGTTAGCGCTCTTCATTTTCTAAAGCATCGTTCTTCTTTTGTTTACTCTATCTATACACTAACTTTTAACACTTTTCACTCCCAACACTTTGAAACAATGATGATTTCAGGGGGTGATCTGAGGGAGAATTTGAAACACTATCGACCTAAAAATTTCCCCCTTCGAAGCCATACCTTCGATCATGCTCAAGTTCGACTAATAGCTGTTTTAGCTGTTTTCCGTATTTCATATATTGACAATCCCCCGGGAAGAATCTTCTGAAATCACCAATGCTTATAAATAGATTTTCATTAGAAATCAAAGGATAATAATGAAATATTGAACGTACTTAATATTTTGTTTCCAGCTATGGATTTTAAATTTGCAATTCATATAATGGTTCGTTCTATTCGAATTTGAAAGAAAGTAGTTGCAAAAGAATTATTCAAAGAAATGTTCTCAGCCCTCTGATGAAAATAGGAACACACTTTAAAAAAAGGCGATTTCTACTTACAGGGTTGGAACACATAAACTTGTGATAGATTATTTCACTCAAACCGCTCGAGCATTTCACATCCCTTCACAGTGTCTCTTTTGACTTTGTATAAAGTGGTTTTCGCCTCCACACTCGCTTTTTTATGTCGGTACGACTAGTGAGGGTTAAATTCCCGGGAAGATTCCCAAAGATGGGAATTTTCCGGGAATTTATGTACAATCACAAAGAAAGTTGCATTCTTTACTATATTATGATTTCAAAGTTAAATTTGTTTTTATATTACAGTATTTTATTACTGTGGTCCCCAGGGGAGTCTTTAAAATATATATTCTGAACGATGTTATTTTATTAATATTTTATTATATGTAGAGAGTACGCAAAATTGATATTTATTTACAATATGTTCTATGAAAGTAAATATGTTTCAAAAATGGTATAGTAAGTCCACATACTTTTAAACCGCTAAACAGTTTAAATTTACATGTTAGTGGTTTTTCTAAGCTTCTACTACTGATATTATAAACATATTAAATTCTTAAATGTTATAAACAAATTAGGTTGGGTAACTGCCAGAACACACATGTCCCACCATTTTGTCAACATTTGCGCATAAATATGTATGTTCATAATATTTGCAAGATACTTTCCTGTGTTTATAATTTTGCATGTAACATTGCCACATACGACTTTTCTTCCTGCCCATTTCTCGAAATTCCATGCGCTAATTCACATGTAAAAGAAGTTCAAGTACCTCTTCAGAAATTCGAATCAGAGAGAGGAGAGAGACTAACGTCTATTACTAACGGTGGTTCAGGGTTTATTAATAATACTTCATTTCTGTTTTTACATAATTCTACATTACTTTACTAAACGATTTCTTTCTTTATCATTTGTAAATTAGTACTTTGCTACTTTTGGCGATTGTTTAGCTTTGGCGGATCAGATTTTACACCTACTTTTTTGCGATATTCTATTCCGATGTTGTTGTTTTATGGTTTCATACGTTAAATTACGTTACCAAATTAAATTTAGACAGCATTCCCGAGCGAGCGTTAGCGACTGAAGGCCGGTTAGAGCCTCGCAGAGCATGTTGTTTTCTATCTTCGTTACGAACAATTCAGTTTCTTTTCTCACATAAATCACTTCGACTTACCTTTACGGTTTGTACAAATACCTTACTGACCTAAAAAATGTGTTCGATACTTACTTGACTACTTCAACACTACTATCAACTCATTTCTTCCCTAAATCATCCTACTTTTTGCTCGTTTTGGGACCCAAATACTAAACAATCACTCTACTTTTTAGTGCAAATGGAAATGGAACTTAAAAAATTAAATAATTAGTCATATAGTTCTTATAATTTGGAAGAGAAAGTAAAGAAATGGAAATAAATTCTTTGCCGGGAATTTATAGACTAGGGAAAGAACCCGGGAATATTCCCATTTTTTAAATTCCTTCCCACCGAGAATATTCCCACTACCCATCACTAGGTACGACTATGAGTTTGTGGTGGATATTTGGACGTTATAGGTCTTGCAATGTATAAGAGTCTTTTTCGTATAAATTACATTCGACTTTACGTCCTAAGAACTTATATACAACAGGTTGAATCTGTGAAATGATTGGGGTTGAACTGATCACAAATGTTTTCATAGTTATGAGTCTGGGTATGCAAACCAGCTTAACGTGTTGTGTTACTTATATGAAATTTGGTACAAATATAATAGACGCGCCGTATTTGATTCAAAACAAAGTAGTTCTGTATTTTGTTTTTAAAAAAAATCTGTAATGTTGATAATTTAGTAAATACCCTCTGAGTCCTGAACTGATTTGTTTCATTGCTCTAAAAATAACTTCAGAGCTAACTGATTACGGAAAACGCTTTTTTTTTTGCTCATGCGACGATTCTATCTAGTCGAAATTTGCGATTAAAATCCGGTTTGCCAGTCGTGCGCTTAAAACTAAGACCACCATGCTTGTACCTCACCGGTCGGCATTTTTGCCGAAACATTTCAGTATTCTTGCCAATTTGGTGTCAAGAACAAAACCCAACCAACCCCTGCAGGGCTTCTAACTCGTTCCTACTAATACTAATACTAATACTAATACTAATACTAATACTGCTACTACTAATTTTACTACTACTATTAATACCACTTTTGCTATGGATTTGTATAGTACAAGGGCAAATTTATTTTAATAAAAGAAGTTTAATGAAAATTTTAAAAGAATAACACTAGCCTGCGATGATTTTATTGCATAAGTGCAATATATTTCTGTGATGTGGTGATTGCCACCTAAGCCTAAAAGTAAGGTTAGTTTTGTCTCATCACATCACATTTAGTGAAAAATAGAGATAATCGTTTTACCTATTCATTCATATGCGTCTAAAGCCGGGAGGACTAAACATCCTGATTGGCTGAAATGATATTACTCTCATGGCGTGAAATGTAACGGTACGGTAGCTAAACAACAACTTATTGTGTCTGCCTACAGGTACGTTACGGGAGTGACGCCTAGCGGCATTGTTTTGTTTCCTATATTGCTTTTCCTGCAAATGATTCATACAGTTTCGTTGTAAGCTACCTAATTGTGCTCAGTGCTTTGAAGGCCCTAATATCGTGGTGTGTGCTTAGTATTTAGTGACGAAAGTGAAGTGCTTGTTCGCGGACTTTTCGGAATGCAGCGTCGAGGTTATAAGAATAATCCAGATATATTTTGTTATATATAAGGAACATATGTGCCCATGAAACAACGACGCAATATAACTTCCCTAATGCGAAAGGCTTATTTTCCATATTTTGGTATAGCATTGAGAGAATAGGACAAGTCTTGGGCACCACATAAGATTTGTCGAACATGCATCGAACAACTACGGCAATGGATGGAAGGTGAAAGACGAGCATTGCCGTTTGGAATCTCCACTTTGTGGCGTGAGCCTACTGGCCACAGCACCAATTGCTACTTTTGTTCTGTGAATGTGAAAGGTTTCAACAGTAGAAACAGGGCTACAATTGCTTGGTGACGCAAATTTTGAAAATGTCATGAACCAGAACGAGCGTTCAGCATGGCAAGCTTTCCGAGATGTAGCGAAAAACTTTCTTCGCAACAGAAAGAATCCAAACTATAGACACGATGGAAAGAACGCTAGTGTGTCTTAAAGAATTGGGTTGTAACATGAGTTTTAAAGTGCATATGCTGTTTTCCCATTTGGACTATTTTCTAGACAATCTTGGAGTGGTGAGTGAGGAACAAGGAGAGAAATTTCATCAAGACCTCAAGGAACTCGAACGTCGTTATCAAGGAACATGTAATTGCAACATGCTTGCAGACTACTGCTGGTTGTTGCAGGGAGAAGATTCTGCCACTAGTCACAAGCGGGCCGCGACAAGATGCAGTTCCTCAGGGAAGAGGCGTAAAACCCACTTGTGTGGATTTTTTGTGCGGCATGTCATGACCTATGGGTGCGTTATTTCCTCCTTTAAAATGGCGCAGATGAGAGCACAAATTCAAAAACACTATGGAGTTTACGTATGCTTGCTTTAAGAGTCTTACTATTTTATAGTGAATGCTTATCCATAAACAGTGCTTCTTCTTTTCCGTTTTCTTGCCTTGTTTGTTTCTAATATCGTAATTACGAGTTAACTTACTGTCGCATAGAGGGCTACAAATACAAATCTATTATATAAAAGAGAACGCACAAATCCTTTGTTAGCTCATCACGCTAATACGGCTGAACCAATTTCTTTCATTTTTGGGGGGTTATTAGGATTTGGACCCTAGATGGTTTTTATCATATCACTTTAATTTTTAATTACCAGTGTCTTGAGATAATTGACCATTCAAGTGTCCATAACGTACAAATCCTTTGTTAGTTCATCATAGGTATAAAAATAAACGTATTTATATGCAACCCGCATGACCGTGTCACTCGGCGGGTTAACATAAATGACAGGCGCTATAATGTTAACATTTACTGCAATTTGAAAGCGAAAAAGTAAAAATTATCTAAGTAACAAAGTTTATTGCGTTCCGGGGTGACCGCAGCGAAGCGGGGCGGGTTAACATAAATGACAGGCGATATAATGTTAACATTTACTGCAATCTTCTATGGTTTTTATCATATCACTTGAAAGCGAAAAAGTAAAAATTATCTAAGTAACAAAGTTTATTGCGTTCCGGGGTGACCGCAGCGAAGCGGGGTGAACGCTGCTAGTGTAAGATATTAATATTGTATATATTAGTAAGTGTACCAATATTCGTAGCAGCGTTATGAATAGCAATAAACCATTACATGCATTGATATTGGCAATGTTAATATGCAATTTGCAAGAAAACCTGATGTGCAATGACTAAACCGACTTTTGTTCTGAATTCGGTACACCCGAAATATGAAACGTGGCATACTATACTTCATGCAATGATCCAAAAGTTAAAATTCGCAGGCTAGTGTAATCGTTATATCACTATTTGAATATTATTTTTAATCTTATTTTAACGAAAGAAGTGTTTTAAAAATTCTTAGAAATAATAAAGAAAACTTTCCTTAGACAGGGTTTGAACCCAAACCAAAAACCATTTTTTTCTTACTAGCACGTTGCGCTAACTGACTCGGCCACTTTTTTTTTAAACTTTTATTTACATGCTTAGTAGTACATAAAGATCACAGGAAGGTTTAAAATTAAAAAAAAAACTCACCAATACATATTGATAGTATATACAAAAGACCAGACGATTAAGTTAAGACTGTTAAAAAATTAGCAAAATATTTCCGCTTACGAGCAATAGAAATGCTGGTAGCAGCGGATTTTAGGAAAGCAAGGTAAAGATCAGGGTGATAAGGTCCGGGGGTGGTTAACAAATAGACAATAGTGTGTGCCACAAACCAAATAACAGTATTATTCTTTGTAACAGGGTAGTAATTAAAATCTGGGTAAAGTATTAAAGCAGTGGCACGAAAAGAGGAAGGAGGAAGACGGCATATTTTGCTTAAAAGTACACACAACTGCTGCCAAATACTAGTGACTGAGGAGCAAGTTTCGAATCTATGGCTAAGAGAGTCAGGTTGTTGGCAAACATTACACAAGTTATCAGCACCAATGTTTAAGTGATACAAACGTTCTTTTGTGTCATATGCGTTATTAACAATAACATACCAAAGAGATTTGTGGGTATAGTTCAGAAATTTAGCATGAACATTACACCAGATACGAGACCAGTTATGAGAGGGTTGCTTGACTATTATATGTGGTGTAACTGCGGGATGAATGTTTAAATAGTACCAATACAAGTCCTTAACAGACATGCATTCTATTTCACATTTTGTCAAAAGTGCATAAGCCATGTCTATTATGACGTCTTTCAGGTGAGGATATTTCCAACTCCACGGGAAGGCATTGATAGGTCCCTCAAGGTCAATACAGGCAAAACACGCTGCAAACACCGCTGCAGAGACAGTGCTGTGAGTAGAACACGCGAACTGACAGCTGCGATGTAACAAGAGAGCTTTGGCTTGAATGTTTACATCTAGAAAGCCAATGCCCCCGTCCTTGGGAAGCAAACGCAACTGAGTGGAAGACACACGTAATAATTTGCCGTGCCAAAGGAAAAACAACGCAGAACTATGTAAGGAGCGGGCGATATTGTGGGGGAGGGGATAAATCTGGGCGAGGTGCCAGAGTACGCTATACCCAGTCTGTTTAAGAAACAACAATCTGCCTAATAAACTAAAATGACGATGTTTATGAAAATAAAGAATATTTTTAATTTTTGCAGCAACGTGGGCAAAGTTAGTAGTAATGGTACGTGTGGTATTAGGAAACCATTCAATTCCTAGTATTTTAAGAGAGTCGACAACCGCAAAATAAACCCCATACTCTTGAATACAATTGTCATTTAAACACATAATTTTCGTTTTACTGTCATTTAATTTTGCACCAGATATTCTTTGATACTTGGTTAGTAAATACAGAATATGTTGAATTTCTACAGGGCTGTTCACGAAGTAATGTGTGTCGTCGACATAGCTTTGTGCAACAATTTTAGTATTATATACAGGGACCCCTGGTAAAAGAGAGTGAACAGAAAATAACAAAGGAGCCAGAGATAAACTAAATAAAATACTGGACATGCTATCGCCTTGAAGGATTCCGTTATTAAAAGGAATCGCTACACTTAAGCCACCATTAATCTTCATCTTAGTGATTCTCTGAGAATAGACACCTTTAATCATAGAGATAAATTTGTCACCAAAATCAAAGCGAGTTAACACATTAAACAAATATTGATGCTGAATTCTATCAAAAGCCTTAGAGTAGTCCGTTGAAAGAATAGCCACTGTATGATCAGTTCTACACTCATAATATGCTATAAAATCTCGAAGATTGGATAGCGCTTCATACATACGGCGAGTCTGTCCATGGCCATATTGACAGGGGCTTAAGAGATCTTCAATGTATGTTTTCATTCGCAGAGTGAGGCAACGGGTCAAAATTTTGAGGTCCGTACACAGTAAGCTGAGAGGTCGAAGGGCATCAACGTCATGGGCGTTTGCATGTTTGGGAACCAACACAGTGATACCCGTTCGTAAGGAGGTTCCTAAAATGCCACTATCACGATACTCGTTAAAAAGGTCAGTGAGAAAGGGAGCAAGGATGTCAATAAAAGTGACATAGAATTCCACGGGCAAGGAGTCGACACCAGTGGATTTGCCTCGCTTACCAAGTTTAATGGAGGTCATGACCTCGTCTACCGTGGCTAAGACGCTCCCTGTCACCATCGGTTAAGGTAGCTGGTATGTGTTCAAAAAAAGTATCATCACTGACAAACAAAGAAGGCGTGGCATAGAGATGTTTAAAATGTTCTATAAGATATGCAGTCACGTGAGGTCCCTCATATAAATGTCCATCGGGGTCTTTAAGATGCGAAATCAGCTGTTGTTTACCTCTACTACGTTCTCGCTGTACGTGGACAGTACTAACAGATTCTGTGGAATCAGTCGAAGGAATCTTGCTACGAACAATATGGCCGTACATACGTCGGCGATGCATAGAGAGAAGAAAAGCCTTGATTTGATGAATTTGAGGCCGAACAGATTCTCCTTGAGCCTGCGCCTTCACATAGTCCCGTAAAAGCTTAGAATAATATGCATACTGTTCACAGAAGGCCTGATGACGATGAATACTGTATTGTTTACTAACAAAACGAAACACAGGTTTTACATGTTTCTCCCAAAAGTTCATAAAAGTACCTTTATAGCTGCGTTTCTCCTCCATTAAGGATGCCCACTCAGCACGGATGACAGATTGATAGTCCGCTTCAGCGAGGATCGACGTATTAAAATACCACAATGAATTACTTTTAAGGAATTTTGTTACAGGTAAATTGATAGTCATAACGACACAATAATGATCACTAAAAATCACAGGTTCAATTTTGATGTCCTTGACGTAAGGCAATAAGATGCGGCTGACGTAAATTTGATCAAGTCTCGAGGATGAATGCGATGTCCAAAAAGTATGACCCGGAACGCTGGGAAAATAGAAACGCCACACATCGACGAGGTCATATGTTTCAATCACTTTGTGGAGGGAAGGTGAGAAGGGGTAATGAGGCTGGGCATCTATCTCTGAAAGTACTGCATTGAAGTCTCCAGCGAGGATACAGGGGTTGGACCCATTATATAACGCCTGCATGAGATCAGTTTCGAAGAAATTGTTCCGTGCCCTAGTTTGAGAGTTCCCAGCAGGAGCATAACTGTTACATAACCGCATAGTCCGTAGTTGGCCCACAGTAAGTCTATCAGTCAGAGGAGTAGGATGTTCAAGAAAGTCTATATCACTTCTATATATAATTGCAGTCCCTAAGCCTTGGGGATTAAAATTAGAGCACCAGGAGTGAGTAAAGAGGTTGGAAAATTCAGGCAAAGCCACTTCCTGTGTGAAGAGGATATCTATCTCTGCTTTACGGATGAAATCACTCAAAGCATGTTGCTTAACCAAGGAACTTAAACCGTTTAAGTTTAGAGTGGCGATACGAAAACAATACATTTGGATCCACCAAAGAAAAAAAAAATTGTAGAAAGGAGAAAGAAGATGACATTATAGAGAGAGGGGATATTACGAAAGATCCGATGCACTGTCAATCCCTTTCCTAGGACGAGATTTTGAACGGGTACGAGCAGACTCTACAATATAACTATCTTGAGACTTTATTAACTTCAAAGAAAAATCACTGTCGCCACTTTCAGTTTTCTTTTTCTTGCGCCGGGTTTGGGACAAAAACACATTTTCACTTGCACTAAGGTTACTAGCAGTAGAAACCACCACATCACTGGGCAAAACACTATCACTAGTAGGTGGAGCGTTGACACTAGGTGGGGCACCAGAAGGGGACAGAGAGGTGAGAGTTGTCACATCAGATTGGCGGTGCACAGAGGGAACGTCATCACTGTTGAGAACACGTTGATCAGAAAGTGAACATAAACCTGTATCAGGTTCCTGTGGAGGCTCAACAATACGGTCATCACTAATGGGAGGGGCCTCTTCAATATTCACTGTGCCGTTGGCAGAATCCATAGTATCAGAAGTCGACGGAGCTGTGTGCATCCTGGAATCACAAGGAAGGTGCACGGGAGGATCGGGCGATTTGACAGCAGGAATGTCACGAGGCGAGGTCAAAAGTGGGAAGGTGTTGAAATTAAGTAATTCTGGTGTGGGCGTTGCGGAAGGAAGATTAACAGGAGCAGGGCGTGACAAAGGGGAAGATCGGAGTACGGGACGAGAGGATAGGGGAAGGGTACTAGAGCGACGCTTATCACAATCTTGGAAAAAATGTAGAGGACTATCACAGAAACTGCATGTCTTGATTTGACCATTATATGTGACCCACAATCGTAAACCTGCGATTGTCACATAGGAAGGTATGGAATGCTTAATGTTCATGCGTATCAACTTCCTGCCAGTACGAGTTTTATAAATGTGACCTGCATCATAGTATTCGTCTTCAATATGTTGCACCTCACCGTACTTAGAAAGCACACTGATGATTTTTGCATTATCTAGTTCACTAGGACATACGTGTAGTTTAACTAATTGCGACATATTACTAGCAGAATCAAGGTCCAGAACAAATTCACTGTCATCATCTTTGTACACAACTTTACCTTGTGAATCACGTAGTATTTGCTCATAAGTAATCTGGTTTAAGAGTTTAATATACAATATTTTCCTGTTGAAGTCCATTTCTATTGAGATAACCTGGTCCGGGGATAATTTGAAGGTTGAAGCAATCCACTCATGGAGTTTAATCGACGTGGGACGATTACTGACAGGACGAAAATTAATGCGTATAGTATTCACTCGTAAACTAACCATGTCGCAAAACCGTTATCAAAAGACCAAAAGAATAGCACTGGGTCGTAATAAAGACGTTCACAGTCCAATACCACACACAAATGTGCAAAACACGAGGAACAAAAACGAAGCGTTCGCAACTGCACACAGCTTACAAGCACACAGCAGACGAGCGATGTACACACCGCGACTGCACAGACCGAACTCCAATCACTAGGGACGACACAATCTGGAGTTTATTTTGTGTTATATGTAGGTCATGACTCGTGATGTCGAATCTGTATCGGTCAATCAGATCAGATGATATCTGAAACCTTTGAAATCCGCAAATATGACACCGGCGGTACAGTGGAAAAGATCTGCGCCACTCTCTAGAGAAACGGCTTAGCGAAATATACGATGCGTGTTTTTTTTCAAATGTGTACGACGTCGCTAATAACACAGAATAGGAAAAGTAACAGAATTTACGGCTTTTTTAAAATGCAAACTATTTATTTATGTATATATTTATTACCAGTTATATGAATATACTTGAATATCTTAGGTCAAAGTTGAAGTGTACTAATTTGCTATAGTATTGACATTGTTTGCAGCCCGAAGTAAGAAACTAATTAATATTATCATGCAAGGGAGCCGATTTCTCTGTAAATTTGGGGGACCCATTCAGATGCAGAAGATATATATATATATATATATATATATATATATATATATATATATATAGTGTGGCACTAAATTCGTTGTACGAAAGCGAAGGAGTGATTAATTAGGGTAAAACAAACAAAAATGTTCCAATAAACATAGGACGGAAACCCCACCGTTTACGTGTTATAGGCTGCCAAAAACATGAAAAAATTAATTCTAAAGGTCTATAGCTCCAAGACTATGGAACCTATTGTAGTCGGGTCAAGACTTCACTTAGAAACTAGTATGTACTCTGTCCAAAAATGCGTGTTTCAGAATCCTGAGGTGCTTTCACAACAATTTTTATAAAAGGAGTTTGACTACGGGCCTATGATATAAAGTACTCTCTAATTACCTCCATAAAAATTGTTGCGTTGGTACCTTAGAATTCTAAAACATGTATTTTTGGATAGAGCATATGCTAGTTCCTAAGTGAACTTTTCACCCACAGTAGGTCCCATAGTATTGGAGCTGTGGACCTTTAGAATACATTTTTTCATGTTTTCGGCAGCCTATAACACGTAAGTGATTGAGTTTCTGCCCTATGTTTATTGGAACTTTTTTGTTCGTTTTAATCTCAGGAATCACTCCTCTCTTTTGTACAACGAATTTAGTGCCATACTATATATATGAAGACTTTAAGACAAATTATACTCTAACTATGCCAAATATTGTATATTCACAAATACACTAGGGGGCCCACAAGACTTTTTGAGGGGTGGGCCCTCTGAACCCCCAGGATCGTCGCCCTCATGTTCAGGTCGCCGACCGACCTTACGAAGCTAATTTTGTTCATTCTTAAGGAAAAAAAAATCAACAATATACAAGCATAGTTATTTGATACTAGAGTGCTAAATTCTTATATGCAAGTTCATCCTGGATTCGATAGTTATGCGTTCAGGGGGAAGCCCAAGGAAATCAATACATTAAAAAACATTTCTCGAAGTAAAAGTAGTCTAAATTATCTATTGAGCACAACACGAGGACGCACAAACTTACGATGATGATTACGTTCATGAGCATTCTGATAATTTACCAGTGCTATTATCGTACTTCGTTACACATTAGAAATATTATTTCATGTCCCCGCCAAGTGAACATTGTGGTGGACAAAACCCGTGGTCGTGGGTTTTCTCGGGGTTCTCCCGTTTCCTCCCACTATTTTCATTCCACCATTTCATTCATTACTCATCATCACTGTCTTCTTTAGCCTAACCGGCATAATCGTGGGACGTAAAACTCAAAGATTTCATTTCATTTCATATTATTTCATGAGAATATCTTCGCGCTTATTTTCGTTTTCTTTAGAAATGGAACAAACTCGTAAATTGTTTATATTAGTCTATGTGAACATTTTCAAATTGGCAGAAGTATTTGAGTACATGAGTTTACATTTAAACCAACAAATGAACAGATGTGGTCTCACAGTAATGTTAACAAACTAGTTATAATGGCTTATTACTGAATAAAATAAAATGAAGTGTTTACTTTTATTTTCCACGAATATGTCCTGTAGGCAAAGGGATACAGATGATTAATGAGAGTGAATGATTATAAAAGAATCGGCGGAATAGTCATGTGGGAGGAAACGTCTGAATCGCGAGAAAAGCCACGGACATAATGTTGTCCATCACAAATGCATCTGGCTTGAATTCGAAGCAGGTACCATTCACACTAGCTGTCAGCACTCCGCTATTGATCCACTGTGCCCTTTGATAATGAATGTTTGTGATTTTTGTCATGACGAGGAATGATCACAATATTCTGTTCCAATGAGCGAAGCAGTATAAGAGAAATCAATCTACTGGACGAAAATTAACAAAGATTGAACTCTTAAAACGTTTGCTTTTATGTATGATTTTTTTTTTTTACTTGTGAATCTCAGAACAGAAAACACAATACTTTCACAATATAATATTTTGCAAATGTACTACCATATACCAAACATTAATCATCTCAGAGCTGAGGGTAGGCTTGTAGCATGTAAAAATTAGGGGGGGGTTAATCCAACCATATTATTGTTCATCGCCATATTATGATTTATTTGCAAGCCTACCTTGAAAAGTTTAGGGGCATAAAAATTTAGGGGAGCAGTCTCCAGGGGATACTGGCCTATCTGAAGGGAAGAAGAATATAAATAATCTTATGTTTGTATACTTAGAACACTACTTCGTGTGAGGTTATTAAAAAGAAAATTTGAAGTTGTAAAGTAACAACATACGTAACATATAATGAATTTCTGTCAATATTCCTCTTGTTCAGGCTCGAAAAATACTGGATGTCAGTTAGTCAAGCGGATTGGAAAGAGGAGACTGGCTCATAAATAAGTTAAATCAAAAATAAAATTATGAAGGCCGTTGTATGAAATTGTATTATTATAGTGCCTAAGTTTGAGAACCGGCACCTAGGTCAGAAGAAAAATTCTCGAGCACTTCTCTTGTTTGTGATGGTCTTTCGGCAGCCTAACCATCTGTCTGCATCTATTCGTTAGAGCATCCTTCAGCTTCAAACCACCGTAGTGACCACAAAAGCATTTCTCTTGTAGAAAAAAAATAAAAATAAAGCGCTATATATGAGAGGCATTCAAATGAAGCCCGGTCACTAGTGTAAGTAACGGTAATGATTGTATTAACTCAGAAATGTAGTTATACACAGTACACATACTCAAAAATAGTCACCAAAACTGTTGGCACATTTATCCCATTGCGACACTAGCCGGTCGATTCCATCCTTGAAGAATCTAGTAGGCTGCTGTTGGATCAAGGCCTGGACCCAGTCGTCCGTTGCGAATCGATGTCCGCGAATAGCTTGTTCTAGAGGTCCAAACACACGAAAATCACACGATGAAAGGTCGGGACTGTACGTGAATGTTACAGCGTTTCCCACCAAAACTGTTACAATGTCATATTCACCGCATTGGCCATGTGTATGCGGGCGTTATTATGCAGGAGGATAGCGCTATTAGACAACATGCCTGGTCGTTTCAACTTGATGGCTCCTCTAAGGTTCTGTAATGTGGCTTCATAACGCTGGGCATTGATGGTAGTAACCCGTTCCAGGAACTCGACAAGAAGTGGGCCCTTGTGGTCAAAAAAGGGCATCATGACCTTACCAGAACTGCTGTCCACGGTCTTTGATTTCTTTGGAGGTGGTGAAGTCGCATGTTTCCACTGCTTGCTCTAACGCTTGCTTTCCGGTTCAAAATGGTGACACCATGTTTCGTCCCCTGTGACAGAAAGCCGTATTCTTTCTCATATAACATTGCAGATTACTCAAAGACAGCGCCATTTGCGTATTGCGCTGTTCGGCGGGCAGTTGGTGGGGAACCCACTGCCCACAAAGTTTTCGAAAGTTCATGTGTTGATGCATTATTGTGTGGGCAGTGCCCACACTAATACCGAATAAACGATGGATCTCGTCCACGTTGTTTCTGCGATTGTCCAAGACTAGAGCATTCACTTCTGTAATAATTTCCGGTATGATGATACGATGAGCATGTCCAGGACGAGTATCGTCTTCCAGTGACTCGCGCCCCTCAAGGAATCTTTTACGCCATTCAACAACACTTGCACGACTCAGACTACTCATCGTACATAGCCTTCATCCGTCGATACATTTCACGGCCTCCAACTCCCTCCAAAAATCGAATCACTCCTCGTTGTTCCTGCTTACTGGCGTGCATGTTCGGTAATGGAAATAACTTGTGCGACCACCTTCTCTTCGGCGTGAAACCACACCGGATCTATGCAACGTCAAACGGTGGACACGGGTCAGTCTCTCTACCAGTCGATGGCGCCACCATACTGACAGTTACGTGATGCCACCTTACATGCAAGGCAAAGTTAGACGCATTGGCCAGGTTTCATTTGAATGTTCCTTATAATACGATTCTTGTAGCATTAAGATAAGATTAGTTGTAACAATGGTGTGGGATGGCCGATTGATAATATACAGAGTAAATAGTAGAAAAATGAAAGGATGTTATAGGATATGAATATTTTTCAAGGGATTAAGAGTTTTTTTGGTGCATAAGTGCTTATTTGCAGCCGTACCATAATAGCATGGAAATTAACGTCATATCTTCAAAATATAGGAAAGCTATATGATGGCCTGGATATTCACAATCTGCGCATGAACTCATATAGTGCTTAGGCACAAATGTTTTTGGGGTAATACAATAGTAAAGTAATCCTCCTTAAGTGTATAAGTATCTAAGATATTTGCAATGATAGAACATCACAAATGACCATTAATGTATTTCAAACTAGGAAAATAGATATTGTTAACACTTTACGTTTATATACAGTAAGTGTATTACTTATTTTGCCATTTTACTTTCACTATTCTACTAAATTTACTTGTAGTTTGTAGTGACTGCCATATGAAAAATCCCTGAAGCTTCCAGTGCCACTCACAGCTCGCTTACGTACTTGTGACGTCACGCCTAAACCCTTCTCTGTGTTGCCGTGAAGTAAGCAGCTCATTTTTTCATTGTATGAAGCATTATATCTCCGTACAGAAGAAATATTCTTCTGAGATTTTTGGTATGTGGTATATTGAAGATAGTTCTACACGATGCTGTCATTAAATTGCAACCTTTGGTTAAAAAGGAAATGTACATTACATACCTATTACATACCACGTTATTTGCCAATCAATTTGACTATTATCGAGCAACTATTTTGAACAAACTGTAAAGCCTCTTTATTTAGGCAAGCGAGAATACGTAACGCTGTGGATGAGTGGTTAGAGTTGTGCTTTCCTAATCTCGTAGTTCGAGTTAGATTCTGCTCCTCGACCTTTGCACTTTTTACTATGTTTCATTTACAAGGCTGAGCTACACTTGGATGCTCCTAAATAAAAGATAATCTCCAGTTGAGAAATTCAGTGATGATATAATCTTGAGAATAAAGGAAAAAGAATGGATAGAGAAAACGAGTTGCAATGTTAATTCCGTCAAAGGTTCTATATTTGATATTAACGGTTAATTTCGTGCATTTTTAAATTGTTGTTTATTGACACTATATTCTCTCTCTTTCTCTTTCTATCTCAATGTGTAAATTTTCCCAAAAAATATACAAATCAGGAACCCTTAGTTATATTTGCAACCTAACGGGAAATATGTTAATGGGGATAAGTACTCCAACTCGTTTGAGTGTTATTGAATTTTGCACTTTAATATTTACAAATAAATTACTGCATACCAAAATTTAGCATTTTTCAAAACTCATTTAACGAATAATGAAATCGGACAATTTCTTCTTTTGAAGTATTATTACGTATCAATCAGTTGCGCCGGAACCTAGGAGCTCAGGCCCTGTTAGACCCCCAAAATTTTCATTGGGGTTGGGTTCTTCCATCCATATTTTTAATTCATTTGCAGTTTGGACCACTGTTAAGAGTTTCAAAACTCAGCGCAAAGCTTTGGGTTTGTTAAAAAAATAACCTACCATATATACCGCATAATCTATCCATATAGTATTTGCTACGTGGTTATGTGTAATTACTCGTATTTGAACTAAGTAAACTTGTTTATATAATCCCTCATTTGAGTCAATTACAGTATAACATTAACTAAGTCCCTCGACTGTTATCTACTCATCGGACCTTTGGTATCCGTATATTTTTTTAAGTAGCTATGTATAATTTTACATGTGTCTCATACAAACAAGAATTATTGTGAGTACAAGTATCGAAAGATTCCCTTTTTTCATTTCGTCAACCAGCGTTTTGCTCAACTTTTGCACAAAAGCACCCTTTACGATTTGTGCTTTTAACACTTCATGCTGCTGTGCTAGCTACTACCAGGCGTAATTAATCTTGGAGCAGACGTTGCCTATCTTGCGGAGTTTGTACATCAAGAATTTCTTTGGCCTACTTTACACTATTGTTTAAACAGTTCAGATTTCACATATATTTGGTAAAAGAGATCCATGGAAAATAGTAATATTATTATCCACAAGCTTTTGTGCTTCAAATCACATCGCTTTCATAAATTGCAACTAATATTACAATAAAATGAACAGAAGAGGGTTTTTTCGTAGTTGCAGGGCGCGATGATATACAATAACAATTGTGTGGATAAACTTGTGTTCAGTGATGATTATACCTATCATGTGGCTAAAAAAAGTAAAACTTCATAATGTGATTTGCCCAATTTTATAAATATAAGAATTACACTTAGACAGAACACTGTACCTATTAATTATTAGTCAATTCGTAAAATAAATCTAGAACGTTAGTTATATATTAGAGAAAGTGATATACACTTTTGATTATTTTAGTTTCAACAATGAGGATGTGTAAATTATAATCTACTATCTAAAGGAAGATAAGAGCAACTACTCCAGTTTTCTTTAGGTAAATAAACATTATAAGATCCAACAGCATATGTATAGAAGACACAAGAGATAGTAACTTAGCTTAGAAGATCCGTCGACAATGGACATTTGCAATGATTTTTATTGTGCTATAAAAAAAAAAAACATCACAGCTACTTATTGCGGAAAATTCAATTCCAATCCATTTCGTCAACACGCGTAATGTTCAGTGTAAGCAAAATACAATGTTAGTCTGATTGTCCACTTCCCTGGGCATTTTTTGTTCATTTTCAAACAACTTCCACCACCACTGCACATTTGTCATTGCTAAAGCTATCGTCCCTATACACCAACTCCATTTTCCTGTGAATACTATGATTGTCCTTTAACCAAAGTAAAAGAATAAACATTCGCAGCTTATATTATGCTATGGACGTCCTGATCACTCAGCCCATCTTTCTCAACTGGTAGCAATATCGTTAAGTAGAGGAAATAGAAAGTTGCCCAGCTGCTGTTCCAAGAAAAAGCTACCGCATCACTTGTATATTTTGACTGTATAATAAAATGTATTACAGGCTGACGAAAAAGGCGCAATGACTTTTCGATTTTCTCTAACAACATGTAGCTTCTCAGCAAGCGAAATAGCCAGATAGAATTGAAGGATAACGGGAGAAACAAGTTAGACAACTGTTTAGGAAGTAATTATTTTAATTTATTTCTAACGTTTCGAAATGTTCATGGCTAGAAATATTTATTATAAAAGTTGTTTATTAACTATACCTCGCAACCTTATGTTTGTATCCTGTATAGTAAGGAGGAAATAACTCTCAACTTAGCATCGTCATTGACGTTTTGCTCCAATCAGAAGTTTGAACTTATAATGTTGTTGTTTTTATAATAGAGATAATAATAGTAATTGATATAATAAGGTTCTTAATTGACTTCCATTCTTAGCCAACAAGGTCCAGTTTCTACTTTCTAATCTTACGTCTGTGGGCAGTGGCGGCGATTGGACGTTACAAGTGGGGGGGCAAGATATGATCTGAATATGTATCTTTTCCAGTTAAAATACCGTATATGGTGCTTCATATTTAATTAAGTAAATTGTCAAGAGCAACGCACATAGGTACTAACCCTTGATTCCTTGCTCATGAACATCTTAAAATTCTGTCTGGAAAATTGTGATCAGATTATTTAATAACATATTTGTAAAACAAATAAATAGAAAGGATATTATTAATCATACTAATGAATAATGAGGCTTGTTTTGTAGAAGTTATATTGAAACTGGGGATTAATGAACAACTTACATGTTTAACTCCACGCTTGCCATTAAATGTATGCTATTACTCTTAGAAAATGAAAGACAGTAAATACTACAAGCATATGCTACGACGCAATTGTAATATTCATTCCTTTGAATTGCAATTAAAACGCAATTCCTGTAGCTGTCTTAACTCCACGGGAAGACAAATAACCAATACACACTTACGCAACGACAAATATATGGTACCATTTTTTTCTATGAACCAGTAATATATGCAAAAACTTTACATTTCCAAATGAAACTATATACATTAACCATTATAAATTATTGCTTTTCAAAGGTAAATTATTGAATTTCAGTCAATGAGCTACAGCATCATCCCCTTTTATCCTAGGATCATGGTTAGTACCTCATTCTCTTCAGAATAGAACAACCTTTCAAACGGTTCCATTTACGTTTTCCTATCATGTCCCTAAGGCGGAACATTGTGAGGGAAATCTGGATTTTTTCTTATTTTTTTTTCAAACTTTGATCCCCTCTGGACCCCCTTTGTTAACGCACAGATCTCAAAATCAACTAAAAACTACGAAGGGGTGTACTAAATGTGTATAAATATTTCAAGCTTCTCCTGAAAACTGCGGGAAAACTTGAAGTGCGGGTAAATGTTTACCAATGAACTAACAACATTCCCACAATTCCCCAGATGTCCCAGATGTAATATAAAATTTTTCTGAGACATCACTATTTACCCTATGATCACTCCCTTCAGAATAGAACATACTTTCAAACGGTACCACTCACATGTCTCTATCATGTACCTGAGGTGGGAAAATCATGAAAAAATGGATTATTTGTTTAAAAAATATTCCTTCTTTGTACTTTTCTGCCCCTCTGTACCCCCTGTTTTAACGTAGAGATCTGAAACAAATCTGAAAAATACTAAGGCGTGTATTAAATGTGTGTACAAAATTTCAGTCTCCTAGGTACAAAAGTAAGCTTTGCAAAAAGTAATAAAAAAATCATAACAAAAAAATAATTTTTTAGTTATGACGTCATCACACTACGTCTCGACGCCAAAAGGCGTGGAAGCACATGTAACGTGTTCTATAATGCCTCCAGTCTTGAGTAAAAAAACAAAGTAAAAAGCATTTTTGGTACTTTTTTTAAATCGAATAATGAAGATTCTAGCCTATCACCGAAAAATATATGATATAATTTAAAAGAGTTAAGTGGTTACTTCAAAAAAGTGGGGGGGCAACTGCCCCCTCTTGACCCCCCTAATCGCCGCCCATGTCTGTGGGATTCATCTTAATATTGTCCTCCCATCCACGCTAATATCTAGGTTGAATCCGACTATGTTTCGAGTTAAAATGTTTGGAAACATTGATGCTTTCTTCAATTTTCGGTGCACGATTTACCCACCTAAGCCTCCTAGACGTACTGACCCAGAATAATGTTAGATAAACATAATAAATTTTTGTAGTTACTCATTATGAAATATCCACCATTCACCATTCCTCATTCCTATGCCTTTTGGATCCAGATTTTATTTTATTTATGGCACCTTCTTTGAAGTAACCGCAGTAGTAATATATGAAAATGAACCTTCAATACTGCTATTTTGTTTCTAAATGCTTAGTATTAACATAAAGTATATTTCCCTTTATTAAAAGATTGAATCAAAGTACTAAAGATTCGAAACTTAGGCGTACCTTGGGAGAGACAGAAAAGACCTTCTTTCTTCCCACAGTATTTATCATATTTTCGTATAAATCTAAGTAATGTTAAGTCAAAACGTTATATCGTGCTTTTTAGTTTAAGTTTTAAATGCATTGTAATCTCAATAAATATGTAAAACAGACAATAATACCCTTTTTGTTTCAACCTGGTACAATTATTTTCAAAAACAGAAATCATAATTAGTATATTTGCTAACATTAGTCTTATCAATTTATCAACTGCAATCAAAAAGACATTCTTATTTATAGTGTGATAATCAAATTGACTATTTTCTTGTTTCAATCCAAAATAATGAAACTCCCCACTAAGGCCTTCAAAAGAGAAGTAAGGAAGAGGATTTTAATGGAACAAAACTGTATCCGTATTTATAATAAAGAATTTTTGTTATTATTAGTATTATAATTAGAATGTGGGAATTTATTTGGACGTATTAGTTCATCATAAATTAAATTACGCTAATTGTACTAATGAATATGCTTGTTACAAACGCATATTCGAGACTTCAAAATGGTGCTAATTTTTCCTAATACCGTATTTCCCTTGTTAATCATACTTGATAATAACTTGAAATTAAAACCAAAATATATAATTAAACGGGTAGTACATCAAAAAGAAATTCATAATAAGAGACTATGGTCTGTTTATGTAGCGAACATACGAATATTATGAGTCAGAAAGAAAATGAATGGCGATCTGATAACATTCCAATAATTAATGTTCCAAATATCCAAGTTATATTTTTAATATGTTACATTTACTAGCTTATAACGGCTTTCTATATGCATAAAAACGTGCTGTATTTTGAGAATATACAATAGTGAGAATACTGTCAATATTTAAAATAAAAATATATTTCTTGCGTACAACTCTAGTTATGTGGTACAGGTAAACGCGAAAAATTAAGTTAATCAATTGTAAGTCAATGACAAATATGTGAATGAGCAAAAAGTCAACAGCAATTGAATGATTTGAAATATTTACTTTAGTAGAAAACAAAGTAATGTTTATTTACTGTAAAATATATCATAAGTAAATATTATTCTTATGATTTTCTTTGTTTATTAACTATTTTCCTTTAACTATATTATATGCTCATAAGAATAAACTTTACAATGATCCCGGTGTTAATATCATTTAAATTACTTATACTGATAATACTTTTATACTTTTCTTAATCAGAAATTAATACGAGATAATCTGATATGGTCGTATTTTGTTTTTGTTTATATTGTCTATAGTGGAACGCACAAGAATGCCAACCATTGCCTCCGCCGCGACATCAACAGATTGGAATTCTTTCGATTTTCTACAGAATAAGGTGCCCCCTTTACATACCTTCAGATGGAACGAATGTTGTGTATCAGCTTCCTGCGTCATTTGTGGTAAGATTAGTAATATAAACAATACCTTGCTAACTTAACCAGTTTCTGGGCTACTAATTACAAAGAAAATTTAAAATAAAAAATCTTTTAACCAATTCTTTCGGTTACCTTAAATGTCAATAGTGGCAATATTTATCTTCGGGCCCAGTTAAATTTACGTTGATGTTGCACCATCCTCTAGTGACGTAATGTCACGTGGTAATTAGTCCACTTTGCACACACAACTTTAAAAGTGATTTAAAGTGATAAAAAGTTATGTACGCACTTCACGAAACATAGCTGAGGAAGCGTCAGCGAGCGAAGGGGTTAGAAGCCGTTTCATTCCACCTTTACTTCCATGATAATACCACGTGACATTACGTCACGGTCGGTTGGAGCAGCTTCGATATAAATATCACCTCACTCTTGCTCTCGATAATTGTGCATCTCAGTTTATAATTGCCAAGTATTTGAGATATTAGACTTTCAAATAATGCTATGCCTAAGTGTTGTAAGTCTTACAGAAAGGCTATACCTATTCTTCCGCCTGTTTGTCGACAGATATTAGAGCAAAAACGGCAAGAAATACTAAAAAGCCTTTTTCTTTTCCTTTCTTTTCTTTCTTTCTTTTTTGCAAACAATTTCTACTACGTTAACACTCAATTCATGCTTGAAGTGGTTTAAATTAGATATTTCAGATTCCAGAGTTTACTGCAGTAGAAAAGTACCGTAATTCAGCGTCTTAAGAAATACCGTCACAGCCAACAATACTCTACTGAAACCAGAAACAGATGAAAATTATTAGTACTTCTGGTTTCAATACGTATTTCCTTAGAGTAAAAAAACAGAGGAAGATACCAAAGTGTTCATTTGCTCTCGGTTCAGCATTCCAAGAATATGTTACATCTCCTCCTTTATCTCTATTGAAGTCGGAAGAGACTCATATTAACGATTTCCGGTTTCAGCTTTTATCACCCTAGAAGTAAAGGATAATATTCAAAGAAAAGCGATTTCTTGAAACCGGTCCAATGTTTGAAGAGCACATATTATCACCACGAGCAATACACTACTAAAATCAGAAAGAGTTAAAATTTACTAGTACTTCCGGTGCCAATACTGATTCTCATAGAGCAAAACCGGTACAGGATATCGAGAAGTGTTTTTAGCAGTAATTTAGCGTTCCAAAGATAGATTCTATCTCCTTCGTTAACTCTCTATTCAAACCGGAAGTTGTAGAGGTAAAACATTTTCGGTTTTGACGTTGGTCATAAACTGAAACGGTATTAGATAGCGATAAAAGTTTCATATGTGCAAATTACAAGCGCTGTAATAATATCTACTAGCATAGGACAGGCAAATAGTGCAGATAGTGACATCTATTAGATTGAGTGTGTACTATGATCTCTACTCATATGTATACTCATGTGCAAAACTTGAGAATAGTGTGGAAATACATACACAACAGTTTTGGAGACTATAGTAAATGTATATAATTTATCCTATTACACATACCTGACTGCTTGACACGCGTAACTCTCGATGTTGCTGCTTGGTGATGCTGTCGATGGTTGGTGATGAGCGCTGTTTCAACCCGCAAGCACTTGTAATCAAGACGTTAGAGACTTGTCAGTTAAAGCTGCATTACTTGACATAGTGCCAGTGTACGTGTAGGAGAATGGCGCAAAGAGACCATATTGATGATGTTATGCGTTGGAGAATCATCGGGCGACTTGAGAGGGGTCAGAACCAGATGTACGCGTCTCGTGATTTGTGTGTCTCACAAAGTATCAAAGGATCTGGGGGTGATTCCAAAGGGGTGAAAAACGTCTCTCAGAGGTTCGGTGGTGATCGTGCAAGGAGCACCAGTGACCAGGAAGACCGTTACTTACGTCTAACTACCAGGCGCAACAGACACAGCACCACCTCAGATCTCTCTAGGGACCTTGCTCCTGCTACAGGAACGTCAGAATCAAGATTTTATTGTACAGACGGTTAGCTGAGGGACACTTGTATGCTAGAAGACTAGCAAGGTGTATTCCATTGACCCCACAACAAAGTAGAACTCGGTTCAATTGGTCCAGAGAACATCACGCATGGACCTCGGAACAATGGAGGCATGTTCTGTACACAGATGGAACCAGATTCAGTCTCACCAGTGATTCTCGACGTGTGTTCATCTGGAGAGAACCAGGAACACGGTTCCTTCCAGCTAACATGAGTGATGTACAAGAGTACAGGGGCGGCGGAATTATGGTGTGGGGTGGGATCATCCTGAGGTCCCGTACACCTTTGTATATCTTCCATGGGGTACCGTCACTGGTGCAATGTATCGGGATGACATTGGAAAAATACTTTCGTCTGTTTCGGGGCGCAGTGGGTTCTGATTTCATTCTACACACATTCACACACACACACACACACACACACACACACACATTATATAGTTCATGAAGGAATGATCCCAATAAATTCTTTCAGATTGGAAGCATTTCGAAGGTCAGGGGACTAAAAAGGAAATCACTGGTAGTAGTCAGTCTTTCAAAAAGACGGAATTTGTTGCGTTAAGTTTTGACTTCTTAAGCCCCTATTCAACAACTGCTTCAAGTTTGAAAACGTTATTATTCCCCTTGTTTACCTTCATTTTTAATATTTCCGCTCAAACTGCAGCATTTGTATGTCTTTTCAGCCCTGCCATTTTCATACCATTATTCTAACTACCGTGATTAAACTGATTGGGTAGAAAAGTGGGATTAACTAAGCTAACTCATTACCATCAAAATGTACCATCATTCAACGGCCCGTTTCTGATATCGGAAACGTCACTGCGTACATTATAAATCATTATTCGGCACCTTATATATCACATCGTCATTAAAAAAACAATTATATTAACTTTTTAAAAATAATAAGTAAAAACTTGTAACTCTGTTTACTTTTTTCCAACACTTTTTCTTTCCTCCTGCTCGTCCAGCGCCCTTTTTATAACAGCGCCCGGGGCAACGGCCCCAATCACACCCCCACTCATAGCTACGATTCTGTTTATCAATAATAAGAGTAACATCATATCTCTCAATTTCATTGTCATTGGTATTGTGCAATTATTGACACGTCCCGTGCTGGAACTTATGTTAGAAGTTTCCTTGTATCATGATCTTCAATTAACCTCTTCGTCTTTACAAATGACTTTCTTGTTGTGATAATGTAAATCAATTGTAGACTCCTTCGTTTTTTCTTTCCCTTTTCTGCTACCATACCTCTATCACATCTCTCACAATACAGTTCCTTCTCAGTCAATGCCCCCAATCAATTTTTATTTTTCTTTCCAATTACATTTAAATTGTTTTTTCTTCCTCACCGTTTACCGTTTGCCCAACTTTTTCATTCGTTTTCTAGTCGGCTAAACTAATTCTCTCAAGTTTTCTGTACATCCACACCTCAAAAGGTTTCAATATTTAACAACTTATTAATAGGTTATAACTAAGCTGTAAATAAATAAAAAAAATACCCAAAATCAATTCTCTTTGTTATCTTGATCATCAGAGTTCTAATATTTCGCGAGTTAGTGATCACTGGCTGCTTTCTGAAAAGTTACTAACAGAAAACTAAAATAATTATAGATGCATCAAGTTTCTCAGTTAATTTATTCCTCTTTCTCTAACAATATTTCGTTTCTATAGCGCCCAACAACACTATAACTTTTCTCTCCTTCGTCTTCTTACTTTCTCTATCTTCAAGAATCATTTTCTTTTCAGTCAACATCTTCTTTTTAGTTACATATAATGATCTTATTTTCTTCCCTATCATTCCAAATATTTTACAATATTCTACATTTCCCAACTATGATATGCATATGTATTAGAAGTGTTATAGATCTGGTGAGTTCATCTGCCCGTCAACAGATATCAAAGCAAAAACGATTAGGGAAATCGAGACGTGTTTTCTTGGGACTATTTCAACGTCCCTCGTTGAAAAATCCTCTATTCAAACAGAAAATAAGGAAAATTTACAATTCTCAATTTCAAGTATGATCGAATTGTTTTTTAAATAATAGGTGACAAGCGATGTCCTGGAATCGATTCACTATCTCAAGAAAAAATATTGTCTTCACATGCATCTTTCCACTTAAACCTGAGTTGGTAGAAAATTACTATTGCTTCCGGTATCAATATTAATTTCCGGAGAGGAAAAGTGGTGAGAAATAGCATAAAGAAATCGTTTGAAATGGGTTCAATGTCCTAAGAATATGTATTATCTAAGTCAAATCGTAAGTGATAGAAATGAAGTATATCCGGTTTCAACGTTAATCACCTTAGAGTTAAAGTGTGACAATATTTGAAAATGTGAGAGAAAAGTCTAATTGATTCATTGTGCCAAGAACAGGTAGTGGCGGATCTAAAAGTTAAAATCTGGGGGAAGGGAACTAGCCAGAACCCAGACTATGATAGGTTTATTATGAGTTTATAATTTTTCATGGGTTCTGTAGAAGTTCCAACGCAACTCTCTCCCATTGGATATTATGGCTATGTTGGATGTTGACATTGTCGACCTCAAGTATAGTTTTACACATTACATAACAGAAAAAACGGCAACTGAAACTGTATTTAATGTTTCAAAAAATCCAGTAAAGAATAAAAGGTAACGCTTATTATAAACTTTTAAAAATATATAAATAAAAGCTTCAATTATTTTCGTCACTGGAAAAACTATGGGAGATGGATCCGCCACTGAAAATATATTTCATTTCCTCTGTTAATTCTCCATTTACATCGAAAACGTTAGAAATAAACTATTTTCTGTCTCGTGATTAACACTTAATAGCTACAAGAGATTCCGTGAGGAGTCGATTCTGCACCTGAAAAGAATCTTCAAATTCAACTTTCTACTAAACCCGGAAATGATTGAAAGTTAGTGCTACTTCCGGCTTGAATATTGATCTTCATAGTGACAGAGAGTAAAAGATACTAAAAAAATGGTTTCTAGAAATCGATACAAGACCCCAACAATATGTCTCATTTCATCGCTAAGCACTTTCCTGAAATTGATTAAGAGTCCAAAGAATATATCCAATCTTCGTCTTTATTCCTCTAATGCAGAAGGAAGTTGTAGAAATATACGACCAAAATCAGTTTCAATAATAATTTTTTCTCTAAATCGAATACTGTATAAGATAGCAAGGAGTGACTTTTTAATATATGATTTCACCTTCCCAAGATAAAGTTTTATCTTTGACCCTATTCGTGTATTACAACTGGGAGTTTGAGATGTGCAACGACCATTTCAGAACTGAGTACGGATAAACTGACAGTCTGCCATCATTTCACAACGTGAAAATTATTTCACTTGTATTTTGGTTTAACCTAGGCAGTTTTCTCCATTCTTCCTCACATCAAAATTTCAAATGCTGCATTCTTTCATATTTTGTCCTTTTTCTTTTGTGTCTATGTTTCTCTCTCAGTTAGATTGCAATATTACATACGATTTTCTATATTGAAATTTCTTGAATTGTAGGGGAGAGGAAGGTAATGGCGATCAGTTGGAAATGGCGATCAGCCCACTTTGTCCTCTTGCGTGATCCGAGGAGAAGTCAAACTAGTGCTGTCATCTGCTTCTTGTAGCAAGGTTTCTTGTGTATTGTCGAGGAAGATGTCAGAGAAGACTGAAGTCTACAGTGAGCTGAAACTTGTTTTTGTTGATTTTCTTATAAGGATCTGCATATTTCAACTCACGATAGGTACAATTTTAAGTTGATAGATTTTCAAGTTACTAAGATTTATAAAAAGTTATATTTACGTCTAATGCACGACACATAGTTATATTCCAGACAAACTTCGTTTTACAGTATAACCAGCCCAATTTTCAAAATGGCGCAATGTTGAGAATGCCGATCAAGATCGGTTTACCATTATGGTGATCGCCATTCTGAATAAACCTTTGGAATACTTCTCCAGCCAAAAATTATAAAAGAGGCCAAGACCTAAGATAAGTAATACGCCTACTTGAATCAAACACTGAAACTTTGGTATCAGTGTAACCTTTGTGGATCGTGGGTGCATGTTGGCTGTACTGCTGTGGACTCACCAAGTGGATCTGTGACGTGTCTTTGAAAAAACGTCAATAAAACATTCAGTTGACGTTTCTCAGTCTTTCGGAGCCGCAGTTTAGGAAAAAAAAATGGGCTGCCTATGGAAGTATGTTTGTTTATTAAGCTTGTACTGTGATCACCATTACCAACATGTGATGGGAATGGCGACCAAAGTGGCAATTTGAGTTTTTATCTATCGTGTTCCTGAACTGAAAGAATGATCCTCTCTTTATTTTACACATTTATTGTAGAACGATTGGAGAATATATTTACAAATTTGTTTCAATATATTTTGTAAACGAAACTACGTAATAACCTATTTTTCTTAGGTGATCGCCATTGACCACCTCTCCCCTAGTAACAGCTTGTCATCTGAATATTTTGTTCCATCGTAGACGCCGATATCTTAAAGAAAGAGAAAACATAAAGAAAGAAAAATTAAATTGAAATAAAGTAGAATCGTAACAAAGTGACACTAGACGAAATAGAAACAAGACTAATGTGTTCAACATTATTATTAAAAGCCCTTTTGCAAAGTGTGTATTTTCTTGTTATCTAAACGTATGACAAATATATACTTTATAACAGAGATATTACAGTAATATTATTATACAGTAATCATATATATCTACTTTTGTGCCCAAAAACCAGTAGCGGCTCGTAGTCTGTACAAGCACCGGTTGCAATGTTGCAATATAAAGGTATGTAGGTACGCGCAAGTGTTCCCCTCCCCCAGCATTCTTGAGTCTTATCCAAAAATATTCAGGAAATATGAAGAGGAAAGTCTTTTAAGCTCTATTTGTATGTTATTGATTAAATTATTTCTCTAATATTGATTTAATGTACTATCAATGTACGTTTATACACTATTTATATACAAAACCTCTACACTCATGTTATTGAACACGAGATAAATCGAATATATAGTATGTGCTGTAAACCATGGATGATGGCGTTAATCCGAAAAGAAGAAAAAAAGCAAGAAAATTGCATGCACGCAGTTAAACAAAAGTATTTAATTATATAAACTATGCATTATTTTAGAATGGAAGGTCCATCTTCTCTTCCATCTTTTGGGCTTCACATTTTTCTATGACTTTATTGAAATCTGAAATGCTGCTCGCCAAGTTTCTCTGAATAGAAAGCATCGCTACCGCAAATATTTTCCGCTTTATTTTCTTTAGGGTCCAGAAACACCTCTCTCCTCCGACAATATGCATTTTGTTAGCATTTCTTTGTATAAATATACGGTACAAAAAGTCCATTTTCAGAAACCACGTATTTTTGTCTGTAAAGAAGCATGAAATCTAAGATGTTTTCCTTCGAAAATGAAAAAAAAAATAATAAAGTAGTTTAACATTCCAGCAAATTAGGCTAAAGAAGACAGATGAGTATTGGAAGTGAATGATTTGATATTAATTTATGCTCTCCGCCGGAAATCGAACACAGAATCATGTGCACGAAAGACACAGAGCTAGGAATTAGACCAATAGTAAGACATTTTCTTCTTCGAGACTCGATCGACCCCCCAGAATAGGATTTTTTTAAAAAATAAATCTTATCCCAAGAATTTTCACCTTTGTATTATAAATGTTAAATAAAATCTATTGACTTCGAACGACCGCCCCCAAACTTTCAGCCTGGATCCGTCCCTGCTACCACCAGACTTATATTTGTTCTTTGCGAGTTTGTTTTGTGAATAACTTCTTTCTTCCAAGCGTCTGTATCTCGCTCACCCTATCAATTGAGTCAAGCGCTGCTAAGCGGAGGAATTCGTAACTATTACAGAAGCTGACCAGTTGCGGTAAGAAAGGCAACCGCATGAGTCCAATAGGGGAAGATAGGAGCGATGCAAGAATAAATCCACTTCCCCATGTTAAGAGATAGGAGCTCGCTGCCATATGCTCAATGTTACTGCTTCCAGTGGCAACGTTCGCTGCCACCGGAAATGTAAATCTCTCTCTTTCTTTCCGTTTTTTAATTGACTTTTTTTCAGAAATGCATCAATAGTGTTTTGCGCTCAAGAGCAGAGGTTTATTTTTTACTAATATACACTACTTTAATACTTAAAAATAGTTTTAGTATTAAAAAATATCCGGTTGCACAACCATGCAACATATAGTACCAGCCGCCGCTGCCAAAAACAAATACATAATTTTATAACACATACATTCGAATTGGGAAGAGGCTAGAAAAAACTATTACATGACAACATTAAACTATTACACAAGTGTATATAGAACAATACTGAGGAAAAATAAAATTCCTGTATGAATACTATCCAGCTGCTTTAATGTTAATTACCTTAAACATTGCCACATGATAATTACAAACTTGCGAAGGTTAAGGCTACGAGTGACGAGTAAGACTAGCTCTGATAAGACACAAGATATGTAAAATAACAGTTAGTACTGTAGTATTCTGATTGGTTTTCTCTGCATGACGTCATAGAAAGGTATCGCAAAAAGCTTCACCAGTCTACATATATGTTTTTACGCGTCTCGTGTTACTCGTAATAATGGATCTTCCTTAATTTTAACTTCCATTACCTTTTCGAAGAATACCGTAGTAAGAATTTTCTTGCTGGTTGGTGCCAGTGAATAGGGGAGAACATTCTGAAAAAATGTCATTCGCGTTTTAGGAAACTGAGAGCTAACACATACACATTATGCATCTACATCTATATATTAAAGTGAAAATCACTATGTTTATGCAGTGATAATTCTTGAACCACTCGACCGATCTTGATCAAATTTTAAACATAGAAGAGGTCCGAGCCTGAGAATCCTGTTATTTCACTATATAACTCTTGGAACACGAGACCAATCTCGATTAAATTTTCCACATAGATGAGGTTCTGGCCTGGGATGGGTTTTATCATTTCACTTTGACGGTGTAATCTTAGGGGAGGGAGAGATATTTAAAAGAAGATCGAAAATGACCGATATTAGTGTCGAATTTATAGTTTTCGGGGTTTCTGAGATGAACGGTGACACCTGCGATGACGTTTAAATCCAAAGTCAGCCTCTATTTGTACTTTATATCCAAAATGAATCTTGTTCTTCATGTGTGTTCTTCTTGTTATATATATATATATATATATATATATATATATATATATATATATATATATATATATAACAGTTCAGTTTCCAAATCGTTCATTTTACATTAGGGAGTTTATGGGTTTGACGAGAACTTTATCCTGATTTCGTATTCCCACCCAAACATCATATGATAGAACGCTATACATATGTAAAGCTCTCCAGGCGGATAGTTCATCATTATTTAACTTTGTCTCAAAGATGTCGTTTAATAGTTTCCGAATTTGAGGCCCGACGAATATCCTCTCTTTTACTTTCGCGTCACTAAGTTTTGGAAACTGAGTTCTAAGGTACGCAAAATCTTCTCCATTCTTGTCCATGGCCTTAACAAAGTTTTTCATTAAGCCTAATTTTATATGTAAAGGCGGCAGCAGAATTTTTTCTGAATTAACTAAGGGAACATTGTGTTTCCCTAGCATATATGTTTCTCTTGGGGACCATTCTTTTTGAATGTAGTGTGATTCAGTTGCCCTACTGTCCCACAAGCAAAGAAAACATCAGTATTTTGTAAATCCTCCCTGAAGCCCCAGTATTATAGCAATGACCTTTAAATCACCACAAATTTGCCAACAGTACTTGTTATAATGTATCACAGCTAACAACACAGACAAACTTTCATAAGTTTTCTTCATCTCTACGGAATATGCCATTGGAATTGATGGTTTAGTGTTTCCATTATGTAGCAATACAGCCTTAAGGCTTGTTTTAGAGGAGTCGATAAACAACCTCCATTCTTCAGGGATGTGTTGAAAACCTAGTGCATCCATTAAAGCATGTATATTTGTACATGCACAGAGAGAATTTTGCATTATATAGTAACCTGAAAATTGTTCATGTCGGTTTCTGAAAATTGAAATTCTGGTGGTAGAAGCCAGTAAATTTCATTCTTGAAGTCTCGATCCGAGCAACTCAGCTTGTTGCTTACTCAGATTTAGATCCCTCACTAAGTCATTCAGTCTGGACTGGTTAAAAGAAGATTTGTGTTTTTGGTTGGGCTATAGTTTCGATCAAAGGAAGTTGATGGTTCGGACAACTCATCTACTTGCTCTTCTGCTGGAGAAAATTCTTCTGACTGTGCGTATGGATCAGGGATTGGGAGTTCAGGTCCATGTAGTATGGGTTTTAGAGCGGATGTAACATTTGGGTACTCAACATTAGATTTTGTTCGTTTAGAATGACCCCAACTTTTTGTTAGACAGAAACAACAGTCTTCAGCATGACTGGTTGGTTCTCGCCAGACCATTGGCACCGCAAAAGGCATAGCTCGAGTTTTATCGCCACTTTTCCACTTAATAAGAGTAGAGTAGCATGTTACACAGCACACATGGGGAGCCCACACTTTGTCTTGATCACCCACATGACACCTAAAATAGCTATAATAAGCTTGTTTTAACGTTTCTGTTAATGCACGGCGCTGACTTTTCACAGTGCATTTCACATACACGTAACAGAAAGTGTTTGGTGAGTTTATACACGCACGCCGCGATCTCTTCATAGCGGAGAAAGAAAACAAACACGCACACGCACTTACGACCACTTGTCACAGGTAAATCCAAATTAAAACTAAACCTACAATATGCATGCAGTTATACAACACTTCCTTATCTATTTGCCATGGACCTGACAATTTATCAGTAGAGTCCGATTTTGCGCAGCTTTATTGCATCAGCTAAACACCTGTTGTTGTACAGCTGTATCAATCCAACCACATGGCAGGTGGTAGAAAACCACAGATCTCTTACTCCATGTCGTATACTCTCATTTTTCGTATTTGTGCCTGTATGGGTAAATGAAATTGTGTGTTTTTCTTTCGGTGCAAAGAACGCAACATCACGTATTAAAATAAGTAGTACAAACAACATACATGCAGCTATATTTATTTCTCTAGAAATAATAATGCGATTGTTCTGAAACTTGCGAGGTTTCTTAAGTATAAATCAAAGTTTTATATCCTGTCATTTTTGTATTTATATTTCAAGGGCCAGTGGTACGAAAATTTGGAAAAAAGGTATATTTTGAGAGAATTTCTCAGCCCCCTCCCCTTGTCACGCAAAAAAACTGTGGGTGATAGAGAAAAACGGATTGAACTTTCGAATTCAGTGACCAAAGTTCCTTTAGGATCAGATGTTTTCTTTCATGTGGCAAAAACCTTGTTTACTAGTGAGCTATTGATTTATTGAATTAATATAAATCTATATTCTGGCGCAATACCCGCTTCTGTATCACTATGTGAACAGTGACATGAGACAAAAAAATCTACTTTTTTAGGGAATTTCCCGAAAAATCCCTCTAGAATTTCCCTCTTATATAAATGGCGGACATGGTGTATACATGATTGTAAGGTATGTTTCATTACAAATCCAATCAAGTATAAACCTTGCTTATATTGTAAATCCCGTGGAAGTTACATGTGATTTGTCTGCACCTATTGTATATGGTAAAATGGATTGTACACATAGCATATATTTATAGAAATATATTTATTTCTCAATGAAGAATGATGCGACTCAGATGAAACTTAACAGGGTTTACTAAGTATAAATCAAGCTAATCTAGAATATAATTTGTATGTTTAGGGTACCCGAGCTAGAAGTACAAAAATGAAGAAAAAGGGAAATTTTTGGGAAATTTCCCGAAAATCCCTCTGTCACGGGAAAACTGTGCGTGATAGAGAAAAACGGATTGCAGATTCGAATTCAGGGGCCAAAGTTCCTTTAAGATCAGGTGTTTTCTCTCATGTGGCAGAAAAAAGGTTAAAATTTGTTGATTAGTGATTATCCAAAGCATAACGCAATGTTACGCATTTTATATGTCAGACTTTAAAACGTTAAGTCTAATATAGCAAAATTTAGACCCCGTTCAGGATGAACAATAAAGTTAATCTCTGCCTTTGTTGCTAGTACTATTTCTTCTTTGGGTAATTCAAACGAATTAAATAATTCAAAGATCCTTGGTTCGATCCTAGTTCATACCAATTGAGTTTTGTGATGGACAAACACTGTGTGCTTGGATTTTCTCAGGGTCTCCCGTTTTCTCCCACTATCTTCATTCCAGCATGTTCATTCATTTCTCATCAGCGTCTCCTTTAACCTAGCAGTATAGCAAGGGATGTAAAATCTTAAGATTTCATTTTCATTTTCTAAGCATTCCCAACATAAAGTATTAGTACTTCTATTTAAGCATGCAGCTTACTTCTAGCATATATTATGAACAGTAACTAGTGTATTAAACTCGAAATAACAATGGTGCATTTTTTATCACAAAGTAAACTGACTATAAATAAACGTTGCATTTATAAATTAAGTTTATTAGGACAAACAAAGAGCGTAGGAACTCTTATATAAGTAAAAATGAAAATAATTATAATTTCCTGTGACACTTTTAAGTGTAAAAGTTCCTAATGGTGAATAAGAACATAATTAAGAAAAATGCTTTTACTTTAAAAATTACTTTTGAATGTTTGATATCATAACGTATGACATTTTCCAATATTTGAGGTGGTAGCAACATGGCCTCTGATAAGGAAGGTAGCCACTAGAAGGTCATAGTTTCAAATAAAGAGAGCAAGGTGTTCAGGGCCCCTTATAATTCAGCCGCTGTCTTCAAATGATCAGAGTCAAAATTGTGCTGATAATGGGCGATATTATATACTACTTAAATATAAATACTGTCAATAATAATAACCCAGAAAGAAATATAATTGAACATATTCAGGGAACTTTGTGTTGTTTCTAGAAAACGACTTAAATAATATGTTTCGTTAATTATAAAATGTATAATCAACAAATCCAGTAAAGAATTGAATCACTAGTCACTCATTGAGAAACACCCGTCTGCTAAGAATAATGCTGGAGTTCGATTTCTACCTGCCTAGTGATCAGGTATTGCTACTTCCAATATTCATAAATAGAAAATACTTAAAAACAGTAAAAGAAAGACGTACTTGAGTTGAACGAACGAGACGGTCGTACATCTATTGTGCTTTGTTCCTGTACTGCTCTAGAGCAAACCTCTTAGACTCTAGGGCTCTCTTGGGTGAATGCGGTTGTTCTAATCTGTCATCTTAATACAATCCACACATACTCAAGTTGAGTATAAGGCTTTGCCGAAAGAGAGTAAAAGCCAGATAGAGGCTTCAATTATTTAAATCAGCATTATTATTTGTAGAAAAGTTTAAACCTTTGGCAAATTACAAAATGCATGATGGGTCTCGTTCAATAATAAGAAAAAGTCTAACAATGTTCAAAGACCCGACCTCTGCAATAACTACTTCTGCAAAACATTTACTTCCCTTCCCTCTACAACACATCTTCCCCCTCTTCGCCCCATCTGTTCGGGCACCTTATCCAACTTCTCTACCACCCCGGGCGAAGTTCTGGCTCTCTTGCAATCATTATCTCAACATAGATCACTTGGACCTGATAGCATTGGTCCTCTCTTCCTGAACAAAACTGCTTCAGTTATTGCCATTCCTCTATCTATCTTATTCAATAGATGCTTCAAGGAAGGGTATTATCCCACCAGTTGGAAACTAGCTCAAGTGACACCAATATATAAATCAGGACTTAAAGATCATATATCCTTCTATAGGCCAATATCTCTTCTTTCTGTAATATCAATTATTTGCGAAAAAACAATCAAAGACAGCATAGTTAAATTCACCTCACCTCACATCCACAGTTCTCAGCACGGCTTTCTACGAAGAAGCTCAAGTCTCAAAAACTTAAATACTCTTCTTTCTTGTGCAGTCAAATGTATGAATAACAATACTCAATTAGATGTTAGTTAGTTTGATCTCTCGAAGGCCTTTAATTCTGTCAGTCATGTTTATCTTCTTCATAAACTCTCCAATAGATTTAATGTAGATGGGAAATTTATCTCTTTAATCACCGGCTACTTGAAGGACCGTAAACAGAGAGTTGTTCTTTCAGGGGTGACTTCTAACCCCCAACTCGTGATCTCAGGGGTGCCTCAGGGACGTATACTTGGGCCTTTGCTATTTGTATTGTATATGGACGATCTGTACACGCACTTATCAGCTCAACCTATAAATCTGCTTTTTGCTGACAATTGTAAATGATACAGATAAATACAGTATCTCCATGACACAATTGCTCTACAAGAAGATATAAATTACCTTATAGGCTGATGTGATACTTAAAAGTCAACAATAAGAAATTTGACAGTATTACTATTACTTTGAAAAAGTCTCTTTTTCCCTCCACATACCATGTCAATGATTCCCGCATCACACATTCTGCTATTCATAATGATCTTGGTGTCATCATTGATTCAAAACTCAAATTCTCTGACCATCTCCTCAATACTTAAGAATTCAGTGCGCATGTTGGGTCTTCTTTATCGATTCACTGAACTACGCAATGTTTCGTCATTAGTAACGAAACTTTATAATAGCTCCCAAGATCGAATACTGCTCTCCCATATAGGCCATGCCAGCACCTACACATTTCTTCAGACTTGATTCTATTATTAATTTCTTTATCGTTATAGTCCGTTTCCGTGTTCCCGCTCTTCGAATATTATGTAAGAAGGAAATTTTGCGACATCTGAATATCCAGACTCCGAAAGTACGCAGAATTATCTCTGACCTGAAATATTTTCATAAAATAGTGAATGGAAATATCAGAAATATTACTTCAGGAAATACCTTATATCGGAAATACTAATTCAGGAACTATCCTTACGTGTCCCTTCACGCATCACCCGAAATATCCACCTATTCTATTTTGCCCGTCCTAGGTTGGCAATTATACAGAGGTCTTTTTTTTTCTCTTTTTTTTTTTTTTTTTTTTTTTTTTTTTTTTTTTTTTTTTTTTTTTACAGAATACCAAATTTTTATAATCAAGTAACAACAGATGTGGACATTTTTTTTCGATTTACCCGGTGTTTGATAGAGCAATTAAACGAGTTTTGATGGAATAATAATACTTTTACACTCTTTTTGACACTGTTCTGTGTTGTTATTATTATTCGACCCTATATTGTTTTTCTTATTTCTTTTGTTAACTTTGCCTGTGTAAAGTGGAAAAGTTATGCTGTAGCTGGGAAATTGTTCAATAAATAAATAAAATTTGAAACGTAACTTGAATTGCCTTCCAATCTCCCCATCTTGTTCGAGAGTTTTGTTTAGAAATGAGAACGCTCATGGAGAGAACCACTGCTCTAGGAGACTGTGTAAGCTAAGTATATCAAATTTTTCACAATGATAGTATAGATTGTAAGATAAATAAGTAGTTCGTGTCCATTACAAGTAGTGGCCGAAGCACCTCTTATATATTAACGTTGATATTTGGAAAAAAAATATTTAAGTTAGAATGGACAGATATTGCAAATTGATAACTTCGATTGTGTTCATGTTTACTGGTGATGATCGAAAACCTGCTTCCATGTATTAGCATTGCTTCCATCGATGCTATTTGACGTAGGATGACCAAATTCTGCATGTAGGTAGCAGAGCACTTCTACACTAGCACCATTTGTCGGCGTATGGCTGGCAACGTACGTAAGCAGTGTCTGTTTACTGTTGCTAAAATTAGCTTGACTATTGAGATATTTCTCTTTCCCAATAAGAATTAAAAGTCCTTATTATCGTGATAGAGTATTAATACTTAAAAATCTTCTGAGGTCTCTAGTCTCAACGATTAGATTATGAATTATCGTCTACTTATCTAAAGTAGATCTGGTTCACTTTTAACATCCAAGACTTATATTAATACAAATATGGACCTGGGAGGACAGTGGTCTAAGCAACAATATTCTCCAAAATTGGAACACAAGTTTAACTCTTCGAGGTAGGAGTTAAACATCCATCAGCCGCTGCAAGAGGCGGTAATTTTAAATCACAGAAACCAATTTTCCCATAATGTAAATATATATATATATTAAAAATTATTTGATTAATTACAATGAAACTTTCCGGACTTGTACACGAAATTTTACACAAAAGTGTATGAATAATGACATTTGTACAGTACTATAATAACAAAAATAATAATTAAAAAATACGCGTTGCGACTACAAAGTACTTCTTCTGTCTTGTGTTTTTGTTAGTTTAGAAATCCACCATTATGTGGCACAGTTTGAAAATCCTATAGATGGCAGCACGTTGCAGTCTACTCTTGAATGACATGCGTTTCAGTTCATGTGGGAAAATATCAGATGGCAGAATATACATCACTTTGTCATACAACACGGGACATATACGTGTATATCGAGCCACTTCTAGAGACACTATGAAGGCGCGTACACGTGTACGTCGAACCGACTTGAAGAGTTACAGTATTGCATTTACTCTGATTCTACGTATTAGTTTACAAAGCTGACATTTAGCAGATAATACAGTATAGTAAAACTCTCCAAATGCATGATGCACAATAGTTTTGTAGCAGAAGCTAATGTATTGGTACAATAAATTATCAAATATTCTCTACTTATGTGTTAACAGTCATTCAACATTTAGACAAGTTATGAAATTGTATATACTATCAGGGACGTTCATCCTGGGGAGCCGCGAGAGCCCGGATTCTCTAAAGATTAATTCAATAGATTGTATTAAATATGTGCAATAACATAATTATTTATCTTTCTCTTATCTATCTATCTGTCTATTATTTCTCTATCTAATTCTGTTATCTATCTAATTATTTATCTATCTGTCTGTTTTTTTTCTGGCAACTATTATTTATTGATTTATGTTGAAGATTATTGAAATAATCAACAGAACTTGAGTCGAAACCCTCGAGACTTACAAATCGTTTGTTCCTTTGTACCTATACGAGCAAAATTGTGTGATTGTTACTTTCGGTCCCATATCATTTTTGGCGTTTTTCTGCATTTTCAGTTAGATACCTATTGCTCAAAAACCATTCATTCGATTGATATAGTTAAGATCTTGTTGTTTAGAAACTGGAGGTAGCTATTTTTTGGTGTAAGTTGCATTGCAGTGTTGCCTACGGGTGGGAAATTATTGAGGGAAATGTAAGGGTGAAAATTTACAAAAAAATCCCTAACCGAATTTCAAAATGTTTTGTATCTCGCACTACTGCTGCTATATGGGATCAAGTCACCTAAAACAATTCTTTGGTGTGTTGAAAAGATATAGTGAAATTCTGAAGTCGCTAGCGTCCACTCAAAGAGGGAAAGAAAAAATTCTCTCTCATCATACACATGAAATTTTGATACTTTTTACGCCTCAGAAGCAAAAATCAACAGATATGCCGGGACTACAGCTTCTCTAATTATCCTATTAAAAGTTATGATGCGTTCTGTAGGGTAAAAAGAAAGCTTTCAGGTAATGGTACGCTTGTTTCAATGTAGCCAGCAAGACGGTAATAATAGAGGGAAAAAGGAAACTTTTCCGAATTTTTCACCTAAAATAGGGAGTTAATTGTTTTGTCTGAAAAAAACTGCCATCCGACAGACGAAAACCATCTGAAAACAAACTTTGATACGCCAAGAATATGTCCTATAAGTATCACTCCGATATCTGACAAAGTAAGCATGTATTTTTGTTTTTAAAAAAAAAAACATATATCTCATTCTACCTCAGGAATTCACCATTTCCTTACCATTTACAGAAAATGGTTTATTATAAACCTCAACTGTACTTCCTCTAATTTTCTAGTGAAACTTTTTATGGTGCGCTATTTAGGCTAAAAACGAGGCTTTTAGACACTGGTATGTTTGTTTGAGTGTAGCCAACAAGAGGGAAATTATAAAAAAAATGATATTTTCCAAACTTTGCCCCTAAAATCTGGAATTAAAATTTTCTGTACCTGGCACCACTGCTATCAGACACACACAAACTATCTTAAAATAAGCTTTGATATCCCTCTAATATATTCTACAAGTATTGTGACCATGTCTAATAAAGTAAGCATGTCAACAAAAATATATCATTCTATCTAAAAAAAAAATCACAGTTATCTTTCCAATTAGAGAACAAGGCCTACTGTAAACGTGAACTGTACTTCCCCTTACCATCTTATTGAAACTTTCTATAGTGCGTTGTGTAGGGCAAAGATAAGACTTCCAGAGGTACGTTTGTTCTGATTTACCTAACAAGAGGGAAATAGTAAGACAAATCAGATAATTTTCCAAAAATTTCCCCCTAAAATCTGGAATTAAAATTTTCTGTAGCTTTCAACACTGCCACAAGACAGACTCAAATTATCTTAATTAAACACTGGTACACCACTAATATATCCTAAAAGTATTATGGCGATATTTAAGGAACAAAACTTCTAATTACCAAAAATATATTACGGTAAACAGAAAGTAGGGACAAACTAGAAAAAGGAAGGGTTAGAATCTAAATACGAATTTTTCGTGCGCCTCCTAATTACTCCATTGAAACGATCTGTTCTTGCGTTTGTTAAGTAAGGCCAAATGTTCGATAAGCGTAAATTGACTTGCACTCGGACGTATAGGTACGGATTTATAAACGAAAATTTCGATTTTTTCCCAAATTTAGGGAAATGTTAATTTCCCTAATTGACAACACTGTGCGCAGGCCCGTCCAATTGGTGTCAACAGTTACACGACTATCCTAGGTATCTACCTGGGAAGTCTTAAGGACGTATTTCTACAAGGAAGGAAGCTACAGGGGAAAACAGTAAAGGAAATTCGAAATTAGAAAATTCTCGAATATTTGACTGGGGTGAAATTAGAGAAGGAAATTCGACACCAGAAGAAGAAAAATTAATATGATAAACTAGGGTCCAACCATATTTGGCATGAATAATATCCCAATATCTTAATTAGTGTCCATACAGGAGCGGATTAAAAAAGTAACACACCCGTGTGTACCACTTTGGCCATCTGGACCACCAAGTGTACATTTGATTACATTTGTTTACTACTAACCCGTGTTGTTGTTGTAGCTATAGTCTCGACTAATAATATCGTTGTTGTAAACAATAACTTTATAAGGAAAATTTTCTCTATTTTTACATCTTAGTTCCAAGATTGTTGGTGAGAAATGCAGGGTATTTCAGAATGAATATCGGGATTTTAAGTTTTCGTAGTACTTATTAAATTTTACGTACAATTATAAGCAATGCGTCAAGTAAGAAGCACCTCAAACAGCCTTTGCTACAAGTCTTCGATGTGAGATTCATTCGTCACACGGCACTTATCTAGTCCATAGGTGGGTCTCGACTAATAATATCGTTGTTGTAAACAATAACTTTATAAGGGAAATTTTCTCTATTTTTACATCTTAGTTCCAAGATTGTTGGTGAGAAATGCAGGGTGTTTCAGAATGAATATCGGGATTTTAAGTTTTCGTAGTACTTATTAAATTTTACGTACAATTGTAAGCAATGCGTCAAGTAAGAAGCACCTCAAACAGCCTTTGCTACAAGTCTTCGATGTGAGATTCATTCGTCACACGGCACATATCTAGTCCATAGGTGAGAAATGGTCATAAACGTTACGCCATATCGCACAAAACACATTCAATTTAGGGGCGTCTCCCATTCAATTTAGGGGAGAATGGTAGGGGAGTCTACCATTTCCTAAAGATTTGCTGACGGCCAGATGCAAGCATTGAGTGTTCGCATCAGCTCTTAAGTAAAATGTGGAGTGTTCACATTAGCTCTTTACCTCTGAAGACGACACGATCTAGAAAATCTTCATTGTTATGCAGAAATAATTCACTTGCGAAATTGGCACGTAAACTGTAGCCTGTAGGCTTTAGACCTGTAGCAACTGCAAACCATAAGGACGTAGTTGCAAGCGTATCCCTAATATTCTTCACGCAGATGGTTGCACTGTACAGATTCAGTCTTTATTAAACACAAAAAGCTTTCTGCTCTCTAGTCTCCATCTTTGCTACTTGCTTTTTCTAATGACAGACAGAAGAACACTCAGCCACAAAACTCAGGCATGAACACCCAGCCACGAAAGTATCTCCCACCCTACGTGCTCTAATTCCATTACTTAGGGTCCAATCTTTTGCAGTTGTGAGTACGCATAGACAGATGCAACCCAACTTAAACGTAACTTTTTCTCGGCACTGCACCAGTTGGTAGGACTGAGTCAAGTCTGTATGGAAGTAAAATTGTGAGTAGATGTCGCACGAAACATTTCTCCACTCTGAGATCAATCTCTCTGGTTCAGAACGTGTTGTCCAATGTATATCATATGTTAATTTCAATATTTCTGTGTATGTAATGTATTTTTTCATTATATATTGCATGTTCAAAGAAACAAAAACACTGATTACATATGAATCAGAAAATATTTGAAAGTAGCTTAAAATATCATAACTAGAACAACTGCTGGAAATAACTTTGTAAATGATTGCCTCCATTGAGAGACCTTCTCCAATTCTACTCTTTCCAACATCTTTTTTTGCTGGAGGAGAGAAGATCTTGCTTGTTACACTGAGTATGCATTGAAATTGAAATAGAAACAAGAAACTTGCAAAAGTTTTAGCCTGGCCGTAATTCGAACCCGGGTAAAAGAAATAGAAGTTCAAGGAGCTAACCACACGCCACCGCGCCTCTTAAATTTTCACCAAAACTAATACGTAGTTAAAGTCGTTTTATGGAAAAGTATAAACAAGATACTCAAATATAAAAAAAGAAACAAATATGAACAAAATATAAATAAAAATATAAATAAGAAAATATAAGCAACTTCTGTATCTTAATGACTTGCTCGAGATTTCCTTACTTAACTCAAAAACAAGTTATATAGACATTCTTCAATGAGGAAAATATCACGAAATGTTCTTCAAGTTGAGGCTACGCCATCTACACTGCCTTAACTTGTGGGGGGCAGGGGACAACTTCACCCCAGAGAAGCTCCCAGCCCTTCGAGGGGGCCCATTTTCAGACAAAGGTTTCTTACTCTATATACGATAAAAAAATGAAATTAGAAATGAAGCATCAAATAGGGTCGCTACATTACATAAACAAAACCGAACACAAAAAGTAAATAGAACGAAAATGAGTCGTGGACCCATTCCATTAAAAATATCCATTATTAGGGGTTGTAGAAATAATATTTGTTCGCATAACTTTGAGATTTATCAATATTGTCCCCTTCATAATTTTGTCATGTACGGAATGAGCCCAGGGAATAACTAACAGAACAGCGGACCTTCCCTTGCGGAAGTGCCAACAGGCTCCGGGGGGACATAAAGATTGGAAAGAAAGGGCCCAAGAATTAGAAGAACAACTTTTTCCAAGGGGCCCAAATAAGCTTATTAATGCTTGCCCCCCAGAAAAAATCTAAGTTACAGCGCTGGTCATCGGTTGGAGGGGTGGTCCCGATTACATTACATTTCGTCTTTACCATAATTTCTAATTTCCAAAGAAGAAAAGACACATGAACGCAATAATATTATTATATTTATAGATTTACAGATAGAATTTTCATTTTATAACAGCAAGAATCGAGTATAAAGATTTGCGGAGAAGGAAAAATGGAGCTGCAGTAAATTTAGTAATTACACGCTTTTACGATTCCAGTGTAATAATGCTGAAACTTTTCCATTTCAGTCACGATAAAATAGTAAAGTATTATGCAGGAAGAATAGCCCAGAGAAGTCAACCTTAAATTGACAACTCATATGTACGGAGGTGCTGCCGTTTGCTTGCGGCTCGGGCCCTGATTTTTCACGGCACGGCATTGGACAGATACTCATTTTAATTGGAATCTGGTGTTTCAGGTACTGGATTATTTGTTTTTAAGTTAATTATTTTAACGTACCTTCCCCAATACCTCTTTTCCTATTATGACGCGTTTTACTCAGTTTTACAGTTTTCTCACTAACTCTTTAAGAACAGGGACAAAAACACAGAAACATGGAGGACAGAAAAAATCACAAACACTATTCGCGAGTTCTTTCCTTGCCTGAACTAAAACAATAAAATATTGAGAACATGACATTTTTGGTCTTCCATCTTCTATGTGTTGTCAAATCTGTAAAACCAAACCAAACAGAGAGCAATGCTCAACATCTTAGCTATTCATGGCATAACTATTGCATTATCCGAATAACTCCAGTATATCCACAAATCATCATTTGTCATATTTTACCGAAATACTTCATGACTTTTCCGACCAAATGATACTTTGAATGTTGTTAATACGCAAAGTTCATTAATCTCAGCATTTATTCACATACTCTCTTATGATCATCAAAGCCTTTAGGGGGGCCGCGATGGCTCAGTGGTATAGCGTATATGGAGTAAGACAACTTTGTTTTAAAATGGGAACCCCTCGAAACGCGGGAAGCTTCCCTGGGGGGCAGTGGCACAATGCCCCCAAAGTTACGGCACTGCGTTGTGGCAATCATTTTTTGAAATGGAAGGTATTTTTTACCTAATTGATTTTGTAATTCTGTTATTCCTTTATTATTATTATTATTATTATTATTATTATTATTATTATTATTATTATTATTATTATTATTATTTTGGCTACATATTTTATATTTTATGAATTTTCTGATTGGATTTCAATTCTTTTTGTTGAGTAATCAACACACTCCGCTTTACGAGGTTTGGAGGACGGATATATTATCCTGTTGCTTTTCATCTGTTTACTTGCACCCTACACCAAGCCTGGATACTACATTCCACCTTTCTATATCTACGGGAAGTACCCTAAAGGTTGTGATGATCATAAGAGAATAAGTGAATAAGTGATGAGATGAATGAGCTTTGCGAATTAACAACATTTAAAATACCAGGTTGTGAGAAAAGTCACGACGTATTTCGGTAAAATATGACAAATGATGGTTTGTGGATATACTGGAGTTATTCGGATCGTGCAATAGTTTGTCATGAATAACTAAGATGTTGAGCGTTTTATGTAGTAATATTGCTCTTTGTTTGATCAGAGATGACGTGGGTCAATGAAAACTTAATCCACAACCCACCGCGACTCACTCTGATACGTGATCCATTACCCAGCTTGGCCCACTCTGACCCACTATCCACCATGACCAACTCCTACCCAATACCCACCATGAACCACTGACCGACCAAAACACATCGTCATCAACTCCGGCACGTGATCCGCGTCCTCTTTTGTACCGAGTAAAGAGTTTATACTTGTAATAAAACCAGGTTATCAATTTCAAACTGATCGGAGTTTGAATTTCTACGGTAAATCCCTCAAGCACAGCTCTGTTACAATAATGATTGATCTAACCTTTACGATATAAAATGGTAAAGTGTTTGTCATGGCCAAAAGTATGATGAATTTCAATTAAATTATCATGGTCTAATTATTTCCTTGTTGAATTATCGATACTTTTCAGTGAAAAAACGGATGAAATTTGAAGGTCCCAAATCAAGGTACTTATAGCAACATACAGAAGTTTACATTACAAATTTTATGTATATTTTCTCACAACTTTATGGGTTGATTGCCAAGTGGTCTAAGCGCTCCATATAATAAAAAATCTTCAGGAATTATTATAAAGCGCATTGTAAGCATATATGGATATATGATGCGAAGCACTGTATTTTTTGTTGGATTGAGTTTAGATGATTTTGAATTTATCACGTTCCTTTCAGCAACAAGGCTATACCAAACATGGACCTATCCCATGCCGTAAACGTCGCCAACACCTAGTGGCCCACTTGCGGTTAAACGTCGATCGTCAATATAGAGACGGGTCGAAGGATTGCAGCTAGTGTCCCACTGCCGGCAGGGTTTCGTCGAGTCGAAACAGATATCTTGCATCGGGGTGTTGAAGTTACCACCGCACCGTAGCTAGGACTTCGTTTTGGTCCGCGCTCGTTCGATTCGTAACGGAGAATTCCAAAGGGCCCAACACAAACTATCGCCAGTCATGTGCATGTTGTGATGGGCAGTGGGAATGTTCCCGGTGGGAAGGAATTTTAAAAATGGGAATATTCCCGGATTTTTCCCTGCCCTATAAATTCCCGGGAAGGAATTTATTTCCATTTCTTTACTTTATCTTCTGAATTGTATGAACCATATGACTAATTACTTTATTTTAATATATTATGAGTTACTTCTAGATTTTAAAGAATTTGCAGGTTAAAAAATTTAAAATTCTTTGACTGTAATTTATATAAGTAATAATATGATTTTTTAAGTTCCATTTCCATTTGCACTAAAAAGTAGGGTAATTGTTTAGTATTGGGAGCCCAAAACTAGCAAAAAGTAGGATGATTTATGGAAGAAATGAGTTGATAGTGGTCTTTAAGTAGTCAAGAAAGTATCGAATACATTTGTTTAGGACAGTATGGAATTTGTACAAAAAGTAAAGGTAAGTGGAAGTGATTTATGTGAGAAAAGGAAGTGAATTTTTGCTAAGGAAGATAGAAAACAACGTCCCCTGCGGAGCTCTAACCCGCTTCACTCGCTAACGCTCGCTCGGCAATGCTGTATGAATTTAATGTTGGTAACGTAATTTAACGTATGAAATCCTAAAACAACCGCATCGGAATAGAATATCGCAAAAATTAGGTGCAAAATCTGGCCCCCGAAGCTAAACAATAGCCAAAAGTAGCAAAGTACTAATTTACAAACAATGTAAAGTAATCTAGAATTATGTAGAAATAGAGATAAACTACTATTAATAAACCCTAACCTACCGTTAGTATTAGACGTTGGTTTGTCTCCTCTCTCTGACTTCAATTTCTGAAGAGGTACTTGGACTTCTTTTACATGTGAATTAATGCATGAAATTTCGAGAAATGAGCAGGAAGAAAGGTCTTTTGTGGTAATGTTACATGCAAAATTATAAAGATAGGAAAGTATCCTGCAAATATTGTGAACATACATATTTATGCGCAAATGTTGATAAAATGGTGGGAGGTGTGTCTTCTGGCAGTTACCCAACCTAATTTGTTTATAACATTTAAAAATTTAATATGTTTATAATATCAGTAGTAGAGTCAAGTTCAGAAAATCCACTTGCATTAAAAATTAAACTGTTTGGCGGTTTAAAAGTATGTAGACTTACTATACAATTTTTGAAACATATTTACTTTCAGAGAACATATTGTAAATAAATATCCATTTATGCGTACTCTCTAAATATAATAAAATATTAATACATTAACATATGATCGTTCACAATATACATTTTAAAGACTCCTCTGGGGACAACAGTAATAATATACTGTGATACAAAAACAAATTTAACTTTGAAATTATAATATAGTAATAGAAAGCAATTTTCTTTGTGATTGTACATAAATTCCCGGAAAATTGTCATTTTGGGAAATCTTCCCGGGAATCTTCCCAGGGAATATTCCCGAAAAATATCTTCTCGGGAATTTACCCATCACTATGTGCATGCAATTATTATTATATATTATTTTCCCCTGACGAATTGTTCCTAAAGTGAGCTCCGGGGGTCAAAAATAATATCTGCCTCAACATCACGAAGGGAAAAATCTTGAGTGCGATAATTGTATGGCTTTAGATGGCAACTGTCGTCGATCATTAGAAAGTGAGTATGGGAGAACTATGAAATAAAGTGAATAGACACGCGTCATTTTGTTATAAAATTACATGCCGAACGCATTTTATCTTATTCCAAACAGTTATCGTCTCATATATACGGTTAAATGAGCACTCTGATTGACCAAATTAAAAAGATCTCAACGATTTATCCCTTTACAAGCAACGCCTCCTTCGCGAAGTCGGAAGAACACCTGCCCAGTAATCATAAATTGGTGGTTCGAGCCCCCTCCGGGGTACTTTTTTTTGGTACTTTTTAAACATTTTCTAGACTCACCTTAATGTAAACAAAACAAATATATAGGTGATTTAACATATTTTGGGGGAGTAATTTTGTGGTTCATTGGCGTTTTGTAGCGTCCAAAGATGCTGTCTACAATGCAGTGAGGAGAGAGGGTCGAAGGGTCAGAGTGCGTCATTGTGAGTGGTGGGCCACGGTGGTTGATGGGTTGCAATGGGTCAAAGTGGATGATGGGTCGCAGTTGGTCACTTGCTGTTGACCCATGACCCACTGACCAACTCATAAAACTCGATCAATTTGACCCACTGACCCATTCCAACTCCAGATTTGACACCACATAGAGAATGGAAGACCAAAAATTGCATGTTCACCATACTTTATTGTTTTGCTTCAGGCAAGGGAAGAAGCCACGAATAGTGTGTTATTTTTACTGTCCTCCATGTTTCTGTGTTTTTGTCCCTGTTCTTAAAGAGTTAGTGAAAAAAATTGTAAAAGTGAGTAAAACGTGTCAAAATAGGAAATAAGGTACTAAGGAAGGCCCGTTAAATTAATTAACTCAAAAACAAATAATCCAGTACCCTAAAACACCAGATTCTAATCATTATAAGTATCTCTCCAATGCTCTGCCTTGAAAAATCAGGGCCCGAGGCGATAGCATACGGCAGCGCCTCCGTACATATGAGTTGTCAATTTAAAGTTGACTTCTCTGGACTATTCTTTCTGCATAATGCCTTACTATTTTATCATGACTGAAATGGGAAAGTTTCAGGATTATTACACTGGTATCGTAAAAGTTTTAATTACTGAATTCACTGCAGTAATTCAGCTCCATTTTGCTTCTCCTAGAACAGTGACGTGTTATTGTTGTATCTTAAACGTTAGTTCCGTAACGTTGGGGACGCGAGTTCGATTACGGCTGTGGTAATTCAATAAATTTTTATAATCTACAAAAGTGATACTTCTGATGTATACTAACATGAAAACTATTCAATTTCTCTGGGTCTAAGAGTTGAGGCAACATCCTTTAGAGGTGAAATCCCAACAACTCAAATTACGTCATCCGTACCAACGTTCATAATTGTCTATAAAGGAACGTGTTTGGACAAGAATTGATAAACATATAAGGGCTAAACACATCCTTACTGCTGTAGTATGGGCCAAAAATGAGTTCCAAGGAATTGTTCCTAGCTGTGCACAAAGTGTAAATAGTGATGGTATACCTTCCACTATGTTACTTTTCCTTAACATTGTGGTAATAATAATAATAATAATAATAATAATAATAATAATAATAATAATAATAATAATAATAATAATAATGATGATGATGATGAAGGAATAATAGCCTATTATTACAATACCAATTACATAAACATTATCTTCGCATTCAGAAAAATTACTAATTACAACGACGGGATTTGAACCGAAATAGCTGGAATGGGAGTTGCCTGCTTTCACAATTTTTTAAAAACATTTCGCCCCAAACTGAAGTATTGTTTCCCACTGGCACCTCATCCGAACCAATAGTAGATTGCGCCTCATGGTCAGAAGCCGAACGCCGAGATCGCTCGGCTAGTGCCACCGTTTCAATTTGCCACAAACTCCTCATATGAATATAAGAAAATAAACTAGTAGTTATGAAACATAAACAAAGAACTGTCTATATTTCTACACGTGTTAATACACTTCGAATAATGTGAAAATAATTTCTGTCGCCTTTTCTTCATTGGAAATTAGAAGTTATGGTAAATGCGAAATGTAATGTAAATCGGGACCATCCCTGCAACCGATAACCAGCACCGTAACTTAGATTCTTTTCTGGGGAACAGGCATTAATAAGCTTATTTGGGCCTCCTAGTAAAAGTTAATTTTCTAATCATTGGGCCCCTTCTTTCAAATTTTCTCTCAATCTTTATGGGCCCCCGGAGCCTGTGGACCCTCCCGTTCGGGAAGGTCTGCGGTTTCGTTAGTTACTCCCTGGGCCCATTCCATACATGACAAAATTATTAAGGGGACAATATAGATAAATATCAAAGCCATACGAATAAATACTACTGAAATGGATCCACGACTAATTTTTTTTTCTCTTTACCTTTTGTGTACTGTTTTGTTTATGTAATGTAGCGACATTATTTGATGTTTCATTTCTAATTTCATATTCGTATCGTATATGTAGTAAGAAAATTTTGTCTGAAAATGGACCACCTCGAATGGCGAGTAGCGTTTCTGGGGGCAGTTGCCCCCCACAAGTTACGGCTGTGCCGATGACGTAGGCTCAACTTGAAGAACATTTCCTGAAATTTTCCTCATTGAAGAATATCTATACAACTTGTTTTTGAGTTAAACAAGGAAATCTCGAGTAAGTCATTAAGACACTCACACAAGTTGCTTATATTTTCTTATTTATATTGGGGGCCGCGGTGGCTCAGTGGTAGAGCGTTCACCTCTGGTGCTTGGGGTCCCGGGTTCGATCCCAGCCCCAGCCAAATGAACTTTGTGGTGGACAAACACCGTGTGCGTGAGTCTCCTCGGGGTTCTTTCGTTTCCTCCCAGTTTCTTCATTCCACCATTTCATTCATTACTCATCATCACCGTCACCTTTAGCCTAACCGGCATACCCGTGGGACGTAAAACTCAAAGATTTCATTTAATTTTTTTCTTATTTATATTTTTATTTATGTTTCGTTTATATTTGTTTGTTTTTGTTATATTTGAGTATCTTGTTTATGCTTTTCCATCAAACGACTTTAACTACGTATTAGTTTTGGTGCAAGTTTAAAGGGCGCAGTAGGTGTGTGGTTAGCTCCTTGAACTTCTATTTGGTGTACCCGGGTTCGAATCTTGGCCAGGCTGAATGTTTTTCAAGTGCTTCTGTTTCAATTTCAATCTCAATGCATGCTCAGTGTGATAAACAACATCTTCTCTTCCCCAGAAAGAAAAGATGTTGGAATGAGGAGAATTGTAGAAGGTCTCTCAATGGAGGCAATCATTTACAAAGTTATTTCCAGCAGTTATTCTAGATTTGATATTTTAAGCTACTTTCAAACATTTTCTGATTCATATGTAATCAGTGTTTTTATTTCTTTGAATATACAGGATATAATTAAAATATACATCTCATACACAGAAATATTGAGATTAACATATGATGGTCATTGGACAACACGCTCTGAACCAGGGAGATTGATCAAAGAATAGAGAAATGTTTTGTACGTCATCTGTTCACAATTTTACTTCCATACAGACTTGACTCAGTCCTACCAACTGCTGCAGTGCCGAGAAAAGTTACGTGTAAGTTGGATTGCATCTGCCTTGGCGCTCTCACAACTGCAAAAGACCGGGACCCCAAGTAATGGAGTTAGAACACTTTGGGGAGAGATACTTTTGTGGCTGGGTGTACATGCGTGCGTGCAAAACTGTTTGAATTGCATTTAATGAAATATTTACAATTGTAAGTTTATTTTTTAAGATACTGCAAAATTTCAAAACACTAATATTAATATTGAAACACCCTGCATTACTTCAAATTGTGTCATCCTATATTCATGTTTTGTATATACATATCATGAGGGCCGGCCTAAGGCAATTTCTGGCCCAGTGCAATGACATAATTTGCCGCCTCCCCTTTTCTCCAGAAAGAACAAATCTTAAAACTCATGATTTTAAGTATGCTACTCCAGCATGAACAACGACGGGGAGTGTAGATGCAGTGGCATTCAGAAAAGCTTAAATACTTACTAAAATGCAACCACGTTGTGTTTGTTTTTTTCTTTAAATAGTGATCTATTATGTTAGTGAAAGATAAAGCAAACATACCTGCAAAGGAAATATTGTAATCATTTTTATAGATTTTAATATACAGTTTCAATCTCAATGTATCAGTTTGCAATTCCAGTGCAACTAGCTCTTTTATCTTTATTTCTGGATTTTTCTCATACATCTGTTAACATTTTTTTAAAACAAAAACTTGTTTCTATTTTCAATGGTAAGGAACTTGTTTCTGACAAAAACAAGACCAGTTGTCATATCAAATCTGTGATAACTTACTAAATGGAACAGATATTTGTTACTATTCGAGAATTGAATTCTTGCATTTGACAACAATCAAGCAATTTGTGCTGCGATTTATTCGACCATTTGCTTTAGCATTGTCCATGTGGCCTTAAACTAATGCAACCTATACATAATTTATGAATGTAGTGTTCAAATAGGTCAGCTTATTAAATGTAACTACAATCATCATGAAGTATGTTTCCAACAAGAAATATTTAATTTAAATAATATACTTATAACAGATTTTGCCGGAACCTGCAAACTTGCCGCTCCATGCAAATACACATGGTAGTTGCATATATGGTAGAGCCGGCTCTGCATATCATATATATATATATATATATATATATATATATATATATATATATATATATATATATATATATCTAGTCGATAAATTATTTATATATGATATTCAGAAAAATACTATTAGGCAAGTTAGTATTAGTTTTTACTTTTAGACCTCGTGACATTATTTTCATACTTATTAAAGGCCAGCTTTCACGAGAAAACAAAATTTCATTCCTACTTTTATTTCTTAGTTAGTTGATATTGATGAAAACTGGTGAAACTCGAATTTTAATAGGTATGGTATTCATGTAAATTGTAAAATATTTGTAGCGTATCAGTATCTAGCGTTTAATTTATGTTGCATTTTACCATGATTAATCGTACATAATAATATTTCATACTTAAATAGACGTAAGATGCATTACAAAAGACTATTTCAAAAACGAAATATAGAAGAAACGAGAGGCAATGTTTTTTTAGAAAAAAGAAACGTACATTTCTGAAAAAATACGAACGTCTTTTTTCTGTTTACAACACTACCTAAAGGCATTTAAAAAAAAACTCAAGTTTAATTCAAATGTACTGGTAGTTATTGTTGCACCCCTCAGAGAATCCTCCAGAATATATATACAAGGACAGATGGACACTGTCTTTCCTTCCTTTTGTCAGTTTGCTGCTAGTGGGTCATCCTCCACACCTTCTTGGGTTTCGGGTCAGCCTATCCTTGTTTCTGAGTACGTAATAAAAATTGTCCCTTAAAGAAAAGACGCATTAGCTGCAGGGAAAATAAGTTCAAACTATATTGTACCTATTCGAAGTATGATGGGGTTTGGATATGGTCAGTAAAGCACAGAAGTCCTCTTCACATCCTATTTTTATTGAACTTGTATTGAATTGACCAACTGTTTGGGATTGACCATTTAATATATATATATATATATATATATATATATATATATATATATATATATATATATATAGAGAGAGAGAGAGAGAGAGAGAGAGAGAGAGAGAGAAAGAAAGAAAGAAAGAGAGAGAGAGAGCTCCTTAACTGTAGATAATAGTAATAAAGATAATAAATTCATAATAATGGTAATAATAGTATAATATTCATATAATAGTAATAATAATAAATTCAAAAAAGAAATCCAATAAATACGAAAGTAATTCATACTTCCATTTATAATGAATGGAATTTTGAAGTACTTTTGTATTTATTGGACTTCTTTTATGAATCAATAATTACTTAATATAGTCTAAAAAATGCGACGCAAAATTCACAAATTGCGCTACAAATGGATTTGCTATACAAAATAAAAATTGTAAAAAAATAACGCTGATAGAGAGAGAGAGAGAGAGAGAGAGAGAGAGAGAGAGAGAGAGAGAGGATTACTCTACAGTATCATGAAATGGTTACAAATACATTAGTAGTAGAAGCCACTACATCTTTGAATCACGAGATTAGAACATAATGTTTATTGGCTATTAGTTGATTACACTTACATGTAGATAGATCATTGTGGCATCAAGCATAATTTATATATAATTTCATCCTCTTACATTATCCTTTCTTCTCTGAAATTGAAAGCAATCATTATCACATAAAATAGAGAGGATACTTTGACATATAAAATCTATTAAAAACGTAAGAATTCTGATGATGTTAGTTAGACCACTATTGTTAGTTCTACGGTTCTACTATTGGTACGGTTCCAACGGGCCGCAATTCGTACAAATATCAAGACTCTCCCAACCCTGTTCATCTTAGTTAGCAACTAAAGTTTCTGTATGATATATGCTTATCGTAATCATACCACTTAGTAGTCAACGCCCGTGCAGGGATTCAGAAGCATGGACTAAGTTTTAAAGCGGGTTTGCTTTTGGTTTCAGGGGATTTATGTCAACTAAATTCAGGAACATATCATAACATATCATTGGATGGAAGGATATATAAGCCTGTTATATATATATATATATATATATATATATATATATATATATATATATATATATATATATATATATATATATATATATATATATATATATATATATATATATATACATGAACTCACTAACTCACGTTCTTTAGTTTCAGTTAGGAAAATGCTAGCATTGGCCTCTGTAGGTAACCTGGTTACGTATATAGCTATATATGAGAGTTCAATTTCAAAGTTTCTCACACCATGGCCGAAGGACATAAATAAAATGAATAGTGAACTATATGTAAGTAAGTTTCGTAGAATTTAAACCAGTAATATCAAAAATGTCAATTTGGATGATATCATGTTAAAAGCTGAGATAACAAGGATAGATACAACGCAGAATTTTCTAAGACGAACCAACAGTAACAACAACAGACAGCCGTGTTAACTAGTTGACAAGTTCAGTGACGTAACTAGGGTGGGGGCAAACTGGACTTGCGCCCCGGGCGCTGGATTGGGAGATTGCAAATTTGGGCAAATATTTGAGGGAACATTTTAGTTTGCTGCTCAGGGGGCCGCTAAGGCAAGTTTTTGTCGCGGCCTACAACTAGCCTAGTTATTGCGCTGGATAAATGGGTCTTTGAAAAGATTTCTTGTGTTCCTTTCTGGTCAAGTGACTGAAAACGATTAAAGGTTTTGGAGACCACAGTTCGTGCTTCGATTTCTAGTGAAAGCATTTGCTTCAGATAAAAGAACACAAATAATGGTTCTTACTCCACTTTCGGAACTAGACCCACTCTCAGTGGTCTCACTGTTTTTTTAAAGTAACCTGTCGTTAAATTGAAAACTTTCCTTATATCTTTCACTGGTGATTCAGTACGTTATAGAATATAATATTACGAACACTTAGAATATGGTATTTGTGCTGCGTTTATAAATGCCATTAACTACTCAAATGTTTCTATTAATTAAGTAACCTCTTTCATTCGTTTTAGCCTGCAAAATACGCAAAGAGTTACGAGAGATCATTGAATAAACACTCAAGGTCTAAACGTTACATCGTTCAAATCAAGGAGAGATCAGATCTTGACATTTCTGAAGCACAAGAATTGAAAAGAGATGAAATATTTTCTCCTTTTTTACCGTTGCACAGAAAATGTGCGCAGAATTTAATACACCTATTTACTAATGGTAAGTTCTTGTGAAGCAAGTAGCTTAATACTGATTAGTTTATTTCATTACACAATTTGTATTAAGAGATGGTAATAGCTAATGGAATCTGGAAGTAGTTATACATCCTATCACAGAACTTTCAAAAGTGAGTTTAGAGGGCTCAGATGATGCGAGTAGAACGATATCACTGGTTCTTTTATATAAATTGAGCCATTAAATAACACACACTCCGTTTTTGTATTAATTCCATTTACTTAAACTTGTTGTCGTGATAACCTCCTATCGACAATCATATTATTTTTAAAACATATGAATATCATTTTTTATATCGATATTATATATATAACTTCCTCCTTTTTTCTTCTTCTTCGAATAATCTAACCAGTATTACATATATAAAATACTTACGCCCAAAATTTACAAGTAATAAAAATTTACAAGTAATAACAATATACTAATATACAACGTATCATTGTATATTATGGCGCCCGACGGACTTTTCCTTTTTATTCATTTACTCAATAAAAAGAAAAATAATTCCGGACCGTTTACTTTTACATGATAACCATTCGAGTTTTCGAATGCACCTCGTATACTTCAAAATTACAATTCATATAATTATACATATATATTATATTTAATTCTATAACAATATTATTATCATATTTATTTTAAACTTCATCATCATTTTTATTTATTTATACGTTTCAACGACGATAAGGCACATTCAAAATTTGAGTTGCAGGTTATTTAAGTTCTTTTTCGGGTTCATTAAATGCTTGTTACAAATTAAAAATTATTTATTTAGGCAACATGAAGAAGGTTTTGAAAATGATTAAAAGATTAAACTCAAAGATTAAATAACATAAAGTGAAATACCTTAAATCAAATTACATATTCATAAAATTCTTTGCTTTTCTCTTTTGAAATAAAATGCTATATGTTATGTATCATTTACATTAACTTTATAGAATTCGACAAGGTACGAACAACAAACAAAGTCATAACGTTAATTAAAGCACAATCAATTGAATACGGTCTTTTCGAGCATCGGAATCCCAGTCTAAGTTACATGACCAACAACTTCCTTCAAATCGCATTGAAAATCATAAATCGGAATACGGTTTCTCGCGTTCTTTACTTCTACAGTTCTTAGTTTCTTTAGTTGAGAATTTTCGCCGTAATTCTTGCCATCTGAGCAGCGTTTCTAAAACATCGTATTATTTCGACTGTGATTAGATGGCATTGTATTATCGGCCAAATCAAGTTCAGTTCTTCTTCGTTTCACAGGTGGTGAAATATTGTGTCCCCTAATGGATCTGTATTTGTCCTTTACATGACTTGTCTGTTGGTGGTCTGTCCTGCCATGGTTTCTGTTTCTTCTTTAATTAGGCTCGGTTACATTACCGGTACATATGGATTTTACATAACCTTTTACATTGAGATCATACTTTAATCTCACATGGACACTTCGAACTTGGTTTCGATTAAGGTTAGTTTGATTCAAGCTAGTACTGTATTGAACCATTGATGGATTTTCAAAACTTTGCAATATCATACTTAGATTGTTAAAGTCAATGCACAGCATCACGTTCTGTGAAAACATCATCGGATTGCTTACTAACATCATTTTGGTCTTTTCGTTGAAGTTAATGCACTGCTTCAAGTTCTATGAAAACATCATCGGATTGTTTACTAACATCATTTTGGTCTTTTCGTTAAATGAACAATTCAACAGATTTAATTCACTCGACCAATCAACACAAGCACAAATAGGAACACACGTTTTCTTTCTGCATTTCACGAATATTGGAATCAACTTACCTCTTGCTACATGAACCATAGGATTAATATCATGTTGAATATACGGGGAACACAGACAGTCAATAGCATTCTCAAGATGAGGATGATAATAACTTTCCACATACTGGTACATACCAGAATCGTCATTACACACAGTGTCGGTAAAGCAGTCAAAACATTCGAATGAGAAAAGAAGTTAGGATGGTCTGATCCAACCAATACGGTAGTATGCTTTTGTAAAAACTCCGTACATTTCACCAATGTACATTCAAAATTTGCTTTCTCCGTGTCCTGAACTTCGTTGAGTCTCTGTACTGTCTTGCCCATTTCTTTATCATGATGTCCAAATTTGACAGCAATTTGTTGGTTCATCTTTTTAATTGCTCCTGTATGCCATCATTATGTTGCTGCAACTGCTCTAATATTTCGTCGAAATGCTGATCTTGTTGATTCACTCTCTGGTCCAGTTTTTCCAATTGCGAATTCACCTTTCCAAACTCTTCATGAGCTTGGTCTTTAATCTTCTCAAACTGCTCGTCACTACGTCGAGCTTGGTCCTTGATTTGTCGTGATATTTCTTTTAAGGCTTCTAACATGTTGTTTGATGAATTATTACTTGATTGTCAATCGTTCCACTATCAGTAACATTCATAATGTTCCTATATATAATCCGGCCACTTCCCAAAAAGAGTACAATTAATATATGGCTCAATATTGATCGCTTTTTACTATACTTCCAGAACGACACAATCACTTACTTCCCTTCCCTGGGTTCCGGCACCATATAGGACAATAATCACTGGTTCTTTTATATAAACTGAGCCATTAAATAACACACACTCCGTTTTTGAATTAATTCCATTTATTTAAACTTGTTTTCTTGACAACCTCCTATCGACAATCTTTTAAAACATATGAATATCCGTTTTTATATCGACATTATATATAACTTCTTCCTTTTTTCTTCTTCTTCGAATAATCTAACCAGTATAGTACATATATAAAATACTTTACGCCCAAAATTTACAAGTAATAACAATACCGTTGTACGAGGACGAACACTTAGAAGTAATATTTGGAATTAACATAATATAAATACTTCGAAATTTCTATAGTTTCCAGGTCGTAATGTGACTCGAAGTACTAGTTTATTATTTTTGTGACGTTAATAGCTTATGGGTGAAGTTATGTCAAAGATATCAAATTTTAGGCAAATTGTCTGGTGTTGTGCCACTGTTACTCCCCTCAAACGTTTGCTTAAAAGGAGGTTTTTATTTATGAAGAGGGACGAACAATAATATAAAGTTTATTAACATGAACATGAACATTAGTCTAGAGTGTTCTATTCAGAACAGTCATCAAATTGTAATATAGTACTCATACTACAAAACATGCAATTCGTTATAAACGTACAATTTCAAATATAAATGATTTAAAATATGTATGTTGATTGCTCTTAACCTAACTCCCCCAAGATAGAAAGAAAAGGAAATGTAAATAGAGACAGCTTCAAGGTTTGTCTCCAATTATTAAAATATGTTATATTATGTATTTTTTAATCATGGAATTGTGCCTATTATCCAATATAAGTATATATATATATATATATATATATATATATATATATATATATATAGGATTATAGGATACAGGGGTTAAAAGTTAGCAGGACACTAAGTTCACTTGTTACATATTTCCAATAGTTGGCAATAATGAGCGCGCTGACAGCATTACAACAACAGGAATCTAGTACATCTTGGACAGCCACAACATAAAGCGTAGGGAATAGTAGACATAGTATTGACCTCTATGGTCGCTCTCTATGTATCACAAGAAAACTAATAATTGCTTTTCTGCTCTCTTTTCTGTACAGGCTCCATTTGCTACGAAGACTTTTTATCAGCAGCTGTTTTTGCCCGAGATAGGGTTAATCCATTATTGTATACATATGCATTGACTATAGCCATATTACATCGTGAGGATACCAAACATCTTCGCATTCCCTGTTTTGCTGAAGTATTTCCGGAACATTTCATTGATTCTAGAGTGTTTAAAATTGCTCGACGACAAATTATGAGGAAGAAGAGATCATTCGGAAGAGTAAGGAAATTGATAGTTATGTAATTTCAAATATGTATATATAAATATAGTAATTCATATATATTTATTGCAACTACCCCACATTATACGCTAAGACTGTGCTTTATTAAAAGTTATAAGGGTTTATATTACACACATTACACAAGTCGACCACAGAAATAGTTTTTCTCTGGCACACGGAAGAAAATACCTGATTCTAATAGTACTTTTCGCGTACAATTCGAATGTGCGTACAATTCAGTTTTTGTCAATCACCCTCAGCTTTCCCGTGAAAGAGGGATTTTCGGGAAGTTTCTTCTCAAATTTTCCTTTTATTTTTACCATTTTCATATCTGTAGCTCGGTTACCGTTAGATACATAAACATAAAAAGTATATTATATGTTAGCCTGATTTATACTTAGTAAGTCCTCTAAGTTTCATAAGAATCGCATTATTCTTTCTAGAGAAATAAAAATATTTATGTAAAAATATGCTATGTGTACTGTTCATTTTACCATATTTATTAGTGCAGATAAAATCGCAAAAAAAATTCCACGAAAAGTACAATATAAGGACGGTTTATACCTCATTGGATCTGAAATAAAACATTTTCAATGACGTATAGACCGTGTCACCATTTTTTGTATGACGGAATTTCTAGAGAGATTTTGTGGGAAATTCCCTCCAAAAAGTAGTTTATATGATTTTTTGTCTTAACTTGCTATTTGTATATAGCGATACAGAAAGAGGAACTGCACTAAAATATAATTTTATGTCTACTTAATAAATAATACAAAAGAAGTGAGTGGTATCTTCTTAATAAATGAACACTTACTTACCTTAACTAAAATGTTTTAGTTATCGACTTTCTTCTGTGTTTGGCTTTTGGAACATCTCTTTTGAGTGTCCAACAGTAATCAGCTAGCATTTGTGAACTCCACTGTCCCTGGTATTTCTTCTCCATGGACGAAATGTCCTGACGAAAACGTTCCCCATGCTCATCACTAACAGCACCAAGGTTTTCAGGAAAGAAATCCAGGTGGGAGTCTAGAAAGTGAACTTTACGGGACATGTTGCAAATAGAGATGTGGGTCGGTTAAATACCCAGTGGGTAGGTAAATAAAAAAATGGGTATTTACCCCTTTTGAATTTACCTACCCAAAAAATGAGTATTTTACGAAAGTTCAGTTATTATGATGTTTTAAGAATTGTTAACCGTACCGGTGACGTTTTTCTGTATTTTGGGGTCTCTCGAGCGTGATGTCTCATTCATTCACTATAAATATACAAAATAATAACCAATTGTCCCCGTTCAGGTGCGGTGCGGGTTTGCAGGCAATTTTAACCATGGCGCACCAGAGGTACAATTTTGGACATTATATGTTATTCTAGGTTAAAGCGATATCTAAAACCTATTTTTTAAAATAATTTTTCTCGAAGAACTTCATAGATAAAGAGATCAAAATATTGAGTCGAATGTTTTGAAAGGGGGAAATAGTGGGGGTGAGTTGTTACATTCAAACGAAGCCCTCGTGTATACCTATGCCAACGTTGATCAAGCCAATCTTGAGAAATAATTCACACCACATTTTACGTCATCGCTCACGAACAAATCAGATGGAGAATCAGAATCAAATTTGAAACTTTAGGGATTAATATCTCCTCGGGGTACCAACATTACCGCCCACTTGTCGTCTCAAGATTGATCTGGGGCTATTTTACTATAGGTCTGCATATCCATCTATGCCCTTTCTTCACCAAGGTATGAACGGCTTTTAAACTTGGATTAGTTTTACACCAAGACTTAAAAAAAATCGTAGTATGACTTCAAGCCACCCCCTGTGTTGAATGTTTGGGAGACAGCCCCAGTTTTAAATGTAAAGTCTGCAAAACGCCATCAATTTTCAAGAACCCTTCAAGTTATTGTGTATTTTCATTTGAGAACAGATGTTTTGAGAGTCCTTCAATCCAACAGTTTTTCCTGAAACGTGAAATTTTGAAATTTTAAAACTCTCAGAAATGTTTCACAGAAAACAACTGAGACACCCGACACATAAATAAAAGATAAACGAAAGCTGGATCATGTATCTAAAGCATTACATATCAAAGGCTATAACTAGTTGAATAAAGACAACCAAAATTATCAAAATCTTTCCGAGTCGAATATTATGGACTTTAAGTTAATCATGAAAAAAGTGTGTCCTATGTCTACTAGTTTCGAACTTAAAAGGACATTTTAGAGTAGTTTTGTCATGAAAGGAGAAAATGAGTTCGATATATTTGATGTAGTCGCACTTACAGGTATTATATGAAAATATGCTGAAGTAAAAAACATTACATCAATTTCCATCAAATGTACAGGCTTTCCTTAACTTTTTATGGCTCCTTAGGATCAACGTTACTATTTAGGATTTTTGATAGAATCTCAATATTGACGTTTCTTAGAACAAATGCCGACGCATAGAAGGGTAACGAAGTCTTACAGGAAGTATATTACAGGAAGTGTTGAACGAAAGCCTTGCCAACGCGAGCACATTAGTGGGTGTCCCCTGTCACTTCTTGGTCACTCTTTGTGGATTGAATTTTTTAAAGAAAATTCGTCCTTCGTATGCTCCCCATCAAGGTATCGCCTGGTTACAAGTTACTTGGATGCTCAATACAGTGAAATGCAAGGGGAAGTTTAAATGAAATTAGAGGAATTCTCCAAATCTACATTTACAGTGTGACGGTTGGAGTAACTTGAGAAATGAATCTATCATTTATTTCGTCATTTCAAAGTCTGGACCTGTTTTTGTTGATTGCGTTGTCAAAAGATGCAAATTACTTGTCTGAAGAGATCATGAATGTTCTGTAAACAATAAAACCCTGAAAAAATTTTAGTAATCATAGGAGGCAAAGCGTATAACATGAGAGCAGCTTTAATATTAGTAAAACAGAAGTATTGTAATATAGTATCTTTGGGTTGTCTTGCTCATCTCCATTTGCTTTGTTCTGACATCCTCGGATGTCCATCGGTAAAGACATTACTGGGAAGAGTAACTGATGTTGTTAATACAAACATAGACATCACTTGCAAGCACTATTTACACAAATATCAAAGAAAAAAGGATTACTATTTCGTTAAAGTTGCTTGGAAAAACAAGATGAGGAAGCCATTTACACTGCCTCCAAAGTTTGCTTGTCAATAACACTAGGCTTCAGACGCTCGCTGTGAGTGAAGAATTGTCATTAACTTCAGAAATCAAGAGATCGAGAAAAATGGAGAAAGCAATTTCATCAAACGCGAACCTAAGGAAGAACTTAAATTTCGTGTCATTAATACCAGGAACTGCTGACAGACAGAATACTTAATAATAGTGTTTGATTAGTTTGGTGACAACTGACTTCACTTTCTTTGGTCATCGTCATGTTCTGTCATAAATTTTATATTTTCATGTTGGTTTGGTCCACTATCGAATTCTATACTGTGCAACTGGTTGGACGCCTCAGGGGCACACTAAGGTAAGAATTTACGGGGTAGATGGACAATTATTTTTTGCCAAGGATAATAGAAGGAAATCTAGTGTAAGTAGAAAGAAAAATAATGAAAAGTAGCTAGGAAATCCGTACTGTGTTACTTAATAAATATCAAATTCATTCTTTAATTGCTAGAAAAAATTATTAATTTAGTGGTTATTTAGTGTTCCTGTTGCAGGTGATACAAATGACTATTATATTTTTCATTGACAACGATAAAATTCATTTATTGGTAATTGAAACATAAAATACCCACTAAAATACCCATTTTGGGTAAATACCCGGGTATTTACCCTGGGTATTTACCCGCTGAAATAAATACCCAGGTATTTTACATCCCTAGTTACAACCCATTTCTTTGAATGATTGCAGGAAATCACTCACAATTTCACGGTAATTTGGAGCTTTCCGGTTTCCGAAAAAAACCTCTGTTAAACATTTAAATGAACACTGAGCTGCTTTCTCAACCGGAATTAAGAGATCCTTAAATGTTTGGTCACGAGTCAAACATCATATTTGGGGGCCTAAAAAATCCCTTCCTTGATTTTAGCGTCACTAATCCGAGGAAAGTTTTCTTTGAGGTAACAAAATCCTGCATTACTTTTGTCCAATACCATAACAAAGATTTTGAAGAGCCCTAACTTTATGCGGATAGGAGATCTTATCAGGGCTCAGCAGTGAGGAATAAACAACATCCTTCCGTCCAGGAGTTAATACACGCTTTGACCATTTCTTCTTGATGTGATATTCCGCTTTGTACCTGCTGTCCCATTCGCAGAAGAAACAACAATATTTCGTATAACCAAGCTGGAAACCCATTAACAAAGAAATAACTTTTAAATCACAGCAAACGGTCCACTTGCATTTCTCATACTGAATTCTTTCTAACACTATTTTGATGTTTTCATAGGTTTCCTTCATATTAGTTGCATAAGCCAAAATCACTGAAGGAAATTTGTTGTCATTGGGCAAATGGACAGCTTTCAAACTACTTTTGGAAGAGTCAATAAACAATCTCCACTCTGCACGTATTTGTGCATGTCCGAGTGTATCCATCACAGCACAGACATTATTACAATACACTAAAACATTTTCTTGAGAATAGTAGTTTTGAAAGTCTGTATGACGGTATCGAAAAATACACATTTTAGTGTCACAATGGGGCAGATTCCAGCTTTTAAGTCTAGAAACAAGAAGTTCTGAGTGCATCTTAGTGATTTAAATCCCGTACGAGGTAATTTAGTTCACCTGAGTTATCAGATGCGGATCCAATGCAGATGTGCTTCCTACATAAGTAGGATCATCTTCTTCATTGGGAACTTCAGTAGTTGCGTCAAGTACGTAATCCTCATTTACCGTATGATGAGCAGTAGGTACTGGTACAGGTAACTCTGCACTGTGTGGAACTGGCCTAACTGCTGGTGGCAAAATAAGGTATTGTACTGTGTGCTTAGATTTACTTGTTTGTCACCAGATCCCTCCCTCCAGATCATCGGTACTGCGAAGTTCATGTTTCGTTCACAATTTTCCCACCCAGTGAGACGTTTCATGCAAGTACAACAAATGTAGTGAGCAGGAAAATTCTTATCTTGGTCTCCTACACGGCAACCAAACTGATAACACTTCCTCACAAGTGGAGTCAAACATTGGCGTTGCGATTTAAATGTCACGTTCCCACATACGTAACAGAAATTGTCCGGGTGATTTACACACTTCCTCGATATCTTGTATCCTGTAATGTATAACACACACATACATACACGAATCTACACGCCATCAATTATGAAGCAGCACAAACGTAATCTAACTCAGTGCATCGCCACACAACACAATCTATTCGAACTCCACAATGCACAAACACTTCAACTTAGACGCGGCCACATCTAAAATACGTTCAGCTCGGACCGTCACACAACGCTACCAACAGTCATCAGCCTACGTGAGTCATCAATTTTTTATGCATTGTTGCCAGATCAAAATATTAAAAAGTGGCTTATTTTCCACAGAAAGCATGCGTGTATTTGTGCTTGTATTTGAGTATCCATCTATGTGACGACAATAATACGTCACCGTTAGGTTTTTGTGTTTGGTAAAAGTTTTGCGTAGTATGTTCCTTATTACCTATTAATAGACAGAATAGTTTATATCTCTAGACAGAATAATGCGATTCACGTGTAATTAACATAATTTATTAACTAGACATAAAGCTATGTTGTAGTGCAGCTCCCGTTTTTGTATCACTATATACAAATAGCAAGTTGAGATAAAAATCTTGTAAATTACTTTTTGCAGGGTACTTTCCACAAAATCCCTGTAGAAATTCCCTGATACAAAACTGGCGACATGGTGTATACATCATTGAAAGTATGTTTTATTGGAAGTCCAATGATGTATAAATCGTGCTTCTATTGTATTTTTCGTGGAAGTTATATGTGATTTTATCTGCACTAATGAATATGGTAAAATGAACAGTACACACAGCATATTTTTATATAAATATGTTTATTTCCCTAGAAAGAATAATGCGATTCCTGTGAAACTTAGAGGGCCTATTAAGTATGAACCAAGCTAACACACAATATAATTTGTGTGTTTATATATCTAATATTACCAGAGCTACAAATACAAAAATGTAAAAAAAAAAAAAATGAGAAAAAATTTCCCGGAAATCACTCTGTCACGGGGAAACTGAGAGTAATGGAGAAACACTGATTACAGATTCGAATTCTACGTGATAGGATGTATTCGAATCCGGTATTTTCATTTCTGTGCCAAAACCATGTTGACTAGTGTTATTTATTCGTTAATTTTTGTTTTGAATTTATCTATCAACTACCTGAAACTCGTACTCTATTTATGCATTTATTCAATAATTTTGTTATATAGACAACGAATAGCGTAGGTAGCGTCTTCTATTAGCGCTACCATTTATTACTAAGATGAGCTTGACGCACATACTGTGGGGTTTTCTCTTTATTATCAGGATATTTAAAGGAAGGTAAATAATAATGTAACTTGTAATGTTTTGTTTGCTCATACGTAGGCCACAGGACCTATAGTTGTTGATTGGAATTTTTTTGGAAGAACTACTGCTGAGGAAACTAGATTGGCGTATTTTCGAGAAGACATAGACATGAACCAATTTCATGGCAATTGGCATGCATTCTATCCGCCATATGGAGATATGTGGATAGTGAGAAAAGACAGACGAGGGGAACTCTTCTATTACTTACATCATCAAATAATAGCCAGGTTTATTTTAACATTTAAAATTCAGTTTAAGTGTATATTGATTTTACATGTATATAATATATTGAGTAATTAAGCATTCTTTGTTTACCTCCATGAGATTCTAGTGTAATTTTTCAAAATGTTAAACAAGAATTTCCCTTTTAGTTCATTGCGTAGCAGGTTTATCATTCTTTTCCAGCTCCGATGTTATATAAGACGTGAAACCACAATTTAAAGTGGAATCCAAACCAATGTAGTGCATATGATTCAAACTTTGGAGACTATGCATCAAGAGCCTGCGTACGAGCACTTAGGGTGGCAATTTCACTTCTGAAATTTGATTTTATTGGTTGAAACACTTTAAGGTAAAAGCTAGAGAGTGTCCTTTCTTTGGCTCAACTCGAGATGTCAACAAACGACACGCAGTAAGACACTATGCTATATTTTCTTTTGCAAGTGATTCTGTACTTCGGACGCAAGATTTCCTCAGGTACACATTTTCATGCAAACTTGTGAAATATGAGCCTACTTTGGAATGGAGATACAAAGCAAATAAACCTCTACCCTACTAGAAATCTGGACCATATGCTTCATCAATTACACATTCGAGTCTTTGTACCTGGTGGTGTTACGTTTCAAAAATAAGTATCAAGGTAATGAAGCTAAACACTGTATCGAAAAATAAACAACAATATTTAAGAACAGATGTTCCGAAATATTTTCTTTCTTAGTATGGGGATCTTAAATGTTACATATTTTTGAGCAATTACACTCATTGAACTGGTGGTACAATCTTTACGCAATCGATAAACATAACTCAATGAGATGAACCGGACAGCGGATATAAAATGAGTCGATGGACAGAGGCAATCACTATCAATATAACAGTGTAACAGGTTCGCATGCTTTCTGAAAGTCCCATATGGGTAAATGGTGTGCAGTGTTCTGAGATAGTACTTACGTGAAGTAATCAGTTGTTGTGTTTGGAATAAGTGAGTGTTATTGACTAAAATATTGTGACAAGGAATGTAGTTGGACTCTGAGTTGAAAGGTTGAATAAACGAAAAAAAAAAAGTGTTTGCCCAACATAGGCAAATGTCTCTCAGTCGATAAACAAACATATCACGAAATAATCTTTTGAATATGGCAAATCTTTCAAACCAACATAAATCTCTGTCGTTGAACTATGTCTGATTTATTATGCATCATTATTCTTCAGTAGAATAATTATTTGGCAATAAGAACTAGAAATAATTAGTCAATTTCTCTCGTCAACTGGCGCTAGACCTCACAGAAGGATCATAAGTGTTAGCCTGTCGTCTTGAGAAACTTTACAGAACTTACAGCCACGTACATTGTTGATTCCTTCAGAATTTTTTTTTTGGGGGGGGAAGCAATCGTATTTCATCGTAACGAGGGTCGACTTTCCTAACGAGGGTTCACTCCTTCTGTCTTTGAAATAACACCTCCACTGTTCTCATGACGCAAGGCGGACCCAACAATGTCCAAATTATTTGAAGAGTACGGAAACGATCACTCATCATTCCTTTGACCAATCTCAATTTTACTTGACTTTGCTGAGTTCACGAGAAGTTTGGCAATAACGTTGGCACAATACAGAAAATTGACCTTATTTTCTAAGAAAAGGGTACATTACAATTTTGTTGTGTAAACTAAAGTTCTCCCCTGTGCTTGTAGAATATATATATATATATATATATATATATATATATATATATATATATATATATATATATATATATATATATATATATATATATATATAACAAACATTTATTTTGACAACGGATGAACAGATAAACACAAGAAATTAAATTAAGAATAGAAATTTCAACGTGTGAGGGCAAGCTTACATTTTAAATCCGTTGAATTGTCCAATTACATAATTGTTCTTTCTTCGATCACAATGATTTCGTCCCTGCTGTCTCTCGGAAGAACGGAGAAAATTACACATTGATTAGTTCATTTTCTGTTGCACTTTACGACGTTGTGAAGATGTGACATATCAAGCTCAAGTTATTAAGTATGTGTTTTGATTAAAAATTGTGTAAAAAAATGTATGGCACTATTCATTTCGTAAATGTCAATACACCGTATATTAAAACTATTTTTAATCGTCTTTAATGAATATGCGTTTAGGACACCGGAAATTAAATAGATTAATGATTTGTGGTAAGCGTCCCATTCATCAGGAAGGTGTATGGTAGGGAACTTTCAGCTTAACTTGGGATCCGAACCATATGAGCCACTAGGAATCGGACCAGGGTTTCCCCGCCGAGAACTCTTATACTAAACATTATAACGATCTTACCAATGGTAGCCGTTAACCTGGTTCGGCTAATAATTTAAGTCAAGTTTTTGTGGTAGTAATTATTCACACTTCAAAATATCTTCTGTGAGTACATTTACTTGTATTCTCACCTTTTATACTGAAATTATAAAATGGTGATACGTGTTAAACAGTTTTATTCGTTGATTCTTTATGGACGAATATACACATAGACTGCTTTCCAATGGTACATGTTTTTTAGGTAATTATCAACAACTACATAGCAACGAAATATATAATAATGTATATTTTTTTTTACATATATTAAAAACATTCTTCTTTTGTTATTTTTAAATTAACACTATATCAGGTATAGTGCTTGTGTATGCGCACTTTCTGCCCAAAAATACAAGTAATTATCAATTTATACAAATTATCTCGTTATATAAAATGTCGCCCGACGATGGGACTGAATATAAAAGTTACAAGGGAACTTGGCTTTTATATTTAAGAACCACTGGTCCGTTTATAAGAACAATATTCCATAATTACGTCTTTTACATTTTGATCGACCCTCGCATATAGATAACATTATTTATTTTCCCTCATATAAATATATTTATAATAAATCTTTCATTTCTTTATCATTTATCCTTTATTACATTAATATATATATTTTATTATTATTAAAACGTCGTCGCTTATTTATATAACTAACGAAGGGTACGAATTCAAAATAGTAAGAAGCAATTACATTTTCAAACATGAGTCACCATGATCAAGGGCGCATTATATAGTAATTACTTAAAATGATATTTTACAGTATGCATTGTATTCATTAGGCGTCAGAGTATAGAAGAATCTTATTCCAGTAACATATAAGATGGTACATGAAGACAGTTGTCGGATAATTAGCTTGATATAATGAACCTTATTCTTAACATAATCTTTGACAACAAATTCTCAACACAAATTCATATAATATAAATAACCTTTGCTTTTAATCAATTACAAATCGAATTATAATTCTTCACATTAACAAGAGAGAATTAAAATCATTTGAAAATTATCATTGGTTAATGAAAATTAAAGAAAATTAAATTGAATAAAAATAAAATAAATGTTCATGAAAATCTATAGCTGATATGGGTTTAACCCTTACTTCATCAATTGTAGTCAGCTTAAATTCGTATTTGCATATGATTCTAATAAGGTACATTGTACTGCACAATCATGATTAGGTTCCGTACTATTTTGTACATGTATTGCGTCGTGATTCTGATTTTGATACGAAGTGCCATCTCTTGACCTCCAATTACGTCTGTCCACGTAGTTTGCTGTATTCCTGGAATTTCGCCATGTATTTCGATTGTTTTTGTGCCTACTTCGGTTGAATGACCTGACATAATTATTGTCACGATTGATTAGGTTAGGTTGATTACCAACATATCTTTGCCTATTTTGCTCGTTCTGATTGCTTGAATTTACTCGGTTTATGTGGTGCTCCGTATCGTTCATACTACGGATATTTAGATTTCGAACAGGTACAAAATGATCTGAATTATTTTTACTTTTACCTACTCCTGCTTGTTGATTCAGAGCATGGTATTGAGTTTCATAACATTGAACAAGCATTAGTAAGTGGTTGAAACTCATACACTGTGTAGAAAACAGGATCTGTTGTAACTTGAACGGTAACAAATTTCGAATTGATGCTATGATTCTAGATTCTGATTGCAATGGATTTACGACTTTTAATTCATTGTATGTATTTACAACAAACTCGACAACAGATTTGTGCAAACGAGGATTGAAATGTTGGTTTCTAATCGTGGCATCTCTATTTGCAAGCAAAAAGTCATTTTCATAATTTGCGATTAACGCTGCTTTAAACTCCTCATACGTACTAACGTGATCTCGTACTGCTTTAAACCACAAAGAACATGGTGGGAGTAATAAATGAGGGATTAATTTCATATATTGTGATCTATCTATACACATTATGTTGCACTCATCCTGGAATCTTTCTAGGAAAGAAGTAGCATTCTCATTACACTTACCACTGAACTTACTCATTGCACGTATTTCACTCATCTTTACGCTTAACTTTACCTTCCTTTTATCATTCCGTGTTCTTCTTGAGTGACAATTCCTACCTATGGCGTGATGTGTAGTTACACCGTCTCTTTTCCGCCCATCTGAACTCCTCGGATGATTTTCTTCCAAGATAATGTCCTCATCAGATACGGGTGAAGGCGAGGTCATCTCTGGCGAGCAAGGGAATTCCACACGATCATTAATCGTGTTATTGGGGTACGTGTTGTCCTTGATCTGTAGTGTCCTAATTTCCTCTTGTAAGATAGCTATCAACTGCGTGTTTGCACGTATCTGATTGGAGTTATCCGTGATCTGGATTTTTTGTTGACGTACAGAAGATTCTATTGCTTCTAAATCCCTTTTTACACCACTGACTTCTTGGATTAAATGGCTGTGACTATCTTGACAATCCTCAGATATTCTTTTCAACTTTTCGTCAAATTGTGAGGTGATGTCATTCATCGCCTGCAGAATAAATTGTTTCGTCTCATCTGACTTCTGCTCCATCGTCTGCTTTATGGCTTCCATATCTTCTTTTCGGCTTTGTTCTTGCCGTTCTAAGAGTAGTAATATTCGGTCTTCTAGTGTCGTTCCTGGTGCTGTACTAGGTTCACCATTATCACTATCACTGATTTCTTTTTCCATTGTTTCCACGTTCATGTTTCTTGAAATTATTCTACCACTCCTCAGTCTTGTCAAGTTCGTAGTCATTAACTTTTTTGCAGAAGTAAATTCACCCTTACTTAACTTCGGGAATTGAATTTACAATGTCCCGGGTTTCGGCAAACGAAAATTTTTATAACGATCTTACCAATGGTAGCCGTTAACCTGGTTCGGCTAATAATTTAAGTCAAGTTTTTGTGGTAGTAATTATTCACACTTCAAAATATCTTCTGTGAGTACATTTACTTGTATTCTCACCTTTTATACTGAAATTATAAAATGGTGATACGTGTTAAACAGTTTTATTCGTTGATTCTTTATGGACGAATATACACATAGACTGCTTTCCAATGGTACATGTTTTTTTTAGGTAATTATCAACAACTACATAGCAACGAAATATATAATAATGTATATTTTTTACATATATTAAAAACATTCTTCTTTTGTTATTTTTAAATTAACACTATATCAGGTATAGTGCTTGTGTATGCGCACTTTCTGCCCAAAAATACAAGTAATTATCAATTTATACAAATTATCTCGTTATAACATCATAAGCTTGAGGAAGTAGAGTACTAGTTCAGTTAGAATGAGGGTGAATGCAATAAGTACGAATCGTAAGGTTTTATATCTTCCCACACAATCGTAGCTATTTTGAAGACTGAAGCCAGACATTCATGCAGGAATTCATAACGAAGTAGTTATTATTATTATAGTCTTGCGCCTACAGTTGGTGAAGATAATCTTCGCAACCGGCTGGTCAGATTTGGTTCTTGGATTCTTGATATTTATTATCCTGTGATAATAAGTTCTTCATTCCTTCAGTGAGGCTAGAGTTATGAAAGATTTACTTTCACATTGTACAATCCACGGCAAAAAACCTGCAACATGAGGATGTAAGTTTATTGTGAAACTACGCCTAACAGCACAGGGAATGAACATAACGTCTAAGTGGAACGAATCATGCCAGGATAAGCCTCGGCCTCCTTTCGTGAACACTTATTTTGGGGCAAAAGACTTCGTCATTTCACAATAAACTTATATGCTCATGTTGCAGGTTTTTTGCCGCGGATTGTACATGCCTAATGATATTTTCCATTTGCATTATCCTTGTTGTTAAAAATCTACTCATTAGATTCTATTTTTGACAATTATCTTACCTATGGAATTTAATATGCTATTTCTAATGTTTTACTAGGTATAATTTTGAGAGATTTTGCAATAATCTAAATGGTGTTAGAGATCTTAACGAGTTGACAGAGCCAATCAGAGTTGGCTTTTATCCTAGGTTAAACAGCCCAATTTCTGGCAGAGGATTTAGTGGACGCCCTAGCTCCACACGCTTACAGGTAAATGTTGATATTCCAATGCTAGATAGATTTTATATTCATAGAAATGTTTCTTTGATTGATATTTCTTTCTTCATACAACTTTACTTCCGTTATGTATTTTTCTCCCTTAATCTTTCGGTCATTAATCTAATGAACTACTTTTGTACTCAACTAGCAATAAAGGCGATTATGATCGGGTCAATTGTTTATTTTATCTCGTGTTTTAGTGATCTGTGTATGCATGCATATACTTTTTTAAATGTATAAATCAAAATAGAGAAGAATGCTATATTATCTGAATTACCTAAGTGGCACAGCAAGGTAGAAACAAGACAGACGAGCGGAAATGCAATGATAAAATGTCGATAATGTGAAGTGATAAACAATTCGGGGAATGATTATGAGAGGAAAATTAGGAGAATACTAGAGGTTGATGCTAATACTATTATGAAGTGGGATAACTAAAAGATCAACTTTATGCATTAAAACAAAAGAAAGTATTTGTGAGTATAATTTTTACAATAGTTTTTGGCAACTTTAAGCTCTACAACGTCACAGCTTGCTGTTGACATTTCTTGTGAACCCAGTAATGACAAGTGAAACATAAGTATCGCAACGTTGTTGACAGCTTCTAGAAAGAGATAGATTGCGATAATAGGCTATAGAGATATATTGCTCGCACATCGCTAGCACGTGTTTATTCCATTCAACTACTTCATTCCACTTTCTCATTATCAATTTCTTATTGTCATCTCCCAGATCGTAGAAATGTGTCCCTACCTTATTCATTGGACAGTTGGTACTGGCTCTTCTACGGAGTCATTACGGATCCTCAAACCTGGTAAAATATGTCTAAAGCCTAATCTTAAACCTAAACCAACATACTTCTCTATCAAATTCACGAAAGTTTGGGAGATGAATTAGAAACAAAATACACTCCCGTCTATTTGGTCTAGTATTACGGAAGCATAAGGAGAATAGCAAAAGAGCCCAATAGGCCGGAGTTGTAACTACTAATATATTGTTCCAATTATGTCATTAAAACAGTTTTTAAATCAAAACCGGTCATTAATCAGATTTTCTGACTTTTTCGCAAGCTATTTGTTATGAAAGATATTGTGAGTTTTAAAAATATGTATTACACAAAGAAGAAGTCCATGAATGAAAATATTGTACGGATTTTAAATAAATTTTATAATTATTAACTTAATATCAGGAAATATACAATGATGCACACTGTACATATATAGATCTATTTCACGTAAAATGTAGATCTAGTTCTTAGATACATTATTTAATACATATGTTGTTGTTCGTTTATAAACGATTACACAAATGAGTAAAATAGTTTAAATTATTATTATTATTATTATTATTATTATTATTATTATTATTATTATTATTATTATTATTATTATTATTATTATTATTATTATTATTATTATTATTAAATCGTTCTTGATAGACTGCTTACACGGGGCAAAGTCACGTTTTCATGTAAATATTACAAAGCGTTTTCATGTAAATAAGCAAGGCGTTCAAAATATGTTTCGTAATTTTATTACGATGCTTCTGTTTTATGACTTTTCTTTTTTTCTAAGACTAGGTCGAATAGTCGTGAGTCTACTGTAATTACTTTCATACTACCAGTTGAAACATGCATTTCAAGGCAATGATGAAAGTAATCAAGGCCATCAAGGTATATTTAGATCCTTAAACTGCAGAAATGTTGAGATTTAAATATAATACAACGTCGTTGATGTTGGACTGAATGATAGAAGCTAAAGTCTTTCGATGATTTCAATTATTGCTAAGGAAACCTGATTGATCGTCAGTATTATGGATCAGTAGATAGAAGGAACTGATCAAGATACCTAACAGAAAATTTTGTAGGGTTGCAAATATCTCATTTGTTGAGTATAATATCAAGTAATATCTCGTTTTAAAATTGAAATATTTTCTTTCCGTTATATTAATATTTATTATGCTCACGATATTTTATTTTTGGAATCCATGGCTAATATTATATTTTACTTCAGGATGTGAATCTAGGAGATTCTGCTGTTAAGATAGAGGATATGAAACTCTGGAGATATTGGATTAACAATGCAGTGCAGAATCAAAATGTATCGTGTGTAAGTAAAAGTTTTAGTTGTTTTAGATATATAAGAAAACTTTATTTTTTTAAATTTCATGCTTTCCTTTCTTTATAAGGAGCATAAGCTATTATAGTTTCTTTATATGAACATACATTGGCAAGAGAAAAATTATATTAGTGATGTATATGTCAAAATAATCTGAGTTCGTAAGGTAATTCGATTATTTCTATTGTTTGAATATAATTAATGAGATAATATTCTTCTAGCAATGCATACAGTAAACGGAAAATTTTTCGATCATTTTACAAAGTACACGAATAATCTTTCCAACTTTTCACATAGTAAACGAATAAAGGTTCGGGTATTTCTCAAAGTAATTAGTAAAATTTTATCGAAAAGATAAAAGGATATAAGAGACCTGTTTCAATAAAAATAAATGTACAAACTATTCATTGTTTTGTGTTAAAAGTAATAATATTTCGTTTTCGACTTCCAAACATTGCTTCGCACAAGTGTAGAAAGTATTATAAAACACCAATGTCCGTCTGACTGTCTGTCTGCCGTGACATATCGCAGCAAATTATAGAAAGAGATATAGAGAAGGGATCGTTTGCAATCAATTCAGCGTACCAAAGGCTTATTCCGTCTCCTCTATAAGCCCTCTACTTAAACCAGAAGAGGTAGAAATAAACGTTGATAGCCATAGAACAAAAAAAAGAAAGAAAAGAAAAAGAAAAGAAAAGAAAGAAAGAAAAAACACACAAGCGGGTATTAAGGAATCGATTCAGTGTCTCAAGAAAACATACTCTATCCACCCGTAACAGTTTACAGAAACCGTAAGATGTTGAAATTTAATAATGATTGCGTTTTTAATATAGATTTGCATGGAACAAGAAATGAAAGGGCTATCGAAAAGCAGTTTTTGGAAACGATTTAGAGTACCAAGAATACATTCCGTTTATTTTAAAATCTATACCCAAACTGGAAGTGTTGATATCAGTCGTCCCAGTGGTAATGTTGACCATCACATAAGAAAAGTAGTAACTAGTATATAGTAATTGAATATTTGGAACGAGGCTATCGATCTATATTGACTATTCATAGAATCTTCTAGTGCACAAATTGTTTTAATGAACGAATACGACTTGCAAATAATTGAAATTGGCATATCAGTGAAAAGTATAATAGCTTTAAAACATTGTGTTCGCAGGACAAAACGAAAAGGTCTTCGCCCTATTTCTAATATTGAAAATACTATGTTTCATTGTTTAGGAAGATAATTCGCGTTGCAAACGCTTTTCCAAGCTTAAGTCTATGAGTATCTCGTTTTTCGGTCCTTATTCTTCAATAGTATGTCCGATTGACACATGCGATTCCGTACAACACTCAGCTTGTGCTCTCAATGCTGTTTATAATGAGAATTCTTGCGCCAAATGCTTTTCCAAGCTCAAGTCTATGGGCATCCCGCTTTTCGCTGATTATTCCACAATGGAATGTCCAATCGGGGCATGTGACCACTTATGACATTTAGTTCGTGCTCTCGAATTAAAGTGTCTAATTTGGTTAAGAATGGTTAAGACATATCGGCGAGGTATCAGGATAAACGAACAACCGAGTCGCTTAAACAGGAGCTTCGATCCAATAAATACGTAATATTTTGGGGGATTTTTTTCATCGTCTTAGGAAAGAATTATATCCTTTCCTTATCTCCTTCCTAAGACTATAAGTGCTAATAAATTAACTACTATTTCAGGTTTATGTGTTAATTTCCATAAAGCAAAAACGGTACGAGATTTTAATAAGTCCAGGTTAGCCAATTTTCCTTACTTTTGATCTTAAGTTCTATCAAGACACGTGTATCCATAATTTCCCAAATAATCTTCAATATTGTACTTAATATATACGAGAGCTCTATCGTGGCTAAGCGGTTAGCGTACGCGCCTTTGGCGTGGGAGACCCGGGTTCGATTCCCGGCGGCAGCCCATGTGGTTCGGATTCCACGTTAATCAGTAGATCCACGTGTCATATAGCCTCCCTGCTGAACGGGACACTAAACTAAAATCAAATCAAATCAAATTAATATGTACGACAAAAATACGAACCCAGATTCAGTGGTAGAGCGTTTATCTAGGGTGCATAAGGTCTATAGTTCGTTCCCTGCTTGTGCTAAGTAAGCTTTCTGGTGAATAAACATCGTGTACATGGCTCTTCTCACTGCTCTCCTGTTTACTCTCAATTTCTTTGTTCCACCATTTCATCCATTTCCGTCACATCATCACCGTCTCCTTTAGCCTACACGGTATCTCTGGGGAAGTGAAACTGAAAAAGAAATCATTTAATTTCATTTACGAACATGGACACTTCGAGGAAAGTACAAACTTCCAAGCTCTTCAGTGTACTTGAATTCACTTTAGAGTATGCTTCATTATCGGAAATTGAACGACAGAGATCACTCTGCAGTTGCAACCGGTAGAGGTGCAAGTCCCTAAACTAGGTTCGAACTGCTGTTCTTTGGGTTTATGTTGTTCATCTGAACAGCCTCTTAACTCCGATGACTATTTCTGTACTGCCACTAGAGAAGTGGGCAGGGCGCTTTGTACTAGTAACTAAACGCACATAATGTAACTTGAACTTTAACAACAGGATGCAGTAACACTATGAATTTTGGTGATACACGGAGGTTATTTTATCATTGGTCCAAAATGATAGCATTATGTTTAAACAATGTAAATGAAGATGTATTTTTAAGCAAAATAAGAATAAAACGCAGAACAATACAACGCTTCAGAGATTTTTTTAAAAATTGTTATGTTTTTCATATATTGAAATATTGTCCATTGCAATTAAGAGAGGGCCAAGAGACAACCGACATTCTTTACCCAAGAACGTAAGTTGAATTATGGGCGGTTCAAGTTCAGGGGCAGTTCAAGTGACCACCACCGCCATGCTACATTCCACCATCATGAATATAGCTTTATTTTTCATTCTTCATTTTAAAAAATATAATAGCAGATAAGTATGTAGTGTACTAGATCGTTTGAATTCATAAACCTTCTCAAAAACTGGGATGACTATAGACCTTTAAGAGTAGTACACTTATGAAATATATTAGTGTACAGGCATTGTTTCCTGGGTTATTGACCATCAAATTGTGGGTTCGATTTAGTGAAAGATTATTAAAAGCTGTATACTATCGACAATACGAATTCCATCTCCACTACTTTACCTCATGCAACTTAGCGAAATATTATGGTATAGAGATCATTCGTTGTCGAGTTATTGGCCAGGAAAGTTCTGTTTGGACTTCGTGAAATGAAGAAATGTCACTAATTCACGATCCGTAGAGCCATCCGATATTGACCAATCTTGATATGGTTATAAAAGTTGACGATATTTCTAAACATTCGAATATATTAGAAATTATTATGGTGTACACAAGATATTGACATTTTTAGTTTCCAAGACATTGACCATTGAGTTTATGTTTGAACTTTGTAAAATTAACAAATTTAACTAAAGCACGATTGATGCAACTGCTCCAATTTTGACCAAAGTGAGGATGCTAATAGAAGGTGAAAAGTTAGTGCACATATGAACTATTTTGACGCTCAAGCATTTGTTCTTTAGTCATTGGCCGTTAAATTTGGTATTTGACTTGGTAAAACTTAATTTCACGTGGAATACTATCTGCGATAGCGATGCGATGTTGAGAAAAATTAGCATCATAATAGACTTAGTGTGCGCCTGAAATATTCTGTTGTTCAAACTATTCGTTCTCGAGTTATTGACCACAAAATTTGAGTTTGGACTTGGTGAAATGAAGAAATTTCACTAAATCACAATGAACGAAATTCAACAGATTCATGATAAAACTTGGTGTGGTAGAGGATGATATTATGTTGTATGCATCTGTAGTTTTCGAGTTATTGACAGTGAAGTTCGTTTATACTCGGTAAAATCAAGAAGTTTCTTTAAAACTTGACTGATGGAACTTAGACAATCTTGATCAATATAGGGATATTGATAGTAGGTGATAAATTAAAGATACATATGAAATATTATGTTATGTGAGCTTTTGGTACTTGAGCTATTGAGCATCTAATCTCTGGTTCTAGTTAATGAAAGAGCATTGTATGTGGAATTCTATCGACGATATTAACCAATCTTGATCAAATTTGGCATGATAATAGCTCCCGTGGAGCTTACAACGTTTGTGAACTATTATGATACACACCCATTGATTCTCAAGCTGCTAACCAACTTTGGGTTTAGGTTTAGTAAAATGAAATCAGGATCGATAAAACACGTTGGATGTCGGTCAAACTTGGTGTGGTTGTAAGACTGACAAGTTTAGTAACAGTATTGGTAAGTACCAATCCGAAATCTGGTGGCTAATAACTCTGAAAATAAAGGTTTTCATTTGATCATATTTGGGACTACGATAGTGTATGAAGTTGTAGATACTGAACAGTCTTCCCTTCAGTAATACAACTCCTCTACTAATAAGTTCTTTGATGAACAGAACAGTTGTACCACCAAGTACCATCAAGATCCTACATTGAATAACGATCAATTGTTCATATGCCTCAGCTATCGATGAGGGCCTCACGTTGGTACTGCTGGTCCCTCTCTTATGTCGCCACTGCGGGAGTGAAAATCTCAAGAACTAGTTGAAATCATTCTCAATTTCGACCAGGACATAAAGCCTAAAGTCAGAAATCGATTTCATTGATGGAGATGATCGAAAGCATAAAAAATATACAGGGTTTTCATAAAGTCTGGACGAATTTAATTCGCTTATAATTTACATAAAAATGCTCTTATCGAAATCAAATAAAGTGCAAACGGTAGCGGAAGGATTAAATGTTTACCTGTAATCTGCACCAGCTTAGTTCATTCACCGCCACACCTCCAACTGGGCGCCATTTACGTCCACACATTCACGTAGGCGGTGCTGGAATCCACTCACAGCATAAATAGTGGTCCACACTTTACTAAATACTATTTGTCCGTTATTGGATGGATGTCATAAAAAAATCCAAATATTTCGCTGTGCTGCTTCAGTTGTTGAAATCTTTCATTCAGGGAACAGATAATTGTGTCTAATGTGCAAAAATAGAAGTTACATTTAAACGTACTGTATGGATCATTAATCGGTTCTGCGCCAAGTTGGAGGTGTGGCGGTGAATGAACTGAGCTGGTGCAGATTGCAGGTAAAACTTTAATCCTTCCGCTACCGTTTGCACTTTATTTGATTTCAATATGAGCATTTTTATGTAAATTATAAGCGAATTAAATCCGTCCAGACTTTATGAAAACCCTATATAATCTGTTCCCCATGTGTTCGTATGGAAGTAATTATAGATGGCACCCTTGTTTGAAAGACTACTTGCAGTCCTGTTGAGATTACGGTGTTGGAATAATGCTAAGATGCAAAATAGTGATCTGTTAGTGGAATTCAACACTGGAATGAAACTAAATTGCTTTCTACTCCACAAACGTAAAGATCAATAATTTTTCTGTTTGTAAATACTAATTCATCTTACTAAAATTATAGAATTTCGAATAAAAAATGAGAGAAAATATAAATATTCAAACCTTAATTTTCGCATTTTGTAAACTCAAATAATAATAATAATAATAATAATAATAATAATAATAATAATAATAATAATAATAATAATAATAATAATAATAATCTCTTGAAGTGAAAAACTCTGTGACGATACTACTTGCTTATCTGTCTTGCATATTTCCCAGCATAGAATGGTTCTTCATTCTAGAATTATCGTTCCTGTATCACTAAAGATATATAATGATATCACACCTAAACGAAACTTTTAATATTATATATTACTTTTCCACTTAAATAACTTTAAAACTTTCTTATTATAGCAAGTTTGAATTTTTTACAGTTTGTAGAAATAATAAAGTAACTTAATTTCTTCCGAGAATATAAATGTTGGGGTAGTAATCGTACATACAAAATTTAGAAATATATATTCATCTTTCATATCCTTACATTATCTGATGTAGTCCCAAATCAAAATGTTGGTTTTCCTTACAAAATCCTACTTTCCTCTTTTAACATACGTTTGGAAATGTGTTTCCGTAAAACTTCTTTAAACTTTTTGATCATAACATAATAGCAGATCTGATTTTTCATAAAACACAATCCTTCGATATTTTCTATTTGGAAGATCACACTCTTTATGCTGCATTGCTATTATTATCATTATTATTATTATTATTATTATTATTATTATTATTATTACTAGAAGCCCGCAAATTCAACTCCTGATTTTTCGGCATTTCATGTAACTCTGACATCAGTTTTTTTTTTTTTTTTTTTTGATCGGTGAATTGTATCTGTTGTGATCTATTCATATGTACACTAGTAATTTCCGATTTAGTAACAGTATAGGTTCATTTTAATCACTGCATTATTGTAATTATGGTAAACCTTTATACCTAAGAATGTCTCAATGTTTTCTTAATCTATTCAAATACTTGTTACGATATTTCTTTTACTTTATTACTATTATTATTATTTGCGATTTCTGTTCTTTTTTTTATTTGTGACCCTAATTTCTGGATCTGTACAGTATAAGCAATTTTGTTACAGTTTTTTTTTTTTTTTGGTGGAAGATCCAATCTACCATATTCACCTTCTCAGTATCGAAGCTTCTGAAGAACGTCAGGTAGCCACTGTCAATCACGATTATCATTCCATTTATATTGTTGGCAGCTGTACCTAATTGTAAGTTTCGCATTATAGTAATATGCTTTGAAATATTAAGCGTTGGGAATTCTCGTCGCTTTCTTCGTACAATTTGACGTTTTCGGTAATTCTTCACCCTCACAGTCTACAATTGATTAGGTTTGCCGGGCTGTACTGTACTATTATTATTATTATTATTATTATTATTATTATTATTATTATTATTATTATTATTATTATTATTATTATTAGTAGTAGTAGTAGTAGTAGTAGTAGTAGTAGTAGTAGTAGTAGTACTAGGAGGAGGAGGAGGAGGAGTAGAAGTAGTAGCCAACCTATTCTCGATTGGTTAATACTAATATTAGCTGACAGAAGTAATTTAATCTTTGTAATATAAGGCTGTAATGTTATACAACTTTGTCTTTTTTCCAGGATGGAGTAGTTTGTCAAGGAATTATTTCTTTAGCAAACGAACAGGGCATTGATATATTAGGGAATATCGCAGAAGCTTCCCAGCTTTCAATAAACAATGAATTATACGGAGACTACCACAACAGTGGACATGTTGTTATCGGACTCGTACTAGATCCGGAAAATATAAGACAAGTAGGTACTAATGTTAGACTTAAATCGTTATTATCAAGTGTAATGTTGAGCGTCATATTGCTTCCATAGGAAATATCTAAACATAACATGAATGTGCACAAAATGATTTTGTGTATGATAAGACAGTATTCCCTTGAAATAAAGTAGCGTTTGTTATCTCGTGAATCAAAAATGTTTGTGTTCAAGTAATTTTGTATTTTGTTTTCTTTAATCTTAGCTTTCTTATTGCCTACGTGAAGAGTACAAAATTCCCACATCGCGACGTTCATAAATACAATTGGACATCACCAGACGGAAAAACACATAATGAAATTGACCACATTTTAGTAGATAGAAGAAGGCAATCTAGCATAATTGTCCGGTTGTTTAGAGGGGCTGATTGTGACACTGATCATTACCTGGTAGTAGCGATAATACGAGAGAGATTATCGTTCAATAAAGGTAATATTCAATATCCGAAAACAGAGAGATTTCATTTTAAAAAATTAGAAGAGACCAGGTAAGAGAGGAATACCAGTTTGAAGTTTCGAATAGATTCTCGGTTTTAGAAACCTGGAAGAGCATTAGTGTTGAGGATACTTGGATTGAAATTAGATATAGCATTAAATGTTCAGCAACAGAAAAATTGGGACACGCGGAAATACGTAGGAACAAACCATGATTCGACCAGAAATGCATTAAACTAGCAGAGAAGAGAAAACAGGCAAAATTACGGTGGCTACAAAATCCTAATGAAATAACTACTCAAAATTTCGCAGATATCAGGCGGGAAACTTCGAAAACTTTTAGAACCTACAAACGCGATTTTTTGAAAACTAAAATTAAGGAACTCGAAGATAAGAGTAAAAACAAAAATATTCGGGACATGTATAAGGAGATCAGCGAATTTAAGAAAGGCTACCAACCCCGTGCTCATATATTAAAGGAAGCTGACGGAACAGTTCTCACTGATACGGATAGCCTCTTAAATAGATGGAAAGATTTCTTTGACGATTTGCTGAACACGCAGCCAAAAACTAATGGGCGTAGAGAAAAGAAGATCACACCGCAGAACCGTATATTCCAGATCCAATCGAATAGAAGTAGAAACCGCTTTAAAGAAAATAAGGAACACAAATTCCGGGTGTAGATGAAATTCTGGCTGGGTTAATTTTAGCTGGAGGCGAAAAATTGTGGAACAAGATAAATAAACTCATTCTCCTTATCTGGAACAAGGAAGAGTTGCCACAAGAGTAGAAAGAATCAGTCATTGTTCCAATTCACAAGAAAGGCGACAAAACTGACTAATAATTATCGGGGCATTTTTATTCTGTCAACATCCTATAAAGTACTTTCAAATATTATATTAGCAAGATTGACCCCATATGAAGATGAAATTATTGGAGGTTATCAGTGCGGATTTAGACAAAATCGATCAACTATCGACCAAATGTTTACCATTTGCCAAATACTGCAAAAACTGGGAATACAATACCCGGTACATCAATTATTTATTGATTTTAGAAAGGCGTACGACTCGGTTAGGAGAGAAACACTATACAACTTTCTTACAGAACTTGGAATACCGAGAAAGCTAATTAGATTAATTAAGATATTCTTAAATGAATCACAAAGTAACGCCCGGGTACGAAAATTTTTGTCCACGAGCTTTCACGTCGAAAATGGCCTGAAACAAGGAGATGCATTGTCGCCATTATTATTAAACTTTGTGCTGGAAAACACCATAAGGAAAATCAAAGATAGCAACCAGGGCCTAGAGTTGAACGGTATTCACCAGGTTATGGCATATGCAAATGATGTAAATTTAATAGGGGATGATAGGAGAGCAATAGAAAGAAATGACGAGATCTTATTAAACGCTTGCAGGGACAAGGGTTTAGAAGCAAATGCAAAGAAAAGTAAATACATGGAAGTGCGTCGGGACCGTAGTATGGCAAATTGTGGAGGCGTTAAAACATTAAATAATACTTTTGATAAATTAGATACTTTCAAATATTTAAGATCAATATTAACAGACGAAAATCATATTCACGAAGAAATTAAATGCCAACTAAAAGCAGGGAATTCGTGCTACTATTCGGTTCAAAATCTCTTGTCGTCGCGAATTATGTCGAAGAATTTGAAGCTTAAAATATATAAAACGATAATCATGCCTCTTGTTCTGTATGGTTGCGAAACATTTTCGCTTATTCTGAGGGAAGAACACAGACTGAATGTATTTGAGAACAGGATCCTGAGAAAAATATTCGGACCCAAGATGAACAAGAATGGGAAATGGCGGAAACTTGATAACGATAAACTACATAATTTATACGGTTTACCCAACATTGTTAGGGTCAACAGCTTTTGTGAACGTGGCATTGAACCTCCAGGTTCCATAGGCCATAGAGTTTTATATATATATATATATATATATATATATATATATATATATATATATATATATATATATATAGTTAGATAGATAGATAGATAGATATTAGGGTGTATCGACACTAGCGTGCGTAGACATCGGGAATGTGGGTGCCAGATCTAAAGTACCACCATATGGAATGTCGTCCTCCCCCCCCCCCCCCCGTTGCCCCTAAGAAAAGATAGCGTCATTGCACCCGACGCTGCGTCGGCGACGCACGGCACACATTCAGACGGGAAATAATTTACACAAAATTTCTTCTCAGTTTGTGATAATTTTACATAAAAAAGTTTGTCTATTAGGGATGCCAAGGCACCCATGGCACCCACGTTGCGCACGCCTATGTGTATCGAATTTTTTTTTCGAAATCTTATTACCCTTAGTGGCCATTTTTGGCCAAATGTGTTTAATATAGCATATAAAAAATTTCTAATCGATTCCTCAATTTTTTGAGGTACCGCCATTTACTTGAAACTCGAAAAAAATGACGCAATATTAGATTTTTTAAAATGAGTAAATGAAATGATTATTACTTTATACAGTATTACCCTCAGTAATAATTGTTTTCCAAATAGTTCAAATATAATAAGAAAAAAAATTAAAATCAGTAACCCTTGTTTATGAGGTGTCGCCATCGCTTTGACTTTGGAGGAAATCGATAAATTTATATTGTTTGTGTGTGGCAGCTGCCTCCCATGCAACTCAATTATCAAAAGAAATGTACTTGCCTTGTTCAGGCATAGCTGTTGCACACACAGACCTTTTTATGTGCAGTTGTTTATCAATGTTTCGTTTAATGACGTCAGAGTGAGTACCGTGTATTACCTTGAGCCCTCTAGTGACAATATGTAAGTGCAGTTGTAGTAGCGACCGGGAGACTACGAATATACACAGACACACTCGTGTTTAGTGAGAGTACTGTGAGCTGGAAGTTGCTGTTCTGTAGGAAGCAGTGGTTGGGACATGTATGTCGAATTAATATTGGACTTCACTAGACACTAGAAGTTATCGATAGTAAGTTACGAAAACCGGAACCGTTAGAAGATTCCGCTTCAGAAGCTCAAAAGAAGAAATATGGAGCAGAGGCTGACATTTACCGGAAAGCTAATAGTTATGCCAAGTAGATGAAAACTAGTGCAGTGACGGACGAGAAGCTATTTGAGGCAAGTTCCACAGATCAATTGTTCAAATTTTGTATGGACTTTTTCGCGTTTTCGTGAAGTGAAAGTGAAGATGTTTCCACACTCGTAGGTAAATTGAACACTTTGTGGACGGAACATAACAGTGGATTGAAGGACAAAGAACATACAGCATTACCGGATCTTTTGTTGATCTGTAAAGTGTTGCATATCTTCCCAGTACTTTTGAAATATTCAAATCAAGTTGGATGTTGCTGACCAAAGAAGTACAAAATACTTTTGACGAATTGAGTACACAATTGTGTATGTTCGAAAGGAACTTTGTACAGCGGTCACCAGTGGTCAAGTACAAGGGTGCGCCTTCAGAGCAAGAAGCATTAGTAATGAATCAGCCGCAGCAATTACAGAAGAAGGCGAAGAAAAACGGTATTTGTAATTGCTGCAGCCGCAAAGGGCATTCGGTTGGAACATGCAAAAAGTGGATTACAGATGGGAAACCGCCTAAGAATGAGAAGAAGAAACAGAAATCTAGTGAAACCAAGTTGACAATTGTATATTGTGCGAACGAAGAGTGTTCTACAGAGGAAAATAGACCTTTCGTTTGGTGGATTGACAATGGTGCAACGAAGCATGTAACACACACATCCGACATCTTTCTCAATTATCAGAAGTTTGAGAACCGAAGTACTATTTCAGCAGCAGGTGAAGAGAAGCTGCTTGCATTAGGGAAATATGATCTCAAAGTGCTTTCGAAAGTGAAAGCCAATAAAGTGGACTTAATCCTTACGGATGTGTGATACGTTCCGAATATTACTAAAAATCTCTTCTCAGTTTTGGCCGCATAGAATAGGAATAAGAATAGTAAATTTACGTCCACTACTACAGATCGTTTGTTAGAAGAAGACGGAGATGCTATTGTTTATGGCCAAAGAAAAGTACAAGGGGCATTGCTCAAAGCGCAGTTTGAACCAGTACCCTCAAAAAATTGTGAAGTGAATGTTGTGATGTCTTATAAAGCTCTTTTACAATTGTAACATAGCAGGTAAGGACATCAGGACAAGCAACATATCAAAGAATCAATAAAAAAACTGAATATTTCTGTGAAAGGTGAAAATGTTCTCTGTGACTCTTGCGTTTACGAGAAAGCGCACAGACTACCGTTTAGTAGTAGAAAACCTTCATCTTCAGTGGGACAGTAATTATCAGCGAATGTCTGTGGTCCCTTTAGTGAATCGTTCCAAAAGTACAAGTACTTAGCTGTATTCAGAGACAATTATTCAAAGTACAGGTTTTTTTCTACATCAAAAGTCTTAGCGACAACGGAGGAGAGTTTGATAATGCCGAAGTACGGAAGATACTCAAGGACTATGACATCCATCAACGGTTCACAGCGCCTTATACACAGAAACAAAATGGTGGCAGTGAGCGTGAGACAAGAACCATCGTGGAAATGGCAAGAACATTCCTTTACTCTAACCAAGAAGTGCAATTTTAGCCAGAGATGTGGGCAGAAGTGGTCTCCACAGCGATCTACATTCTTAACAGGACCGGAAAATCTTCACAAAATGGCGTCAGTCCATATGAACTTTGGAAGCAGAAGAGACCAAGGATTAAGCATATGAGACAGATCGGTTGCAAGTGTATTCCGGTACAAAAAGAAGATGGACAAGAAAGCAAGGATATCTCATTGGTAATAATGGAGATGAGACATATCGACTCTGGATTAAACAAGAAAGAAGAGTCATTATCTTCAGAGACATCATTTTCAAAGAGAGTACACTTGAGGAAACTTCTAGAGAAGAAGTACAACTACGAACAAGGAACGTTCAGAGTGAAGAACCGGAAGAGGTCTCAAAACCTACAGTCAAACTAGAACCGGTAGAAATGAAAGAAGAAAATCGCTAGTGTTTCCCAAGTCGAGTACGGAAGAGAAAGTTAATGGTCTGGGCATAGTGTTGCGAGACCAAGCGACTCTGAAGAAACCCGGAAAATGCGACGATTATGTGATGGCCGTAGAAGAGTAAGTTAATGACTTACATAGTCCCAGTTCCTATGACGAAGCCATACAAAACAAAGAACGTTTTTGAATGGAAGAAGGCAATGCACAAGGAATTGGAGCGAGAATGAGACATGGGAACTATGTGATTTACCCCAAGGAGAAAAGGGTAATTCCGTGTAAATGGGTGTACAAGGTTAAGAATAACTCAGATGGTAGCATTGAGAAATACAAAGCGAGACTAGTGGCGAAAGGTTTAAGTCAGAAAAAAAGACATCAACTACAAGCAGACTTTTGGTCCAGTGGCAAAACTTGCTACAATAAGAGCAACGTTGAGTGTAGCGGCGAATGAAGGACTACATCTACTGCAATGCGATGTATCCATAGCTTTTTTATATGGGAATCTAGAAGAAATATATATTAAGCAGTCAGAAAGATACCAGGATGGTTCATAAGAGGTGTGCAAACTTAAGAGAAGTCTGTACGGATTGAAACAGGGCCCCCATTCTTGCAACAGACGGCTTGGTGATTTCTTACTTAATGATGGTTTTAAGAAAAGTGATGCTGCTCCATGCCTTTTTATCGGGGAAAGAGATATGGATAAGATTCTCTTAAATTTTTATGTGGATAATGGCCTGGTCGCATTTAGTAACAAAGAAAAGGTTGATGAATTCCTAGCGACACTGAAAAGCGAAAAGTGACACTGTTCAAGAAGAAGCTCACTACTTCCTGGGATTGGAAATAGAGAGGCGTAGTATGTATGATGTATGGCGATATCAAAATACATCAGACAGCATAAACCAAAAGACTGCTTCAGAAGTTTCATTTTGATGTGTGTAGAGCAGTAGCAACACCTGTTATTAAAGTGCAAACATCTGAAAAAGAAAAGGTAAACAATGACTATCCTTATCGCAAGGCAGTGGGTTGTTTGATGTATCTCATGCTAGGTACTAGGCCATATATTGCCTACAGAGTGAGTGTCCTTTCGAGAACTCTTGAATATCCTACAGACACTGATGTTATAACACTGAAACGTGTGTTTATGTACATAAGAGGTAGCGTTGACCTAGGAATTTTTTATCAGCATAACAAGAATACAGGGATTCTTGAATGCTACAGTGATGCTGACTTTGCTGGTTGTGAAAAAACAGGGAAGTCAACCACGGGAGTTCTTGTTTTGTACTCTGAAGGGAGTATAAGTTGGTTAAGTCAATGTGAAAGTATGGTAACGACCTCAACCACAGAAGCTGAACTAGTAGCAGCTACAGAGGCGGGGAAGGAAGTCATCTGGCTAAAACGGTTTTCCAATAGATTACACAGCTGGAGCAGATGCTCGTCATTAAAGTGGACAACAGCGCAGCGGTGAGACTCGCAGAGAATCCGGAATTCCACAAGCGAACTAAACATATTCAGACCAGGCTGTTCTTTATTCGCGGAAAGGTGGCTCAAGAAGAATTGAGGGTGAGCCAGATCTCAATACAAGAACAGCTGGCAGATTTGCTGACAAAGCCTCTCACGAGAAATAGGTTAGCACTACTTTGTAACAAGATAGACCCTGTAAATTACGACTTAGGGACTTGTACATTAATTGTGTATATATATATATATATATATATATATATATATATATATATATATATATATATATATATATATATATATGTATGAGTGTGTGTGTGTGTGTAAGTTTAATATTTTTATACATGTATCATAATATTGACGAAAAACTTGTCAACAAGATTAAGTGTTGCACATACAGACCATTTTATGTGCAGTTGTTCATCAAGTTTTCCTTTAATGACGTCAGAGTGAGTGACGTATATTACCTTACGCCCTCTACTGACAATACGTAAGTGCAGCTGTAGTAGAGAGCGGGAGACTACGAATATACACAGACACACTCAGTTACAGTTCGTGTTTAGTGTGAGTGCGGTGAGCTGGAAGTTGCTGTTCTGTAGAAAGCAATGGTATGCAACTATCGTCTAGTGCGGTCAATACCTATCGTGTACCTGTCTAACACATAAGTGCGTTTTATATTAAGTGAAGTGTAATTACTTGCTCCGACGTGATTTTCATAGCTTGTGGAAGTTAGTGCTGCAGGAAGTTGGGACGTGTATGTCGAATTAATATTGGAATTCAGCCTGTGCACAGGACTGACAGACAGTGTGAAAATCACGTCAAATCTTCTAGAAGATAGGAAGATCAAGTGGAGTCCTTATATTTTTTAATTATCGAAGACGACGAACAGAAACCACTCTTGCGGAAACTGAGGTAAGACACTAAAGTATTTTATTTAAAGTTTTTTGTCGTGAAATTTCCAACAATTACGAGCAGTTTAAGGTGAATTATCAAATTTGATTGTTGTTCTTGTGCTAGTTTAGTAGCGTTGACGTGTGATACTGTTTTCTTGCTTGATCCTATTGTTTACAAGCCTGTAACTTTCTCCATATAAGTTTGTGAGTGCGCCATAATTTTGCTTGTAATAACCTGGAATTGGAGAGTAAGACTCGATTACGGTCAGAGGACACGAAAAACATTATTCATGATATTATTGGGTCTCCAGGTAAGTTTAGTTGTTTTCAACTGCCTACAATAGAAAGTGTGCTGGGAAAAATTCCTGTGGGAAAAGGGAAACAAAGAATAATTCCGGCTCTAGAAACGATCCGCCAGCCTAGGACATTACTTACATACTTGCTTCTAAAAAGTTCATGTTTGCAAGAGATCATCTATATGTCGGAAAACTACTTTAAGTCAACAACGAATTGTTGTTTAAATTCTTGAATATCACGAGGAATCCAAAATCCTATGATCCTTTCTAAACTCAGTGAAAAACTCCAACCCTATATGTGATGCTAAAATAATACAATTTCAAAAATTTGACAGAGAATCCTTATTTGATAGTGCTTGGTATAAATGTGCTGATCCAATGATTCTTTGTAAATGTGGAAAAGAAAAACAAATGCCAAAGTTACAACTGTCATCTTTTCTTCACCAAAATACAAAAAGGGAAATGATTATAGGAGGAATAGACAAAAGTGAATCAAAACGGGTTGTAAAGCGGTATAAAGAACAAAAAAACGTGGAAATGAATATCTAAAACAAGCTGAGCGAACTTTAAACGAGAACTAAGGAAATCTTCATCAGGCGAGATGGGTGACAGCTCCTAGTGGAGTTTTGCGCTTTTATCGGAACGGAAAATCTTCATAAGAGCTCAAAATTATGGTGTCGTACATGATGAATATTTATGCTTCTCTATGGTTCTATACTAAAAGTGAACTATAGTGTACACAAGAAGCTAAACATTTATGGAAGCTTATATCACTTTCCAGATCTATGGATTCAAGTACTAAATCAGTAATAGATCCAGTGATAATACGAAATGCATTGTTTAGTCATCCCGAGAATTTACTTCGGGCAATGATATCGGACACAGATGCAAACATAAGAAGGCTCGGTTGGAGAAGAATTTCGAATACAAGAACATTATATTTATCTGTCAGTGTGAGAGAATTCAAAGTTCCTGAAGTCAAATTAAACGCGCAAACCTACATTGATATGATAAACGGGTCTGAGTGTGTCTTGACGGAGCCACTACTAGCACAACACCTAAGCAAAGATGAGCAGCAACTTAACATAAAAATTGGCACAGTAGCAAGTGAATAAGTAACAAGTTTTCCTTGCCACTCCTCAATCACTAGAGTGCGTGATAATATTAGTAACAGAAGACGCTACTTCTGTGTGGGATGCAGACGTTCACCATGGACTTATTTTCGCAATTTTGAAATCTCGGGAGCGGATACCACACTTCACAAACAAATCAGAATGCAAATTAAAAATGAGTACCTGAACGTAAATATTAGACAACATTTGAGATCCCGTAATCTTCAACCACAAAATTGAAATAAGTCCAGGAGCGGGAGGGACGGCGGGACTAGAACTGCAGCACAATTGCATCGTGGTGAGTTCTGGGTTATTTCCAATGTAATAAATTTACTTGGAATTGAGCTAAGTGCTGCAGAAACTACAATGTTGTATCTCAGTGAATTTTCTGCAACTTTTACAATATTACACGTTTTACAAATGTATAAAAGCTTAAATACATCTCATTTTATAGATTTTTGACTCCGTGTGTCTGGTAAATGACAGGAAAAGCACTAACATGTTTAAATATTTTTTTGCGAAATTTTTACAAATATACATTAATACACAAGACCCTTGACTTCTCCCCCTACAGTTCAGAGGGGTGGTGGCGACTCAAAAAATTGAAGTAGAGTCTTCAAATTTTTTACGTTATATTGCGACTATCTGGAGAACAATTATTACTACGAAATTGGAACATAAAGTTATATTTCGTTTAGTGTCTTTAAAAACCTACGTTTTCAACATTTTTTAAAGAATTTCAAGCCGATGGCGGCTCCTCAAAAAATTGAGGTATGGATTTAATTTTTTATGTTTTTTATTAACCATATTTGGCCAAAAATGAAAATTAAGGGTAACAATATTCCGAAAAATATTTTATCTTCCATACACCCTAATATATATATTACGGAAATTCTATTTCTTCTCTGTTTATAGAAGAAACGCCTTTGTTCTCATTTTAAAGGTACGTTTGTGAATGTGTTAATTATTCTGTTTGATTAGATAAATAGCACAGCTGCTGACACGCCTAATGAATCTCCTAATGAGTTATATTCTTTGTTACATAAGTGTACTATTTTGCAGAGTTTTATGTACAAGGAAACGTAATACAAACAAAAGGCACTAGGAAAGTTTTGTAATAAAACAGACGGATCACCACACGAGTTTGCAAATTAGTGCGTGTTTAGACATGTCCAAACCTACACTATAGAAACTCTAGTCATTGTCTCAGTGTCAGGTTAATTTCCAGCTGTGTTTGTGAAATGAAGTAGAGGTGTCGTCGTGGTCAATAAACCGAATAACGGGTAATTTTGTGCTACAATTTTGCACGTGGCTTAAGTGTTGACCAGTGTGTAGAGAAAATGATTCCTGTGCTTGGAGAGCATAGTCCTCATCTCACAACGATATTTAGGTGGTACCGTGAGTTTCATAAAGGAAATTTCAGCCTTGAGGACGTTCCAAGGTCAGTTCGGCCAACTCCATCTGTGACTGAACGAAACATTTCTACAGTAAGGGAAATGCTTGAGACAGACTCTTTACATAACATGAAATAGAGGTAGCCTTGGGCATTAATGCAGCAGCAGTTCGTGTTATACTCTGCCATCACCTTCGAGTTAGAGAGCTTTCTACCTTTTGGGTACCACATTACTTGACTGACGAGCAGATGGTGCACCGTGTTTCATGGAGCCGTGAAATGTTGAAGAAATTTAAAAATTCAAAATCTTCCTCTATGAACAGCATTGTGACAGGTGACGAAACTTGGCTCGATTACTATGACGTCCTGATGAAGGTTCAAAACAAATTATGGGTGTTCGAAGATGAAGAGATGACCGTGGCTGTTCGAAAGTCCATATCAGTGAAGAAGAGAAGAGTGGCGGTATTTTTTAGTGAGCGAGGAATTGTCGAGTGAGTTGTAATAGAAAAACAGAAGACGATCACAGAGAAGCACTATACCAAGGAATGTCTGACTAAAGTTCTTACAGTTCTCAAACTGTTGCTCTCAAAATTTGCTCATGTACAGCTCTGAAAAGTTTGCTCAGAGTATTTGGCCATCACTAGACTATATAGTCCAGATCTCGCTCACTGTGACATCGCGCTTTTCTTCCATGCGATGACCAGACTGAAAGGATGGCTTTTTACAAGCGATGACACTCTAGCAAGGGTATGGGATGATGAGTGTGCCCAGATCTCTGATGAAAGATGGCTGAGTTTCTTCTACGACTGGTTTCGAAGAATAGAAAAATATGTAACGTGTGGTGGAAAGTACTTTGAAAAAAGAATAAGAAAAAAGACCTATTGTAAAACTTCCCTAATGCCTCTATTTTCCATAACTTACGAAAAAAGATAAATAATTTGTTTACAATATTTCACAGTAAGAGAATAATAAATCTAAGGTAATTTGTAGCTATGAAATGAATAGATAAATATGAATAGCTTATGTTTTCTATGAAGTATGGCTCTTTTGGGCCCTAATGATCGTACAAAATATCTGTATGCTTATATTCATTAGTCTGGAAACAACGTAACCTACTAATATCTCACTATTTTATTAGAGAGCAACATTTGCAATAACATCACCATAATCATGTAGTTCCATATGGAAGTACAGTGTAACTGTTTGCAAAAAGCTTTTACTCTATAAGGGAAGAAATATTATACAGAACAAAATATCAAAATATTATTTACACTTTTAAATACAAATTTGAATTATATATAATGTTCAGCAGCAATTTTATTAATCCCTACTCAACTGAATATTACCTTCATCAGTCAATTAGAACGATTAAATTTTTTAGACATAAATAAGTAGCTATTACTAGATACTTTTCTTAGTTATAGGATCCATGAATCAATGTAATTGTATTAAAATAATGGCATTGAATTGATAATGAAAATTGCTTTCCAGACACCAGGCGTTATGATGTCCTTTTATGCAGCCATGAGGGATCCTGTATTCTACGAATGGCATGGTGAAATCGATTCGATTTTTCTTTATCATAAAGACACGTTACCAGCATACACACGAGAAGAGGTAATGTTACTTTCACTTAATTTTTCTTCAGATAAAGAAAAGCGCACACTATATTCAATCATTTTTTAAAAAAATAAATTCCCTTGTACAACGAAGGAATCAGTGAAAAGAACATATACTCACATGATTTTCAGTAACAGCAATATGGGCCTGCACGACCAGCAGTTCTTGAATATGCCATAGTCTATCAAAGCTGTGCAAAAGAAGTCTTGGAACATAATGGGACCCTAAAGAAAGAAAATAAGGGCTTGATATGTGATAAAAGAAAATTATCATAAGTGTATTGTACAACTCAAATTTATACACTTTCCTTTATGGACAAAAAATAAATAGTAAAAGGAAGAAAAATTATCTATAATACTGATTTAAATGTATGTTATTGTTGGCGGAAAGCGACAAGGACAATACAGCTATCTGATAAAGATATAAGAACAATTCCTTACCCCGATATATGAATATAAACAAATTAGAAATAACATAAGTAAATAAAGGTACATAAGGTCTTGGAAAAAGCATGCCAGACATTACAATCAAAATTAACTAAATACAGACAAAATACAAAATTAACATAGTGATAACAAAATTTACTTCTGAAGAAAAGTAACATATTTGTAAGAGTGCCAATGTCACAGTATACACAACGCGAAGAAGTTTGGTATATCACATAGACTGAACGTGAAAATTGAAAGTTGAAGGTTTTAACGGCTAAACAATCCCCTGCTACACTCAAGCCGTCTGTATTTCTTCCAGCCTTACACAAAAAAGTATATATATAAAAGTATATATATATAAGAAAAGAAACTGTGATGTATTGTACAAGAAGTGTACAAATGGAAAGATACTAAACTCCGTATAAACAAAACCGGTTGAAATATAACCATGACGCGACATCTGCTAAAGAGAATGTTGGGTCCGACGTGGTTATGAGCATGTGTTGCCACCTCTTACATGACGCAGGAGAGGATCAGGGAATTGTGTTCCATCTTATTGCACGGCAGGAAATGTTATGCTCACCGTCGTTTTCAACATCCAAGTACGATACTTATCGAATTCCTCCAGCACAAATAAAAACTTTAACAGTGACGTATACTGCGATACACTCCGTAGTCAGCGAAACTCCATCAAGAGCAAGTGGCCTGTGCTGCTCAAGGAGGAAGTGATTCTGTTTCAGATAACGCTCCTCCACACGTCTCTCAGGTCACATAAAGTGTACTGAACAAGTTTAAGTTTGAGCGCCTTGAGCATTTTCCCCTACAGCTCGGCCATATCGTCCTGCTACTTCCATCTCTTTGATCCGTTAAACAAGCATTTCAAAGAGAAACGCTTCAACTCGGACGACGAACTGAATGATACTGTGGAGGAATGGTTGCTGTCACAGCCATAAGAATTCTGGGAACAGGGAATCCTTCGACATTTGAAACAGTGGGATAGTAGTGCTCAGACCTCCGGTCATTACCTTTGAATACAGATTTCGATTATACCCGCCGTGTTGTTTCGTACGTTTTCATTTGAACACCCCTCGTATTACAGAGGAGACTGAAGGTAACAGTATAATTTTAAATTGCACACTGCCTGAGGTATACCCTCTTGAATAAAAATCCGATCATTATTCTCCATTAAAAAGTAACCGATATTTATTCCCTAAAAGTTAAAACGATCCTATTTGTTATCGCATTCTGGGAAAGCACCTGAATCGTTCGAAACTAACTTTTTATTTTACCTAGTTATATCATAAATACTGTCACAAGTTTGAAGGTGAATAACACAGAGACTATTAACACCACTGCAATTTATTTCGGTCATGTTTTACATTGACATCTTGTACACCTGACGCACGAATAATTTTTCGAAATGTTCCCCTTGACCTTGATGCAGATACGAAGTCTGTCCGGCCACTGGTCAATTTCATTACGCACCACATTCATGAGAAAATTGATCACTGCTCGGGTCAAGGATTGTTTGAGACTATCGACAGATGAATACCGTTTATGGCAGACCTTTGCCGGAAGGACTGCTTAAAGTGTGTACTCCAACGGCTTAATGTCCGGGCTGCTAGAAGACCAATCAGATTTAGAAACGAAGTCGGGGACGTTCCGTGCCAGCCACTGGGTTGTGTCTGAGTAGCTCATTTGCCATTAAACCATCACTGATACAGGATGATGTGCCCTCTGAACCCTTGGAGCTCCCTCAGCAGTTGCAGTAGATGACGTGGCATGCACACGGTCATTTTGGGCGTTGTAATCCTGCTCAATTTTGAATACCCTTTCGTCAGTGAACAGAATCTTTCTGTGCATATTCTTGGCGTAACGCAGCCAGCAACAGTCTCTTTGATTTAAGGACCCTCTGCGACATTAATGTTTGGGTCAGAAAGTGACCAGTCCGCTTCTTATAATTCCGTAGATATAGGTCATTCCTGAGCACACGAGACATGGAATTTCTGCGGATGTTCATCTCAGCGGCCATCACAATGTGTGCTCGAAAAGGGTTTCTTCGAATTCTTGCTGAGACTGCTTTCTGGACCAGCGGGGTTCATACCGTTCGTGGTCTGCCATCCTTGCACGGTCAGCTGCCCTTCCAGTCTCGGTGTATTGCTGTATGGCACGATATACGAATCTCTTGCTGATTATAGGGTTTTCAGGAGGTTGAAAATCTCACCTGCTGTCTTCCCGTCCTTATGTATTTCAATTACTGCTACCAACGTATGCCATGAACAATCAAACACAAACTAGATGCATCTTCCACTTTATACACAGATGGTAGCACTGTGCCACTCCGGATGCCTACAGCGCCATTCCAAACTTTGTGACAGTATTTATAGTATAACTAGGTATTATCACGTACATCGAACTAGGTGTTTATCGTGCTTCTTTGATTAAGAGATTTGTCGTAAAAGGTGGTGCAAGGGTACAGGGGTGTAATTACTATGGCATGAAACCCCGTAATGCAGGGAGCGACACGTCCAAGGGAGTCATTCATACTAGTCTCCTAATAGGTCCAATCAACAGACTCTTTTGTTTTGTATCACTCGGCAATATTCTTCCACCTCCCCTTTTTTCTGCTATCTTTGGGAGACTTGACGTGTAGGTCAAGCACCACAAACAAAAAAGGGAACATCTATAACATCTATATTAAACTATTTGACATACTCAATTCACAGTAACATTGTCGTTTTACATCTTTGCATGATACATTATCCAAATTTTCTTCTGTTTGGTGCCAATATAATTCATCCCACTAATGACGAAATTCTAAGAAGGGCACAAATATTTCAAATTACTTATTGTTGTGATATGTTCCTTCGTTTCCGATGGAAGTAATTTGCATTGTGAAGCAGTTAATTTCTGAAATAAATATTCAGGATTCTGTGTTTTACCTAACAAGGCTTTTAACTGTGAAATATGTCACTCGTGTCTAGCTTTTCATACCTTATTACCACGTATTTGTAGTTCTTGAAGCTCCTTGTCTCTGTCAGTTTTGCGGAGAGCTCGTTCTAGAAATTGAAATTAATAAACAAAACTATGGGAGAAGCACAATGGGCCAAAATAAATTAGGTAGTCTAGCACTGCTCTAAATAAATGCGGATGAAGCTTAAAAAATTATGTACAGGAATTAGTAAAGATTATTTTTACTGGAAAGCAAGAAGGAAATAATTTAATTAAATCCTGCTGCTCTTCATAAAGATTGACGTTACTGACTGAGTCTATCTTCCATTCTGAAGCTTATTGAATATATTATATGTATAACAAAGTGGTTTCCATTTGCGAACATTTAGGCCTAGTAGTTGCACGCATTTAACTCATTATTCACAGACACAGGGTGGCACATATATCACGCATGGGTTGAAACAATGTACAACGTTTGTGTTTGTAAATGGAAGTAATTATTCTTATCACAGGAAAGAAGTACATGTTTGGGAGATTTGAAAACACTATGTGTGAAAGATGGTCCTTCAAATGTCCGCCGTTTGCAGCCTCACAAACATCTCTTTTCAGTACATTGTCCATAACTTTACGAAAAGTTGCTGACTGCAACGCACGGATCTGTGCCCTGATGTTGTTTTTGAGTTGCTCGATGGTTGTTAGTTTGTTGGTATATACACGTTCATTGAGATATCCCTAAATGAAAAAATCTGGAGTTGTTAAGTCAGGCACAAATTCAAGTGCCGACAGTATGCTCTTTGGTTGAGTATGATTGATCTTTGATTTTCAAAATACGGTTCAATGAGTTTCGTGCGTCTTTCAGGACTCAATCTCTCCATGATGAATCTCTCCGGACTCCTTTACTATCCTGAAAAAGAAAAAAATTACGTTAATAACTTACCAAACAAAATATGGGCACTAAAACATATGCGTGACACATGTACCACCTTGTACAAGGAAGTACGGCTATTTATTTTATATATCATTTCACAAAAAAATGTTGAGGCTGGGACGATGGGTATTTTCTTGCGGGCGACCATGAAACGTAGTTACGCCACTGAGGGAATATCTAGGCTGGTAATTAGAACTTGGTACTTGTTTCAGAGTTCTTAGAAATGTCTATTTTAGGAGGACATTGAAAACGATGTTGCCTGTTGTTTGTGACCGAATCACACAGAAGCAGTTTAACAGTTTGAAATGAACTGTTAGTACCTATAGTTAGTACCTGCATTGAGCCGGGGTATTATCATATTATTTTGATTAAAGAGTGCAAAAGTTAGCGGGATAGAGACGCTTAACATGTACGTGAAAATACATGTCACGGGTCTGTCAAGTTAGGAGGATAATGGTCGGTATACAAACTTATAATTAAATCTAAGGAGACTCGTGTCCTAATGGTTTTGAACCTTTCCCTTTGAGTGGAGAAAGAGAGTATTACCCTAATTCATTTATTCATATTCTAAGAGATTTTGTTTATTATGCGTTTCATGACGAAGGCAAGGGTCCAAATGTACGTCAAAAATAGAATACCATATGGGATTTCAATTGTAAGGGTGTCACCTGGTTCGTATTCAGTAATCTTCAAAATAATTCAAACGTTTTATCACTTTCTTAGCTGATTTTTAATACTTAACCATGAGAAGCGTACATAATCAACTTTCTGTATATACAACAAGATGTCTACACCTTTATACACACACTTATTTACTCGACAAGATGTCTACGTACATGTACATTTATTTACGACGTTGCTATAGCAGCAACTCTCTTTTTAGTTAACTATTACAAAAATAAAATCTCCAAATCTCTATGTGTCTTTCTTTTCTTTATACATAATACTGCTCAAATAATTCGCCTCTGATCCCTTTCTATAAGCTGGCACAGATTGTTAATATTACATACAACGTTATCGTTGTAGATGTCGCTCGGATGGGACTTCCATAATAGTTCTACTATGAAGGAAAGAACTCCGGGTTAAATATCATGAAACACCTACTTTTTGCATAGCCCTTTTATATTTAATATCAACATTAATACAAATATTCTACTTTTCCATTTATATATAATATATTATAACATTACACATTCTTATATTTATCAATATATCTCAATACTAATAACGACGATTCACAATTATCATGAGTGAGGCTATTCAAAAATTAAATCTAACTGATAGTTTCCTTCTAGGGTAAATATTAATTATTCCTTCATACACAAACTACATTATGTACAAACAAAGATCTTCATAATATTAAATATTAGCAGGGTCAGAAGGCAACAAAATTAGAACATATAAACACATTGAAGATTATCATTTAATACATTAATAAACTCTGAAAAATTAAGAGATTCGATATTCATTATTCTTATTCTTTCCATATAATAAGTTGCATTTATCTTATATAAGTCTGTCATTACTTTCATACGTTTATATTAAAATTATGATCTTTTATTTTTACATATTTATAATACTCGCATGAAATTCGAATTGAATAAAAACACGAAAACAAGAATAGCTTAAATATATGTTTCTTGAAGAAAACATAAATTGTCAAACTCGGTATATCCTTGTCTTACAATAAAGCTTTTAGATAATTTCTTATCATGAAACACAAATTAACATTTCCTCAATTAATGCTATAAAAGGAAATTGCAACAAAACTATAAGGAACAAATCAATAGAATTTTCAGTTAATTACCATAAATTAATTTCATCACTTTATTAACTGATTTTATAATTGCATATGTTTTCAACATACATTTTAATAATAAATAGACTGAAGAACATATTAACCATAGACGTAAGCAAAGGTCAATTCAATACAAATCCATCGGACGCCTTTTTGACAGTTCAAGTTATACGTTCGTAGGGTTCATTTAAACAACATTGTATAGCACAATCTTGTGTACATTCTTGTCTTTCATAGGATGATACCATATTTTGACACCTATTTACAGAATTCCTACCACCTGCAAATTGATTTTGTGAAGATCGGCGGTAACTATTACTTCTACTGAAATTCCTGTTGTTATTTCTGAAATTCCTAGCTCCATTTCTATAATTAGGTTTGTTTGATTTCGGGTACCATTATAACTACTCATTCTATTATTAAAACTACGTACATTAGAATCATTTTCAGGTTGTATATCTACATTATGAACATAAGCATATTGTGTCTGATTACGTGCATATCCTGACCTCTATCCTGCATTTTATTGTTATTCTGTATTGCAGATTGACTCTCATAACTCTGAATAAGCATAATTAAATGATTGAAGTTAATGCACTGTGCCGACATTAACAACTGTTGTAGTCTAAATGGCAATAAGATTCTAACAGAAGCTATAATTCGGGATTCCAGATGGTTTGGATTTAGTGATCTTAACTCATGATATGTAGATACTATAAATTCAGTAATACTACGGTGTAATTTTGGATTGTAATGCTTCGTTCGCAATACGGCATCTCTATTCGCTATCATAAAATCATTTTCATAATTTGATAGAAGAGCATTCTTAAAATCTGAATATGTATGAAGACTACCTCTAATAGCTTTAAACCATGTTAAGCAGGATGGTAACAAGATGTGCGGCAATAGTTTTAAAAACTGAGACTCATCTACACCCATGAGCTCACATTCATCCTGGAATTTTTCGAGAAATGCCCTAGCGGGTATATCTTCTGGCACCCCACTAAATTTTGTAAGCGACTTAACTTCGCTGAATCGCAACTGTTTACCTGTGTTCGTCTTCATACCTCTATTGAAGATGTGTTTGCGCCTGGATGTTTGCCTCACTCTTCCTTCTCTTTCAGTACTCTCTGCACCACTCGAAGATCCATCAAGTTCCAAAGTTGGTCTGGGAGGACGATCAGGTACCCAACCTGTGGATGTAGGATGATTTATGCATCCATTATCCTGAAATGGAGTTTCGGGAATACATCTTTCCTTGATGAAATTTACTTCATCTTGCAGTAATTTGATATGATTTTCATGGACATTAATCGTTGATTCTAGAACATCCATTGACTCTTGAATTTACGTGCTCCTTTGTACTACTTTTTCCATTTTCTCATCGTACTTCTCAAATCTTTCCACTACATGTTGGTTCATCTGATTTAATTGATGTTGAACACGATCCCATCTGTTTTCATTGCATTGATTCAACTTCGCTATTTTTTCATCAAAATCATTAGCTAACTGTATTATCTTCTGGTCCAATTTTTCTTCAAAGTGTTGGATTTGCTCTGACTGGTTCCTCATTTGTTCAGACTGGTTTCTTATTTGTTGGGCTAACTCATCACCTTTTTGTACTTGATCCTTAATTTGCTCAGACTGGTTTCTTATTTGCTGGACCAAGTCTTTTAAAATGTCAGTCAAATTTTCACTAGGATTCAATTCTGGATACACTCTCTGATCACTAGTTATATTACTACTTATTGTACTCATAGCCATATTTTGATGAATTACTTTGCCACTTCTCAATATGGTAACACTAAGGTCGCGTTGAAAGCTTGCCGTTTTTACTATTCCTCAAAACGACACTTACATAACTCCCGGTGGTGAGGCACCAATTTGTAAGGGTGTCTCCTGGTTCATATTCAGTAATCTTCAAAATAATTCAAACGTTTTATCACTTTCTTAGCTGATTTTTAATACTTAACCATGAGAAACGTACATAATCAACCTTCTGTATATACAACAAGATGTCTACACCTTTATACACACACTTATTTACTCGACAAGATGTCTACGTACATGTACATTTATTTACGACGTTGCTATAGCAACAACTCTCTTTTTAGTTAACGATTACAAAAATAAAATCTCGAAATCTCTATGTGTCTTTCTTTTCTTTATACATAATACTGCTCAAATATTTCGCCTCTGACCCCTTTCTATAAGCTGGCACAGATTGTTAATATTACATACAACTTTCATTGATTGATGTGGACATCATAGAGGTGAAAAAAGGCGTTAGTATTCCCCCGCCCCTCCAGAAGAAACTATTCCTTCTATGCAATGAACGGGAATTAGATTTAGTTTTATTATATTTAAGACTTGCTGGGCATGATATTTTCTCAGTTTATATTGAAGCCTGAAATGGTTGATTTTATCGATTCCGTACCTGGAGAAGAAATTGAAGTATGAAGCTGGAATATATTCTTTTGATTTTTAATTGATTGTGTCAAAATGGTTCTTGCTATTTGTTAACGTTTTCAGTCTATAGCGATCAATGTTGAAACCAGAAGTGATTAAATAAAAAACTTATAATTTGCTGAGCAAACTAATATATTTACTTTAAAATAAAATAATAAAAAAAACTAACTACTTGTGACAGTTTCGCCAACTAACTTTTTGACTTCATCAGACACTATGATATACTGGAATAATGTACGGCAGGAGTAATAAGATTGTACATTACTTGTGTGTGTCATAATGTCTGATGAAGGCAAAAAGTTAGTAGGTGGAACTGTCACAATAATTAGTTTTAAAAGTAAATATAATGTTTTGCTCAGCAAATAATAAGTTTATATTTAATTACTTACAAAGCAAAGCTTCTACTTATGGAAGATATTACACAAGGGAAATTAGAAAAAGAAGAAATTACTTACTTCTGGAAGGCTAAGTCGATTCCAAATATCCACCTAAAGCTATGTGTTATCGTGTTTACTCTATGTAGACCAATATTTATATATCAAAGTGTAGTTGGCGTCTATCATTCTGGTTTTGCGAGAGAGTTAAAAATGTAGTTGAAATAAATTCTTCGGTCTCTTAATAGATTGCACAGGTCACTGCTTCTCGCAGTCTATTGTAGAATCTTGTAGAATCACTTAATTTTACAGGAAAATTGTAGAACTACTTCCTTCTACAATTCTACACAAAAATAAAGTTACAATTTCATATTTACGTTTACGAGACATGCAGTAACAATAATAACAGTTTTCGATGACGCTTAAAAGAGCATGTCAGAGACGAGTGAGACTATCAATGTCAACTAAAAGAATAGAAAATTAATTGTCCCATTTGGAAGAACTACAATAAAAGTTATTTCCAAACAAGGTGGACAGTCCTAGAATAGTGCAAAAGTATGTATAATGAAGACTGAAATACGAGACTATTTGTTTCAATAAATTTTAATGAAATAATTATATAAATATATTAACAGGATTCATTAGAAGCTATTGTATTTCGTAATTGTTATAAGCACATGCATCCATGGTGGTTCATAGTGTTGGCAACTACACGAGATATTTCTCGTCTCGAGCTTAACGCACACCCAAGTTTTAGATTTCAAACAATGCTACAGTGTTACGTGATTCATAGATACAATTCATCAATAGATACAATGATACAATTATCAATAGATAAGTGATTGTAAATACAGTATAAGTACATTTATTAACGTTTAATTATATGCAACCCAGTAAAAAATGAATATGCTCTAATCCTATAGGGTCTTATGTAGATCGTTTTGAGGTATGATTAGCACCATACTAAGGATTTGACTAATGCATGGTTATCAGAAGTGTATTTAGAATCTCTGATAATAGTTGACTAAATTAATCACATGTAATTAATTTACAGCAGAGATTGCCCTGTTTTACCCACGGTTTATCCGCAATAAACTTACATTGTGAGAATACATGACAGTAACCTCTCTTTCTATCCTTTCACCTCATAAGGTAAATTAACTATGAAGGAGCTATTTAGCCGAATCCTCTACAATAGCAGAATTGTTCCTTAAAGTGAACAGTGGGAGATGAGTAGAAAAGTTCCAGTTTCTGAGGATTCATAAAATTGATCGATAAATTATCTCCCTTCACAATAACAAAATCCTTCTATTGTCGAATATTAATTGACTTCTACTTATTCCTGCCATATATACATCCTTCAGAAAAAGTTAATTAGAATCTTATGTCATAGTTATTTATAAGTTGTTCTGATGTCAAAAACCAAGGAAAACATTTCGTATTTCATATATATATATATATATATATATATATATATATATATATTAATTTTTACGCTCAGTGGTAGAGCGTTCACCTCCTGTGCTTGGGGTCCCTGGTTCGATCCCAGATCGCGCCGTGTGGACTTTGTGGTGGACAAACACCGTGCTAGTGGGTTTTCTCGGGTTTCTCCCGTTTCCTCCCACTTTCTTCATTCCACCATTTCATTCATTTCTCATCATCACTGTCTCCTTTAGCCTAACCGGCATAACCGTGGGACGTAAAACTTACAGATTTCATTTCATTTTCATTATATCAGATTATCATCTCATACAAAGGTTGAATATGGGACAATAGTTTGGATATTTTGTTTCTAAATGGTGTCGTGAAAGTGAGTCTCATTTCGGAAAGTATATCTTTTTCTGTTGGAAAGCTCTGACTTGTCATGTCTGTTGGGCAAAAGGTTCAAATGAATAATATTTTTGTATTTTTTTTTCAAATTTCATGTTTACATCATTTTTATAAAATGTCAGTTCAATATTCTCCATTAACTCTCTGCATGTTCTCTCTAACGCAACGTGAATGTCCAGTATAAAATATAATAAACGGCCAGACACGTTTCTTAGAGACATGGCTTCTAGTAAATTTCTTAAATATGTGATATTTCGATTCTTCAGATCCCTCTGAACATAAGCCATTTTGTGGCATAACAACCAGAACGGTCTGATTAAGACCTGTCGTTGTAATTAAATGTTTCTGTCATTTGAGACTCCATCAAACATTGACATTGTTTAAGTTGCTTAATTAAAAAAAATAGTTGGATAATTAAATTATTAAATGATTGGGTGATTCAAAATAATACTTTAAACACACACAAGTCTATAAATGGAGGGACTCCATAGGAACATTACACATGGATAAAGACAGAGGACTAGTGTCAACTTGCAGACATCTACCTTCTTCAAATTATAAATTACTACAGCTAACTGTAATTAAGGGAGAACTATCTCTTGCAAATAAATTATTACGTCAGTTTTATATTTACCACTGTAAATTCCTTATTATCCATTCATATTATAGATCTGTTTAAAACATATAGAGTTACTGAAATTAGTGGAAACATTTGTAAAACTATAACGGATAGTGAATTTCTTATTTCAGATTTGAATTTACAACTACAAATTCCCTATTATTTATTCTTAAGCATCACAATTCTCTTTCTTTAAGAAATACCAAAAAGTTTTTTTTTTAACACAGTTAAATTAATAAAATGATTTATGGCTTTAACAATACAATAAACATTCAAGTTTTATTTAGTTATGAGAATTATTATTATATACTTTGTTCCGATTCCAGCTTGAATTCCCAGGAGTTGAAGTTGTATCTGTGGAAGTGCAAGGCATTTATGAGAGAAGAAATAATGTGTTCGTCACTCGTTGGCAAAAGGTGAAAAGGTATCTCTCGAATGGCCTGGACTTTGATGGAGTGACTCCAGTCTTAATGCGTACAGTGCAAATACAGCACGATCCTTTCTACTACAAAATACGAGTAAGAATTTGACTCAATCATCACTTACATTAGAAACAAAAGCATTAATAGTAATAAGAAAATCTTTTCAGCCATATCTTATATCTTGAAAAAATAAAAGCATAGAATTAATAACATTTTATCGTAGTTTCTATTACATGGATCTTTTCTCACCTATGGCCAATTGTAATGTTGTAGATGCACTAGTTACTGTGATTTCAGGACAAGTATACTCATTGATTTACACTTACTTATTTAATGAGTTTCTAGTTTCAGAAATTTATTCACATGATATTTTTGAAATTTTACTTAAGCAGTTTATTCAAGATATATACTATATTAAAACATATTAAGATTTATAACGCATATATACTAGTTTAAAATATATTACGTACCTTAGATAATAGTAAATGCACACAAAATATATCAATTATTACAAAGTGTTTGTTTCCAGCAATGTTTCAATATCCAATTTTTTCGTTTCTGAAAGTGGACAGTTCTTGATTGCTGCCTCCACGAAGTGCTGATGTATCAGAATATTCATTACATAAGCACTCATTCAATATTTTGAAAATTGTTTTGTTCTTTCTCGTGGAACATTTTGAAATATATTTTATATTCTTACCTTCTATTGGTGCTTGAGGTCACTCATTGTTATCAAAAATAAATTTAAATCTTTCCACGGCGACTAGAACGTAAATCTGAAATATAAGGATATCTTTCCTGTTAAGATGTATAGTTTGATAAGTTCACCCGTCAAATTTGATACAAATGGCCAATAGAAAATGAATTGTATTTTGCATATGAATCTCTTGAAGGTGCGGACAAGAAGTTTCCAATATGAGATCTTATTAAAGTTTACCCTATGCTCAGTGATTAACGAAAGGGTGTAGTATTTGCTCTAATAACTTATATTTTGAATAACATTTACGAAACACATTGTTTATATTTGCTGTAAGCGAGACAATTGTAAGTCCCATTTTAGAATTAAAAGAAAAACGACACGGGACGTCTAGTAATCTCTGTAAGCTGTATATAATCTTTTTTTTTTTTTTTTTTTTGTTTTGACAAACTAATTCATGACACTATTTGGGTGGAGAAGCATTGTATATATTACACGAAGCAACTCAAGTTTCTTCGTACTTCCATAATTTCGCTTTCCATGAAGACAGTGCAAAGAAAACTAGTTGTGCACTAATCCTCAAAGAATCATCTCCTATACAAATTTTCAATGTTTTGTCACGAACCTTTTAAGAAATATGATGTCATGAAATATTTTATAAAAAAAAACTCAAACGTTACCACTTACTAATCAAAACCTATGTTGAACTTCCTGTAGATCTGAAAAGTTGAAATTTAACACAAGTGTAGGGTTTGTGATATACAGATCTAAATTTCGAGTGTTGGAAATTTCTCTTTCCAAGGGGAAGTTCGGGGATAAGATCAAGATTTCGTCACTTTATTCAAATTTATAAGATGCTTTCTATAGATATCAAAACTGGAAATTTGCCAGGGTAGGATTTGTGATACTAATAAAGGATAAATTCGAAAACCTTAAATTTTCCCGTACAAAGAAGAAAATTAATGGACAAGGTTATGCCACTTGATTCAAAACCTATAAGGTACTCCCTGTAAACATGAAGAATTGAAATTTTCAGTAATGTTAGATTTGTGACACAAATAAAGGAGTAAAGCAGAAAACTGGAAATTTCCTCTCGAAGGAGGAAAATTAAGTAGAAAGGAAATAAATTACACATTGTCATGTTATTTAGGACAATGATTCAAAACTTAGAAAATATTTCCTATAAACATGGAAACTTGAATGTCGCACAAATGTAGGTTTCGTAGTAGAAATTTAAGAAAAAACTCGAAACATACGCCTCCAGAAGGGAAACTTCAGGAGGAAAGCAAAACTTACAATTAAGACAAGGGTTAAAAATTGAGTAGGATCCCATACAGGGCCATTTTCAGCGTCATAATAATAAAACTAGTCAACAATATTTTGGCACAGAATTGAAAATACCTGATTCTAATAGCACTTTTTCAGTAGAATTCGAATCTGCAATCAGTTTTTCCCCATCACCCTCAGTTTCCCCATGACAAGGGGATTTTCGAGAAATTTCACCTCAAATTTCCCTTTTTCTTTTTTACAATTTTTGTACCTGTAGCTCGGGTACCCTTAGGTATATAAACACGCAAATTGCATTGTGTGTTAGCTTGCTTTATGCTTAGTAAGCCCTCTAAATTTTATAAAAATCGCTTTATTCTTTCTAGAGAAATAAATATATTTTTATAAAAATATGCTATGTGTACTGTTCATTTTAACATATTCATTAGTGCAGATAAAATCACATATAACTTCCACGAAAATTACAATATAAGCACGGTTTATACCTCAATGACAATCACGAAAGCTGGTGGACCAGGTGTATCAGCGTCAGCTGTTACTGAGGTGGACATTAACACGGCAGCAGTCATTTTTAGAGAAGGTCGCCGCATCAGTACCGACGATCTGGCAACCGCACTACGCATATCTCATCTGGTCCACCAGCTTTAGTGATTGTCATTCGGCCTTCTTTAAACTCTTTGAACCACCAGAACACGGTACTTCGTGGCAGAGCGTCATCTTTGTAGGCTGCTCTCAACATTCCTAGAGTTTCTGTTGCACTTTTCCCCAGGCGATAGCAGAACCGTATAGCTGCAAATTGTTCATCTCGTAATGACTCCATTTCTTCTACAGGCGACTTCTAGAGGCGGCGCAGAACATCGTATGCAATAAAAAGTCGTGGTTACCAAACATGCAATGATTCCTTAACAACATTTTATATATATGCACAGCAAGACCCACCCTACTTGTATGCCAAACTATGAAGCTCCAGCGTTAACAGAACTGCCGGGAAAAAAATCAGTCCAAGTCTTTCTTGACTTGCCCTCGTACAAGTGGACCATTTGCTGTGAAGGTTATTTCTTTGTTAATGGGTTTGCAGCTTGGTTATACGAAATATTGTTGTTTCCTCTGCAAATGGGACAGCAGAAACAAAGCGGAATATTAAATCAAGAAGGAATGGTCAAAGCGTGTATTAACTCCTGGACAGAAGGATGTTTATTCCTCACTGGTGAGCCCTAATAAGATAATTCTACTTATCTTCACATAAAGTTGGGGCTCTTCAAAAAGTTTGTTAAGGTAATGGACAAAAGTAATGCAGGATTTTGTTACCTCGTGGAAAAATTTCCTCGGGTTAGTGGCGCTAAAATCAAGGAAGGGATTTTTGTAGGCCTCTAATAAGATGTTTGATTCGAGATCTTTTAACTCCGGTTGAGAAAGCAGCTTTGTGTTCATTTAAATGTTTAACAGAGATTTTTTTTCGGAAACCAGAAAGCCCCAAATTACCGTGAAATTGTGAGTGATTTCTTGCAATCACTCAAAGAAATGGGTTGCAACATGTCCGTTAAGTTCACTTTCTAGACTCCAACCTGGATTTCTTTAATGAGAACCTTGGTGCTGTTAGTTTTGAGCATGGGGAACGTTTTCATCAGGACATTTCCTCCATGGAGAAGAGATACCATGGACAGTAGAGTTCAGAATGCTAGCTGATTACTGTTGGACACTCGAAAGAGATGTTCCAAAAGCCAAACACGGAAGAAAGTCGACAACTATAACATTTTAGTTAAGGTAAGTAAGTGTTCATTTATTAAGAAAATACTGCTCACTTCTTTTGTATTATTTATTAAGTAGACACAAAATTATGTTTTAGTGCAGTTCCTGTTTCTGTATCACTATACACAAATAGCAAGTTAAGACAAAATATCTTATAAACTATAGTAGATTGGGGTGAATAGGGCCGCTTTCAAGAAAATTACCTTGTATTGCTATAATTAGTGCTTTATTAAAGAACTTTTTACAGAATTATAATATACCATATCTCTACTATAAAGTTCACAAAAAATAATTGTCTTCAAAAATTGTATAATGCTATGAAAATGTATATATATACTCGCCTTGAATGGCCCTATTCATCCTAACATATCTGGGTGAATAGGGCCGTTCGTAAGGTGAATAGGGTCACATGTATTAAGTGGATTGAAACCACACACAATTGTAAAGTCGTACTAAAATATAGAGTAGAATTCGTATAAATAATATTTTAGAATAATAGAAGGTGTAAGCGGTGGATTTACGTGCTCATAAAGTCATATATTTATATTTGGATGGGAACAAGTTTCTCTCCAATGTATTTTAAGAAAAAACTCAAATAAGTAGTATCTAATACTTTCTTTTTGTATCACAATCATTACAACTAAAAATTCTTGAACAGTCTGTTAATAATAAGACGAACGATCTCTTTTTTTCTAATCAGCAAAAAATCGTTAATTCACCCGTGTTTATAGGCCTAGCCTATCATATACGAAAAGAGTACACAAAAATAAAACTTCAGTTTACATTGTAAAAAACAGTAAACTTTTCATTTTTAACTTTTATTTTGTTCTGTTGCTGGATTGCTCAGACAACGTCCACAAGTAAACATTTTCTTTTGTTCTCCTTCGATACATCCCGTATGATACCACGCGTTGCATTTGTAGCAACATATCCAGTGCCAAAAGGATGAAAACAAAGGGTAGTAATAGGAAATGCTGCAAAACCAATACACGATCATTTCATTTTTATTTGTATTTTTTGTTTATTCATTTTCGTAATTTTTTTTCTTTCGTCAGGTCTAATGAACTTACTACTGACTTTCTACGTTGCCAATCCCTATTAAATAATGCTTTTCGAACAGATTCTGGAGATGTTAGTAGCTCAGCACGCTGCTTAGGTCTAGATTTACTGGATATATTTTTTACAATCTTTTTGGGGAGTTGATATTAAATCATGGAAAGAAATGCATGCCTTCTTGGACATAGGCATATATTTAACTTTTTTTTTTAACAGATGTAGTTGCTGACGTTTCTTACTCGGCAGACCTTGAGTTGTTAGCGTTAATTTCTGCTTCCTTATTAGATATTTCGATTGTGAAACAGGACAAAATCTTGTACTGCTTCTTGTACGTCATCTGTGTTTAACGCTTATATTTTCCCATCTGAAATAAGAAAAAGAGACAAAAATATTGAATTCTTATATCACCACTATCTATAAGACGATACATAGGATGAATGGGTGGGGCGTGGTTGATGCATGCATTCGAACAAAATTAAAGTGGGAAGAAAATCTTTGAATTTTACTTCCCAAGGTTATGCAGGGTACGCTAAAGTAGACGGTGAAGATGAGAGTGAATGAAATGGTGGAATGAAAAAAGTGGAAGTAAACGGGAGAAACCCGATAAAATCCATCTACACGGTGTTTGTCCACCACTTGGCGCGAGCTGGGATCCAACCAGGGACCCCACACACCGGAGGTGAACGTTCTGCCACTGAGCCATCGCAGCTCCCTAATCAAAAAGTATGGCCCTGTTCACCCTAACTAGATATGGTCCTATTCACCCTAATTGGTAACATATAGAAAAATAAGTTGGCAACCCTGTTTAAGTTCCTTCACGATTATCATGCTAGTCATAACAACTTGAGTTAACCTTGTTGAAGATAAGGAAATCAAACTTCTGCACTTCCAACAAAACTACATAGTGTAACAAGAAAGAATACATGACAGAAATATTAAAAACACGCTATTTTTCTTAACACTTGCATTCAATTGATGATGAAAGTTGCTCTGTAATACAATCAGCGTCCAATATTTACTCCATATAACTGCACAATGAACTTGCAGAGACTCACAGTGAAGACACGCCGTGGTATTCGCTTCGCTGCTTCGGTTCTATAAACAAGTAAGGTGAATAACGTAACGAGTGGCCCTATTCATCCGGTGGCCCTATGCCACCGAATCTACCCTACTTTTGGAGGGAATTTCAAACAAAATCTCTCTAGAAATTCCCTCATACAAAAATGGTGACACTGCATACATCAGTGAAAATATGTTTTATTGGAAGTCCAATGAGATATAAACCGTGCTTAAATTTTAATTTTCGTGGAAGTTATACTGTATGTGATTTTATCTGCACTAATGAATATGGTAAAATGAACAATACACATAGCATATTTTTATATTAATATGTTTATTTCTCTAAAAAGAATAATGCGATTCTTATGGAACTTAGAAGGCTTACTAAGCGTAAATAAGGATAACATGTAATGTAATTTGTGTTTTTATATACCTAAGGGCACCCGAGCTACAGGTATGAAAATGGTTTTAAAAAAAGGGAAATTTGAGAGGAAATTTCCCGAAAATCCCTCTGTCACGGGAAAATTGAGGGTGATGGAGAAAAACTGATTGCAGATTCAAATTCTACGTTAACAGTTCTATTAAAAGCAGGCATTTTCTTCCGTGTGTCAGAGAAAAAGTTTTTTTGTCCACTAGTGTAATTTGAATATTATGAAATGAAAGTTTTTAGTTTTACGACCCATAGTTATGCCGGCTAGGCTAATGGAGAAGACAATGGCGAGCAATGAATGAAGAGTAGTCACTGCAGAGTTTTCATGAGTATTCTGCAGTGTAGCCTAAGTACGTTACAAAAAATCAAGATAAAGGGAGAATTGCTCATTTTTATCTCGACTTCTCTCAATGTTTTTGTAAAATCCTCCCAAATAAAATCATGGTTGGCCCTTTTCGATATAAAGCTAACATCACAAACATTTTGCTAACGACCAAAGTTAGTATCATATGTTTGTTAAATCTTTATTATGTCCCTAAGACGACTCTGAGTTTTAAATTTCCCACAAATGTAGGTTTTGTGCGAGTCTGTGAGGAATGAGTCTGGAAACTCGAAATTTCCTACTTGATGGAGGAAATTTAAGGGTAAAAGTGAAAAATTACATAGTTCTACGTCATTTCTGGAAAAGACTTAGAATCCATAGGGTACTTCTTGCAAATATTCGAACTTGAAATTTAGCACAAATGAAAGACATAAGGTGAGAAATTAATTTTCTTTCTTACCAATACATAATTATGAAGTTTATTTATCTTATACTGATAGTGAAAACATTCTCTTGATGCTATTTACATGAGATATTGCAGTTCAAAGCTGCCTTCTTTAAAATTTCAATTTTGGAGTAGTTACACCACTTGGAATCCAAGCTGTTATACAAATATTAAATTGCCGAAAATTGTAACTACTTTTTTTAATTCGTCATTTTAAATAGTAAACAAAAACGAAAGTTTAAAACTATAAAAAGAATACTTTTGAAAAATAATACAATAAAGTACTTACTGTGCCAGTTGAAGCATTCTCCCGAGCAGTGGCGATTCTAGGCCGGGGCCGGGGGGCTGGGCCCCCAGTGTTTCGCTGTTAAGATAAACTAATATCCTCAATTGTCTTTCAATATTTAGGATAATTAATATTTATTTCGCAAGAAGTATAATGTTATCGATTCTTGAACATGCAATGAAGTGTATAGTGATAAGTTTTTTTCTATAAACATGTTGTGGGGGAAGGAGTCAGAATGTTAGAAACTGCATTTTGTTGAGTATTAAATGATTTTGTAGTTCTTAGAATAAGTTTCAAGTAGTTATTTTATTGTGTTTTGGTTATGTGACACAGTATTTCTTCTTTTTAAAACATTGTAGAAGTCTTCACTATCAATAACGTTGTGTTAAAGGCCACGCCATCTGAAAATTTAATTTATTGCTTATACACAATGCGGTGTTATATCGAAATTATACCACTAGTAGCTTATACCGAAAACGACAGAACGCTAATCGTTGTCCGACTTACTTCTTATCATTAAAACAATATAGGAAATTCTAGTCTGTCCTACAAATAAAAAGTAGAAATCGAAGTTGGCGTTTTTTAAGTCATCTTATTTAGGTCTAAACTGGTGTTAAATTATACCAATGTATCCAGTGTGGTATTTATAGATTCTTGTGTGTGTAGAGGAAGGGACTCTTAATGTCGTTTTACATGTATGTAGTGTAAAATCCAATTAAGTCATTTTATCCAGTGTAAATTTGGCAGCTAACTATAAGTTTCCGTCTGTAAATTCCATGAATTCCATATACCGATGAGCTTCTCTGTAGCCTGATGGTTAGGGCACTACAAAAATAATAGATGTAAAATAGACTATCATTATAAAATAATCCATTATACTGTCCCCCCAGATATAGAAAATCTTATATGTGAGAGGGATAAAAAGTAAGCAAGGGGGAATTTTACCCTTCCCTCCGCTAAATTCCACCTTGAATATTCACTATGTTCTTTCGTTTTTATGAAATTTGATTTAGGTTTTATAACTACATTGTACTGTACTATTTGGCAGCAGAAATCTACACTGTGTATAACGAGAGAGAAAAATATAGTATTCAAAAATACATCAACAATGGGGCTTTGAAAGAAATTACCAATTAAAAAAATGAGAACAACACGGTCATTCGCTGAATTAAATACTACTTCTTAGTGTAATAATCAGTTTTCCCTTTGCTGTGTGTTTTGGCGGGCGATGACAATGTGTGCTTGTAATGCTTTAGTAAAATGTCTAAATCACAAAGTACAATAATTAAATCTTTTGAGAAAAAGCGTGCAATTATAGAAAACTTTGTTTCATTTCCTTTTTCGAACAATTGTGAGTCTCCTGACTAAACGATCCAATCTTGCTTCAGGGATGATCCAAATTCAAATATTTCAAATTCAGAGAAGTATGTATCAGTTTCAAGTGATGCAAGTGGAGTGGTGTTGGATGGGAATGAACAACATGAACTATTACCAGAATCTGTATGCAGTGATCAAACAAATAGTGTGAATGAAGACAGTCCCGTTCCATTTATACATGACTTGGGTCGATCAGTGTATGATGGACCTTCTCAGCCTCGAAGGACTATTTACAAGCAAACTAGAATAAACAATAAGGTAAGAAGTTTTAACAGTAGCTGGTACGATAAATACAAGTTTATTGAATATTCGGAACAGGGAGACACAGTATTCTGTTTTTCTTGCCGCCATTCCCCACCCACCTCTGGTAATGCAGATCCCACTTTTGTGAAAGTTGGCTTTTCAAATCGGAAGAAAAGTGGTGAAAAACTTCAAAGACATACTGAGAGTGAATGTCACTAAACATCAATAATTAAATGGAAAAGATTTACAAGCACTGAATGTCACGGGATTGTAACATCTATGCTGAGTGCAAAACATAAAACAGATAATTCACGAAATCGCTCGGTAGTGGCAACAATGGCGCGGGTAGCTATGGTATGTACGCAACAAGACATTAGACTTAGAAATCATCGTAAGACTAGGAGGAATGAGTGTTCAAATAAAGGAATTTTTTTGGAGATTCTAAATCTGGTTACTTTGGAGAGTGATACAGCTAGACACAACGTAAGGAACTTGCCAAAAAATGCAACATACACATCTAGGGATTCTCAAAATCAGTATCTTGATATAACTGCAAAAATAATTACAAAGCATGTTGAAAAAGAGGTTTGTAAGTACAGCAATGGTATTTTTTTTTCCTTGATACTAGACGAAGCAAGTAAAACGGAACAGATATCTGTCTGCATTAGGTATGTCAAACATGATGAAATAGAAGAACGCTTTATCGGTTTTATAAATCTATCAGATTTGAGTGCAAAAACACTCACGAGTAAAGCTTCGGAACATCTTGCTACTGTAGGCTTAGACCCAAAGAAAAGAAATGAAATGAAATCTTTAAGTTTTACGTCCTACGGTTATGCCGGTTACGCTAAATGAGACTGTGATGATGAGAGACGAATGAAATGGTGGAATGAAGAAAGTGGGAAGAAATAGGAGAACCCCGAGAAAACCCACAAACACGATGTTTCTCCACCACAAAGTCCACAGAGCGCGAGCTGGGATCGGACCAGGGACCTCCAAGGACCGGAGGTGAGCCACCGCGCCCTCCTTAGACCCAAAGAAATGAATCGGCCAATCCTATGATGGTGCATTGGTAATGTCAGGATGTGCTAATGCTGTACAGAACGTATTTCGTCAGAAAGTTAAAAATCCATGTGTTTATGTCCATTGTTGTGCACATAGATTAAATTTAGTGCTAGTAGACGTTTCTAAAAGACTTGATGTGGTTGGTGATACTTTAGGTTTGTTAGAAGCAATCTATTCTTTCCAGACGGTGTCCACGTTACGTCACGAAAAATTTATTGAAGTGCAGAATGAAGTTTATCCTGAAGAGGGAGTTCTAGAGGCGCCACTTCAAAGTGACACACGTTGGGTATGTAAATACAAGGGCATCGTGTATTTCATGAAACGCTTTCTATCAGCTAAAACAGTCCTTGAGTATTTTTCAAACTCAACAAACAAAAGAGAAGTTGCAGAGGCGCAAGGACTATTGAAACAGTTCTGTGACTTTAAAGTGATGTTTGTGCTACAAATACTTAACGATATTTTGGCCCTTACAAATGGTACTTCGTTGACTTCGGCAGCGCAAAACGATTAGTTAATGGACTGATTTCTTCGTTGCAAGATAAACGTAATGATGATTATTTTTCTATCATTTGGAAGAAAACATGGGAGCTATTCAGATTTTTCGATCTTGAAGTTGGTGCTAGCTTAAGAATTCAAACTACATCAAAAAATTGGATGATTATGTAGTCACAGCATCGATTTCCAACGTAAGAAGAGACAAATCTACACCTTTGGCTGAAGAATATAAAAGGATCTTGTTTCAAGTGCTTGATAATATGACCAGTGAACTGAAGCGCAAATTTACTAAAAATGATTTTCTGTGTGATGCGGTAGACGCATGCAATCCTAGAAGTGGTTCCTTCCTTAATCCATCACTCATTCAGATCTTCGCGGAGAAGTACGAGAACTTTTTCCAGGATATTAACAAATTAAAATCGGAACTGGATTTGGCTAAGAGTGTGTTTGCTAACGACAGTAAACTGAAAAGCGTAGGTGTCATGGAGTTTTGCGTTCAGCTACAAACTATGGAATTGGCTTTTCCTGAATTGTTGACGTTTCTAAGGATTATCTTAACACTTCCTGTGTCATCTTCATCTGCCGAACGCAGTTTTTCTGTCATGAAGCGCGTAAAGCAATATTACAATGAGATCTATAATGTCAGCGAAAAGACCTTCTAATCTTGCTCTCATATCAATTGAGAGGGAGTTAAGTGGAACACTTTTACAGGATCCATCTGGGGTAGTGGATCAGTTTGCGAATATTGGAAACCGTAGAATCAATCTTTAGTTACTGATTGCTCATAATATAAATACATATTTCTTTGGTTATAAATATTATTAGGTTTGCTTTCATTTTATTTTTTTTAAAAATGTAATATTCCTTTGTTAGGCTGTACTTTAGAGTAATCACAAAATTAATATTTTCAACAGGACTTCTTTCTTCTAACAAGGGAGCCTTCCGAAAATGATAGTTGCAGTGAAAGATGTGGCCTATGCCAATTGAAAGAGCTGTAACAGAGATGTTCATTCCCAAAAAATTAGCTGCCCATAGCAATAGGTTCAAGAAATATAAGGGGTGGAAGTTCGGGAAACAGCAAGGTTGGACAAGGGGGGGAAGTGCAAATTCCGCAAAAAAGGCGGGCGCGGCAAAATACGATGCTGACAAATGATGTATAGAAAGAAACTTGGCACAATAGGGAAAAATGAAGGCCACCAGTGGGGTTAACAGTGTTCCCAACTGCAATGAAAAGTACATGTTTTGCAAAGAGCACTATATGAAGTGAGTGCAATATTCAGTGTCAACCTGTCATGTAGAACATAAGATATGACGTTTATAATCAGTGGTACAATCTAACAAAAGAAAAAGGAAAAAACAGAAGTACGAAAAATACGGAAAAGATGGAATTGGCCATAATGCGCCACATTTGATCACGAGCTGTGCATATTAGAATGAACAAAACAATGCAGGAAACCGACGTACCTAGAGTCGAAAAAGAAACGAGTTCCAAAGTTAGCAGCACTGGCCATGAAAATCCAGACAAGTGTAATATAGTTAAGCCATTCGCTTCACAAAAAGAAAATTCCGGCAACAGGCATCACTCGGAATGCATCAATGCTTCCGGCTCAATGCTCGGATTGAGACAATGTCAAGTTTGGGAACATGAAACGATTGGGTTGAGCCAACAACCGATAATAGAAGTAGTGAACATTATGTCATGGTTGGGTCGTATGTGGGAATATACAGGGTGTCCCACCAAACTTTGTGACCTGAAAGATTTTTGAAACGAACAAAAATGTGACGGATCCAGTTGTGCAGGAATGTACCAATGTCAGGGGTGGAAAAGTCTGTGAGAAGCAAGTGCCCCCAGGATCCCCATCATAGGGCCCCAGGAGCCAACTTCAAACTTTCAAATGTCAACACGAACCGAGTGGTACCGCTTTCGATAGATCATCGAATGTGCAACAACACTTATAGGAAACATTTGCTTTATGGAGCATGGTTTTCAAAATGGCCGCCACAAATATATGTTGTGTCTTAACATGGCATCGAAGATTGTGATCTCAAATTGCTGCGAAGCGAAAAGACATGTTGCAAATCCAATTGCACAGGAATGTACTCATGTCGAGGGCCAAGAAAACTTTGTAAGAAGCAAGTGCCCCAGGCCCCCATTATAAGGCTCGAGGGGACAACCGCAACATTTCAAATGGGAACAGGGAGTGGATGATATTTCTCTGGATAGATGCAACACCGTCTATAAGAAACATTTGCTATATGAAGCACTGGTTTCAAAATGGCTGCCAAAAATGCACATTGTTCTTGTCACAGAGCAGATATTTTTGGTGGCCATTTTGAAATCCCATATAGAAATATTAACTATATTTCTGATATGCGTTGTTGCATATTCCAAGATTTATTGAAAGAAATATAACTCGACCGATGGTGCTATTTGGAATTTCGAAGTTGGCCCCTGGGACCCTATGATGGGTGACTTGGGGGCACTTTCGTCTCACAGAAGTTTGTCGCCCGCTGACATGAGTACATTCCTGCACAACTGGATGTGTGTCATTTTTTTCGCTTTGAAACTATTTCAGTCGCAGAGTTAAGTGGGACACACTGAATATATCATATAGGCGGTGATAGTACTGCAGACAGCAGCACACAGCAGATCAAGTCTTTGATTATGTCTGCTTTCTACAGGTGCGGATATGTGATAGAAAGACCACCAAAGCTTCCGACACCTCTAGAGTACTGTTTCGAGACATTCACAGGCGATCGTTGTACCATGTCTGACGGATTGGCAGTATTCCGCTGTGCTCACTCCAAATGTATCTTCTGTTTGGACCATTGTCTCATCGAAAAATTGCACGTAAAATGTTGACGAGCATGTACAAATGATACGAAGGCTAATGCCTAATTTTCTTTTTGTGAAGCGAATAGCCTAACTATATTAGACTTGTCTGGATTTTCATGGCCAGTGCTGCCAACTTTGGAACTCGTTTTTCTTTTCGACTATAGGTACGTCGGTTTCCTGCATTGTTTTGTTCATTCTAATATGCACAGCTCGTGATCAGATGTGGCGCATTATGGCAAACTTCGTCTTTTCCATATTTTTCGTACTTCTGTTTTTTTCTATTCTGTTTTGTTAGATTGTACCACTGATTATAAACGTCATATCTTATGTTCTACATGACAGGTTGAAACTGAATATTGCACTCACTTCATATAGTGCTCTTTGCAAAACATATATTTTTCATTTCAGTTGGCAACACTGTTAACCCCACTGGTGGCCTTCATTTGTTCCCTATTGTGGCAAGTCTCGTTCTATACATCACTTGTCAGCATTGTATTTTGCCGTGCCCCCCTTTTTTTGCGAAATTTGCACTTTTCCCCCCTTGTCCAATCTTGCTGTTTCCCGAATTTCCACCCCTTATATTTCTTGAACCTATTGCTATGGGCAGCTAATTTTTTGGGAATGAACATCTCTGTTACAGCTCTTTCAATTCGCATAATTCACATCTTTACCTGCAACTATCATTTTCGGAAGGTTCCCTTGTAAGCTTCCGATCAGGATAAAACTTGCTTATAAACAATGTAAATCAAAAAATAATGTATTGTCATTCAGTTGTAAAAATAACATAGTGTTTACTATTTTAAATTGAGAAAAATGTTTTACATTTGTAAAAATATAATTTTAGGTTTATTTGAATTTATTTTGTGCAATAATTATTACATAGCACTACCTAGAATTTAAACTTTATTTTATGAATTTTCATTGAAACGTATTGCAGACATTACATATATCCATTGTTTATTTGAATGTTAAAATGTTCACTCTAATGAATATTAAAATGCTTCAACTAATAACTGTTTTCTTACACTGAAAAAGGTTTTAAACGTACATATTTATATTTCCTTCATAGGTATGCCTGAGGAGAATTAATAAGCAATTAAAAGAAATGACTAATGTGTTTGTTGAGTCATTGTCTGAAAAGAGCTTACGGAAATACGCATTGGAACGAATGGTGGGAAAGCAAAAGAGGAAAGAAAATGAATAGAAACACTTTATATTACACCCTCCATATATATATATTCGATATTGAGAGCTGCCCTCTAGTTTTTTCCTTCTAGAACCGCCACTGCTCCCGAGTAAGGCTGAATAATACAATTTCAAATTTACTCAGTTCCCATTGGAATTATTCTCTGCACAACATGATTGACATACAGTGAAAAGATGATTGACATTCAGTTTCTCTTTTATGAAAGTAATGGCACTTGGCAAATTCTGCATTCAACATTCTGTATATAACAAGCATGCTATAGTTTTCTTCACTTTTCTCAGTTTCACTTAATTGTACTATCAGCGTCATTCGTGGAAGTGCTTCAATTTTGACTTATTTTTGCGTCCTGAGATTAATTGGGAGAAAGACAAGGGTATGGTAATAATTTATATGATGTAATTTTAATATTATTTTTACCTCGAAATGTTATGCAATAACTGAAATTAAAATTTACAAGGCCTCTTTATTAAGTCTTCAGCGTAGTGTTTTTAAGTTTAAGAGTCATAACTACTCACTTCGATTTAGAAGCTAATATTCTGACAACCTTACATAGAAAATTCTAAGACTTCGACACTAAATAATTATCTAAATTGACTAAAGAAAATGAGATTTGCTTGATAAAATTACAATTGCGAATAAGAATGTAGGTCGTTTCAAATAAAGATTGATGTTCATCTTTTGTGCAAGATTGTACATATATTTATTCAGTAAGGGGCCGCGGTGGCTCAGTGAAAAAAAAGTGGTAGAAGTTCACCTCTGCTGCATGGGGTCCCGTGTTGAAATCCTGCTCCTGCCAAGTGAACTTTGTGGCACGCAAACACCGTGTAAGTGGATTTCCTTGGGGTTCTCCTGTTTCCTCCCACTCTCTTCATTCCATCATTTCATTCATTTTTCATTATCACCGTCTCCTTTAGTCTAGCCGGCATAATTGTGGGACGTAAAATGTAAAGATTCCATTTCATTTCATTTAACATTTATTCAAAAGCATTACTTCGAAATATCTTTTTACTGTTACAGTTCACAGACTTTGCTACGTTTTACTGAAGAAGGATGCTCTTCTATGATATTCAATTCTTTGGATTCTCCTATCTTTATTATATTCTGAAGTGATATAACATGAAAGAAATTACAATACCCAAGATCATATGAGAAAGGACGGAAATCCTAAAAGTATTCGTCTTTGCCAGGAAGTCAGTGACCAGTATTGGCATTCGGTGAAAAGCTTTGACATATATATATATAGAAATATGTTGTGATATGTTAATTTTCATGTAAAGTTCTGAGGGTTGTATTCTTAATACCAGCTTGAAAGTGTTTTTGGACACTTCTTGAATTGCATCTGACCAGTTGTATCAGGTGGAAACCAAATTAAGATCATCAGTTTCAACAAATAGGATTAACATGACTGAATGTGACATATATCCTACTGTCAATGAGCTTAATTTTCAATTAACATTACGTCAATTCATACTGCCGAAGTTGCTTAGGTGTGCTTTCTTGAACATCCTAATGAGTTACAGTAATTTTATTATCCAGTTGTATCCTCAGATCTTACCATTACTACTTTCGCTTACAATGGCGAGTATTGACTGTGAAAAGTTGTACAATATTCGCATGGAAATCACTCATTATATATGACATTCCATTGCAAGACATATTAAGGAAATAACTTTATTTTTTTAATATCTTTATATCGGTTTATTACATTGTCGCCTAACAATTAACGTATAATTTGTTTACATAGTAATATTTAATTTAGAACAAAGAAAATTTTATAAATAAGAAACAAGAAGAAGTTTCACTAGAGAATTCATCAGGAGATAAAGTGCAGTGTTGAAAATACTAAACCAGTTGTGTGTTGATTTCTTGTAAAGTGCCAAAAATATAATTATTAGCGTCGTTGGTTCTCGTAAACCAAGTACGTTTAAATTCGATTATCCTTTTATGAACTCCATCTCGCTGACTACAATAGAAATTCTTCTGAATAAGTTTATTTACCTTCTGATCTTTCCTTGATTTTGATAACTATTTCAATCGCCATCCATTAATGTGTTGATGCTCCAGTACATATGAATTAGACGCAGAGAATGTTTTTTGAACTTTATTTATTCTCTATGGAACGATTAAACTCAATGTATGCGTATACAGCAATCTGAATAGGACGTTATGCATATAAGGTGCGACCACCGAGAGTAAAAGTAAGTTAGTCAATTTATCGATACTGTGTTTCATGATTTGTAATGTAGCTATTGTTTTCAGGTAATGAATAACAATAACAAAGACTTAGTTGGAACTGTTCGTATCTTTATGGCACCAACATACGATGGAAATAGACAGCCCTTACGATTTGAAGATCAGAAAGACCTAATGATTGAACTTGATAAATTCACTTATACATGTAAGTAAAATGGACTCGAAGAAATGTGTTATTGTACTATATATATATATACATTAGTAGAAGTACTCGTCGTTCTCACAGGAATAATAGGTTTATGGAAAACGTTTGTGAGATGTTATGATGCTTATTCGAATATTTGTTGTCTGATCTCATAATTTGCTTAGGAAGAATGTATATATAAACAACTCTATCAGCAGCAACATAATATTATTCTGCTTACATCACTATAGCAGATGAACCTTCTTGTGTATAGTTGTCCTTCATTAACTTACCTTAAAACGTTGCTTACACCGTTATGGTGTTTAATCGTTCACGTGAAAAGATGTTATAATTTTGTTCTTGCTTTACTTATAGTTGAAGTTAAATAAATAAAAAATAATAAATGTAATAGAAAACATAAAATGTTAGTAATATGGGCAATAGATACAGATTTCCACACCATAATTAACTGAACGTGCGTACTTTCTCTTTCAGTGGAAGCGAATACCGTTACAGTGATTGAGCGCATGTCAATCAATTCTTCAGTTGCTGTTCCAATTGAAAATACCTTTAAAAACATCAGAAATCCAAATTCCAACGTTCAGTATTGCAGATGCAGTTGGCCACAGCATCTTCTGATTCCGAAAGGCACTCCGGAAGGATTTGCTGCTCAAGTCTTTGTCATGATTTCAAACTATGAATATGATCGTGTAAGTACTGAACATTATTAATAATCCGTACATATACAAAGCATATATATGTATTATACAATTATCTTTAATTGTAGGAAATTGAAGCTCTGAATATCATATCCTACTTGTTACAATAATCGTGAACGATAAATTACAAAATTTTCACGCCTTTGCTGCCTTCGGATATCAGAGAGAGATGCGAACAAGTTTCTGCTTTCTGGTTGTAGCAACCAAGAATGAATGTTTTATGTTGAAATATGTGTTCATCACAGTTTAAAAAAAGTAATTAATTATGGCAGAATGAAATTTAATGAAATTATTAAAACCTTCAGTAGCTTAAATTTTCAGTAGCTAAAACTTAAATTTTCTTACATGCCTGTATCTTTCTTAGATTTTGAATGATGCCAGGACATTATGATGAAAAAGAATGAGTTTTAGGAACGTACATTAATATTATACTACTTTTATAAATATATTGTTCCTTAACGATCTTCTTGTTCTCTCGAAAAGAAATACGCCTTCAGATTTGGGAAAAAAATATTTTTGACAACACCGCCTACATGTTGATATCGAGAGCTTGAAACTATCTTAGTTTTACATTGAGATGTCTGGTGTAGAGGGAGTATGGTTTACATAATTTAATATATACTATATTAGCTTTTGATAATTAAGAATAACTCAACTTCTTTGAGTTCTCTTGAAAATCGCCAACTATGCAGAAAATTTCTTTTCCCGTATCTTGTTAGGACAGACCAATAAAGTTTGAACAGCTTGACATGGCGAAAATTTAAGTTGTAACTTATATAATACTTGACATAATGTTTGCCTGAATAAGCCAACTTATTCATACTATGGTACTTACAACCACCATGTCCAAATTTACCAACTTTAATAACCACAATTTAGGTCACATGCTTAATGCCAACATGAAATTCAAACATGTAATTTAATTCTAACGTTAATATTTCCATGTATATTCATTTTGTAATGATGGCGTATATCGGTATGCACATAAGTAGGTAATGGGGAAGGTGTAAAAAAATAAAAAAATGATCGCCATTAGTGTCGAATACATAGTTTATTTGTTGCAGAGATGAACGTTCCAACTCCCAATGCCGTTAAAATTCAAAATCAGCCTTGATCGGCATAGAAGATGAGAATGAGTGAAAAATAAAATGACTTAGATGATCGAGAATATTGTTTAATTCATCGTTTTCCGGGTTGCTAATTGTTAAGTGATAATTCAGTTGTCGTTTAAGGCCAATTTAAGGCAAGTACGGGCAAGTCAACTGGCACGGAAACAGACTGCCAACGCCAACATCCATTATACAGAGTGTTTCAAAACATTACCGACAACATTTGGGAGATGATTCTTGATACAAGACAAAAAGTATAGACCAACCTGGGTCCACAAATGCTTCCTTTCGGAGTTATTAGGAAAACATCAAGAAATGAACTCTAAAGGTCCATAGCTTCGAAACTATGGGACCTACCGTACTAGGTTCAAGACTTTACTTAGAAACCAGTATGTGCCCTATCCAAATATCTATGTTTGAGAATTCTACGATACTTCCGCAACAATTTTTATAGAGGTAATTTGTGGGTACTTCACATTACATGCGCGTAACCAAACAACCTCTACAATTTTTTTTGAGGAAGTAAAACAGGATTTTGAAACTTGGATATTTGGATAGGGCTCATACTACTTCGTAAGTAAACTTTTTAACCGACTACGGTAGGTCCCATAGTTTTGAAGCTCTGAACCTTTAAAGTTCATTTTTTCGTGTTTATAGCAGCCTAAGGGAACTCCGAAAGGAAGGATTTGTGCACTCAGTTTGGTCTATACTTTTTGTCTTATTTTGGTGTTAGGAATCACCTCTTAAACGTTCTCGGGGTTGTTTTGAAACACTATATATATATATATATATATATATATATATATATATATATATATATATATATGTGTGTGTGTGTGTGTGTGTGTATGTGCGTGTGTGTGTGTGTATACATATGTAGTGTATGAAGTTCCGATTATCCGCAAGAACCGAGAAAGAAAAGTTAACACTGTTGCAGTATGGTCAATTATTTTTCACAAGTAGTCACTGCGGATTGACACTCCGCATGGAAATAAGTCTCCCACACTCTGAAATGATCCTGGTTGTATGTCTTGCCCTTGTACTTTTTAATAACATTCTTTATTCCACTTAAACCGATGTTGCAACTATTCTTCTTGCACTGTTTTGTAATGAAAGAAACACCAAAGTGGGCGTCGTAAAGAGCCGCAACAAAGACGTGCAATCACGATATTTTCAGAGTGTGGGGGATTTTTCCGATTGTGTGGGGGTTTTGTCCATTTGTGTGGGGGTTTTGTCCATTTATGTGGAGATTGTGACCGTTGCTATGTGTGGGAGTTTTGTCCATTTGTGTGGCAGTTTTGACCGATCGTGTGGGCGTTTTGACATTTCTTGAGTGCGGGGGTTTTGGCTGTGGGGGTTTTGACTGTTCGTGCGTTTGGGGGATTTGTCCATTTGTGTGGGGGTTATGACCGATCGTGTGGGCGTTTTGACATTTCTTGAGTGTGGGGGTTTTGGCTGTAGGGGTTTTGACCGTTCGTCCGTTTGGGGGATTTGTCCATTTGTGTGGGAGTTATGACCGATCGTGTGAGCGTTTTGACATTTCTTGAGTGTGGGGGTTTTGACCGTTCGTGCGTTTGGGGGATTTGTCCATTTGTGTGGGAGTTATGACCGATCGTGTGAGCGTTTTGACATTTCTTGAGTGTGGGGGTTTTGACCTAGACCCGTCCTAGGCTATTGACGCTATCGCTTACAGGAATGGATATATTGTTTACAAGAACATTCGGTAGGCTTATAATATTGATTGTGGAGTGTAGTTTAGGAGAACCAAGCATGATAAATTTTGATTTGGTTGGGTTTACTTGCAGTCCATTGTTACGTGCCCAGCATTTGTGCAGATATTTTCAATGTCACTGTTTAAGTGATCAATCGCGGTGGTTAAATTTAGGGGATTAGTGGTTAAATAGCATTGTATATCATCTGCATATAAGTGATATTTACAATGGGTGATGTGCTCAGGTAAATCGTTGATATATAGGGAAAACAGAAGAGGTCCTAGGACGCTGCCCTGCGGGACTCCAGGGTAAAGAATTCGCTTCTTGAATCGGTTTAGCAAAAATAAGAACTCTCCCTTATTGTCAAGGCAGCAAGCACAAGAAATAACAATTTAACATCCAAACAATCCACTCCGCGCGCGAATTGACCCTCTTCCTGAAATAGTCTTTGTTTATCCCCATCTCTTTCCGTGAACTCAAATTCTTCGAGTTCTGAATACTACTGTCCCAGACCGAGTTCTCAGTGTGGGATGACAGCTTGTAGAGTGAGAAGGTGTAGGTTCAACCTCATGTCTTTAATAAGCTCAGTAAATATTGTTCCATTTAATTTTTAACATTTTAGCAAGTAAGCTTCGAAAATTATAAAGACAAATTGTGAAGCAAAAATAAACAATTATATTATAAGGTATTCATAGTATTCGCATTCGAAGTCGATTCGTTTTTACCGTATTCGATTCACTAAAGAATTCGATTCGGCCCATTACTAATTCGGAACAATGATATTTAAGGATTCAATATTATTATTATTATTATTATTATTATTATTATTATTATTATTATTATTATTATTATTATTATTATTATTATTATTATTATTATTATTAATCCACATTCTCACATTCATTCCAACGGGATTTTAGTCTGGGAATTTCGGCATAGGAAGATTTGGTTCACGCGATTTAGTTTGCCCCACATTTTGGGCGGCAACATTTTGCCCACGCGAATTTTTCGCCAATGGGATTTTGGTCGTCGATATTTTGGCTATCGCTAGAATTAAACTCGTATATCCTAAATACCCAAGGAATAAAATAGATTCATTAGAACCGTTATTATTCATAAGAACAACGATATAATTTCTTATTAGGTTACATAATGAATCAATTTTAAAATGCAATTGCATGTTTTCCAATTGCTGAACGAAGTCTTTATTATTATTATTATTATTATTATTATTATTATTATTATTATTATTATTATTATTATTATTATTATTATTATTATTATTATTATTTCAGCATTTTAAAAAATAAAAGTTCTTTTCGTTTAAAATACTCAGCTAAAAATTTGACGACCCACAACTTATGATTCAGCAAAACTTCCATAACTTTACACGATTATATAGCAAAAGAAGATGCATTGTATTGACAAGTTTGATACAGATCGAGTGAGTTCCTGATATATGTATATATAAAATAATATATATAAACAGAGTGTTAATGAACTATACCGACAACCTTAAGAGGTGTTTCCTCACATCAAAATAAGAGAAAAAGTTAATATGGACATATGGCGAAAAGTGCATAGTTTCAGAGCTAAGGCTGTCCAAAATTTCAATAGCTCCTATTTCGAATTCTAGAAACTGTGGATGGTAGTTCTTATCAGCGTAAAGGAAGCCACGCATACACAATCCCAATGTGCATATTTCATCAATTGTCAAAAGGTGTAGAGGGTATTACTTAGTGGATGTAATTCTCAGATATTTTTCAATACAGTTTTCAGATATACCCTGATCTCAATAAGGGTCCAAAGTAGACAGGATTTAAACCTTTACAAAAATGGTCATCCAGTGCTACGGCGGCAAGGCAGAAGTGTTAGGAACTGCCAGATACATGTTTCTTCGTATTCGGAATAACATGTGATGATATGTATTTCGTCACGGTATATTTCACGTATTCTTCACTTTTTAGCGTGAAAGAAAACACCCCACCATGTGTTTTCCCGAGTTCGAGAGACCTTGCTGTTGACGACCCTTAACACTTCCGACATCTCACCAAAAGACTTCCGGTTAATTGCTATCAAGGCTTGTCGTTTGCCTAATTTGGACCAACCACAAAGTCAGAGCACATCTCAAAATTCGATTGACGTCAAGTCTGGGAATTTCACCCTGCAGAGAATAATCTGTACACCCATTCAACATTAATGAAATATGAATTTTAGGATTGCGTATGCATGACATCCTTTGTCCTGATAAACACCACCATCCACAGTCTCCCGAATTCGAAGTAGGGCCTCCTGAAATTTGACTTTTTTTTGCCATTTTGGACATCCCTAGCTCTGAAACTATGCACTTTTCGCCATAGGTCTATATAAACATTATTAATACCATATATATATATATATATATATATATATATATATATATATATATATATATATATATATGGGGTGTTAGTGAACTATACCGACAATACTGACCAACTGTAAGAGGTGATTCCTCACATCAAAATATGAAAAAAGTTCATATGGACCTATGGCGAAAAGTACATAAAAGTTCATAGTTTCAGAGCTAGGGCTGTCCAAAATCGTGAATAAGCCAAATTTCAAGAGACCCTGTTTTGATTTTGGGAAAGTATAGATGGTGGTCCTTATCAGCGTAAAGGAAGTCACGCATACGCAGACCAAAATTGCAGATTTCATTAATGTTCAATGGGTATACAGAGTATTCACTGCAAGGTAAAAATACCACACATGCCATCAACTGAATTTCGAGATATGCTTTGACTTTATCATTGGTCCAAAGTAGGCAAGCTATAGGTCTTAATAACAGTGAACACAGAATACTTTGTCGCGATGTCGGAAGTGTTAAGGATAGTCAACAACACGGTCTTTCATACTCGAGAAAACGCATGCTGCGATGTCGCCTTTGATGCTTGTAAGTGAAGAAAACGTGAAATATACCATGAGAAAATACGTCACGTCACATGATTTCTAAACACAAGAAAACATGGAGCTGACGATTCCTAACATTGCCGACGTCCCTTCGAAGCACTGGATATCCATTATTGTCAAGACTTACCACCCGCCGACTATGGACCCTCCTTGAAAACAGGGTATATCTGAAAACTCTATTGAGAGTATATCTGGGAATTCCACCCTGTAGAGAATACCCTGTACACCTATTGAAAATTGATGAAACATGTATTTTTGGATTATGTATGCATGGCATCCTTTACGCTAAAAAGGACCGCCATCCACAGCTTCTGGAATTCGAAATAGGGCTTGTTGAAGTTGAGCTTTTTCGAGATTTTGGACAACCTTATTTCCGAAACTATGCACTTTTCGCCACAGAATATATACACATTTCCGTAATATTCTTATTTTATTTTTATACCTTATTCTTGGATTACAGGTCCAGCAAGAAGTTAATAGTGCAGATTATGGGTGCATACCAGCACATAGTTATTGTGGTATTCCCAATGGGATGTATCCAGATGCACGACCAATGGGATTTCCTTTCGATCGACTTGCAAGTAACGAATTTATAACTTTAGCCGATTTCTTATTGCCAAATATGATAGTACAAGATGTTTCAATAAGGTTTGACGGCTTCAGGTCTTGAGTTTCCGATCAAATTAGACATAACTGCGATATAGACTTTTAATCCCCTTCCTCAATGTTTAACTGAAAAAATAGTTATATTATTAATATAATGCGATGGAAAATATTTCCACAGCTGTTATGCTTGCCTGCTTCGTCCATTAAGATCTCATTTTGTCAGCTGTTGTCAATAAAATGAATATACTCCTGACGTCTTGGAACATTTAAGAAATGAAATTGCAAGAAGTTCACTTAAAAATTAATGTCGACTCATTGACGTTAAGTGCCGAAATGTCAAAAATTGTTCGGTGTATAGACAATAGACAATATACCAAGTTATCGATGTCATTGGCTGGTTTGATGTTTGGATCAAGTTTATTCCCAAGTGTTCACAAGACGCAAGAAAATCACTGTTATGTCAATACCATTTGGTTTTCTCCGATAGTCACCCATCCATGATCTGACCAGAACATTCAGGACTTGTGTACGTTTATCTTAAAGGACCAATAGTTTGTTATTTACAAAATGGAATTAATACATTGTCAAATTAATCTGCTTTTGTATTTCGTTGTGCTTTTCAGAAACGAAATAAAAATTCGATATTAAATGTTATGATAGTTCAATGTATTAAATTATTTTCTTTCTCCCCATATTCACAAATTTAGCTAAAATAAAATAACACCGGACCTCTAATTTTCGATTAACGAAAAAAAAAACGAAAATTAGTGTAATTGCAGTACAAGGTTAACCGATAAGAGAAAAAGAAATTTACGAGGACATAGCAGAAATATGGGTTCAATTGTGTAAATATAACAAGAAATAATAAACTTATGAACAATGTAATTGCGGTTTGATTTATTAACATGATTATAAAATTCAATTCTTCATGATATTTTATCTATCATGCACGTTTAAACTGGGGCCATATCATTTACTAGCATAGTTCCTGGAAATATTATCCAATCTATTATCTAAACTGAGCTAAGTAACACAATAATACTTATAATGTTAAAGTAAACGAGTTTTAAATAGAAAAGTATACAATGTTTGTCAAATATATCACTACGATTACGAAAGCCTAAATTTCTCATTACCAATATGAGGCTCATATAGGAGTGTTTATTGGTACCTAAGAGAAACCTTACAATCACATGTGACATTTCCCAAATGTAACGTTCCGATTTTGACAAAATTTAGCAGGTAGATACTACCCAGAAAATAAACAAATATTTATTTTTTTTATTTTATGCGGATAAACGTTTTTAAGGGCAAAAGCCCCTGTCCGAAATCTTGAAAGTCGACGTAGGAAAGGCAAGATTAAGTAGACCGAAGTCAATGAAATTGTGCACAGATATTGTAGACATGAAATGAGGGAATATGTGTTCCGTATTTTCCTGGAAGAAACGATTGGGTGGAGCATGGACCCCTCCAAACCTTTGATCACTAAATTTCAAAAGCGCTAATAACAGTATATCAAAAGTGAATAAAGAACACGAAGAATTGCAATCAAACTTTGCAGATACAATAGGCAAAAATAAACGAGTACTTGTCGTTTATTTTCTGCGGAAAACGATTTCAGGGACAAAAGCCCCCACTCAAAATTTGAAAATTGACGCCCGCAAGGCAAGAAGAAGTGGACCAAAATGAATGAAATTGTGCACAGATGTTGTAGACGTAAGATGAGGGAGTACGTGTTTCGTATTTCGCTGGAAAAATGGTTGAGTGGGATAAGGGTCCCTCGAAACCTTTGATTAATAAATTTGAAAAGCGCTAGTAACAGTATGTCGGAAGTGCCTAAAGGATACGAAGAAGCACAACGAAACTTTGTATATCGACAATACACAAAAAATAAAGGAAGAAAAATTTTTGTTTCAAAAAATTTTTTTGTATACGAAACAAAATTGTTTCAGGAAAATTTTTGTGTACAAAACAAAGTTGTGTTTTAGATTTTTTTGTGTACGAAACAAAAACCAGTTTTCGTCACGAAACTACTCCGACTAAATGAATCGATTCATTCTGATAGTGTTGGCAACACTGGAAAATCACACAACTATTGTTGAATTGTCGCTAAGGCACTGAGTTACAACGAACACAACTAGACTCGAACCAACAATCCTAAACGTCTGATTCATTTCTAAATACAGCCAACTAAACATAAGGTTATGTTTATACGTTTCAATGCCAATGTTTAGTACTGAGTCAGCAAGGCTTCCTTCAAGGTCAAAGTCATACACGAAGCAAAAAGATATGATAACACAGACCTCCTTTCTATATGAAACATAAGTCTATTGTGAAAACTCCTCACACCGAAAAACTGTGGCACGGTGGGTCAGTGCTTGTCTCGGATATGTGAGGTCTCTGCTTCAATTCTCAGCCAAATAAGTTCATGTTTTCTCATTCCACCATTTCTCATAATCGTTTCTCTTAGCCTCGAGGGTGACGTTCAGCTCAACATTTCCTAAAACTAGCACCAAGAATCGAACTCGGACGATTGCAATGTCTATGACGTAGTTATCAAGAAACTAAAACTTCTCAATGGAGTACGGTGGCTCAGCGCTTGTTTGTGATCTGTGAGGTCCCTGCTTCGATCCGTAAACAAGTAAGTTTATGACGTTTTCTCATTTCTCATCACCATCGTTTTCGCCGGGAGGTTAAATTTAAATTTCCTGAAACTAGCACCAAGAATCGAACCCGGGACGATTGCAATGTCTATAACATAGTAATTAACAAATTATTCAAGAAGAACGATATAAATAACGAGGTCTTACATTAACTTAAAATTCGTAAGGGTGAATACACTTTTAAGGTACCGGTATCCATGTTCATCCCTGAGGTATATAACAAGGAACGAAATGGATCGCGAAGTATATATCAAACTTCAGGGAATGATCTTAAGTATGCCTCCATGTAATCATATAACGTAATAAGGTTCCAAAATCAATCATTGATACTCATCAAGGGGAACGACGACTCCCAAATTTAAAAAGTGAACCTCTGTACTCAATTATATAACGAAAATGTCTCATCAAATAATAGGATAAGTTTAAAAAAAGCCCTTCCGAAAATTGATATTTTTAAACTCATCAAAGGGAACGAGTCCTATACTCCCCTACCTCCTCATGTGAATTAATGTGATCTTATGTATCTTGAGTGATCCTATATATTCCCTGGCCTCTGAGTAAGCATAAGCAAATTTCAATAGGTGATGGAATCCAGGGCTAAAACTACCTCTCACTCATTCGCATTAACGCTATTGTCCATGGGGCCCCAAATTGGATAATCAAGAGTTAGATAGGGTACCGCCCTTACTACTTATGATAAATTCAGTGGGAAGTTCAATAAGAAAATATCAGGTGTATCTGGAAAAGAAAAGAGAAAAATGCTGGAGACGAGAAGAGAAGAGATAAACGGAAGATTTAGCAACAACTAAAGGAGCTGGAGGAAGAAGAGAAGAAAATTAAAATGCCGAGACAATATGTAGGAATTCCAGATCAACGAGAAGAAAACTATGTGAGAAAGGATAGAAACAAATTCCTAAATGTGTTGCATTTAACAACTGCACCAGCAAAAGTATATGTTACATAACGTGTGTGATTTTTAATAATCAGTAAAATCATGTATGAACTGTTCATTACTATAGACAATATTATAATACTGTGTAATTGGTATTATAATGTGTAAGCAAATAATGTGTATTTTTTATCATAAGTACTCTGTATACTGCACACTTTCATTTGTAACTTTACATTTTGTGTAATATATAGACCTAATCAATATCGGCCTAATGCACGTTTGTAAATTTGCATTCCACTGGAAAGCAAATTGAAAAAAGAAAGAAACAGAAGCGGAAGAGAACAAGGCCAACCATGCCAACTATGGTGAGTGCGGAGGCTAGGGTTTCTTTTTTTCTTATATATATTTTTAAGCTAGTCAGGAGTCAGGGAAATCTGGAACTTTCGTCATGGAAAGTCAGGGAAAAGTCAGAGATTTTTTTCCCAAATAGTGTGGACACCCAGTTTACATTTCCAAACTATATAAATTGAGGCGTCTCTTAAAAAAAGTGGGGCAACTGCCCCTTCTTGCCCCCCTAATCGCCGCCCATGGTTATAACATTGCTTACCGAACCAGGTAAACCAAAAGAAACGAATTATTTCATACTTTCCTGAAACCTACAGAACCTAGAAAAGATTAACAATGAACTCCAGCATCTGGAAAAGAAATGAAATTGGAATACCAAAAATTATCTTATTTGATGAAAAATTCTCAGATTTTTTCTTCGGGGAGGGGGGGGTCAGGATGAAAGCGACTAGATATTTTTTTGAAGTTCTACAGTCCAACAACACCAACAAATTCACCTATAGGAAGATTATAAATGCTGGAATGTGAAGTTTGATTCCGCTAATCTGCTTTTTGTTCTTAATAATACTTGTTCAAAATACTTGTTAAAATGTTACAAAATTTGCGCACTTCTCGCATCAGGTGACAACGCGTTACCTACAGTATTTTATTGCTGAATAAAGTACAGATTTGAGTTGACAGTGAAAAACTGTGGCTTCCGTCTTTTTTTATCTGAATGTTTTGAGTTATTACTTGATTGATTGATCTGGAGTTACAGCTTCTCCAGCATCAAGGCTATATGAGATGTGGATCTACAGCTTACCGTGGGAACCGAACACCTGAGCTATTACTGGAAATTTAACCCTGGTCTCTCCCATTCCAAAGCCATTACGTCTTTTAAAATTTTACCCATAATCTTTGTTGGTTGAAGTTCACATTTCTTTCAGCACCACGGTGTTGTGAGACATGGACCTACAAATTAAATGAGCAATCCTAACCGACCTAATTAAGGAACGAGCAATATCAAAAAAGTAAAGAGTAAGATTTGTAGTATCTGAAAATATTATAGAATAAACAAATAACTAATTTTAAACATTTAATTATAGTAGTAGAAAAATGCCAGTTCTGCGCCACTGACCCTCTACCCACTTTCTCAGTCCCGCGTGAAGCAGACAACGAGTTTCCCAGTGCCGCCTGACACACTACGCCGGAAGACACAGGGAGGATACGAGAAATCGAGCATCGTGAACTGTCAACCCACGGACTTTTACGACCTCCATTTTAGGGGTGAATTTGTTCCCTTTTATGAGCACTTTTTAGGGGGTGTATTCGTTCTCTTTTATGAGCACATTTTAGGGGGTGAACTCGTCCACTTTTATGAGCATATTTTCCAACCCCTATGAACATACAGCAGAGCATGAGAATACGTAACACAACAAGGGTGTATTCATTCTCTTTTATGACTACTTTTTAGGGGATGAACTCGTTCCCTTTTATGAGCATATTTTTCAACCCTTATTAACACATAGCAGAATTTACACTGAGACTATGAACACATAGAAGAGCAGATAACACACAACAGAATAGATAATCCATAAGACTCGTTCCCTTTTATGACCTCCATTTTAGGGGTGTACTCGTTCTCTTTTATGAGCATATTTTTCAACCCCTATTTTAACATACGAGATAACACATAAGATTACGAACACATAGAAGAGAAGATAACACATAAGAGTACGTAACACACAGCAGATTAGATAACATAACAAGGGTGTACTCGTTTCCAACCCCTATTTTAATTAGGAACACATAGAAGAGAAGATAACAGATAAGAATATGAAACACACAGCAGAGCAGATAACATAACAAGGGTGTACTCGTTTTCAACCCCTATTTTAACATAACAGAAATTACACAGAGACTATGAACACACAGCAAAGCAGATAACACACAGCACTATTTTAACATAGTAGGTAACATAAGATTACGAACACATATAAGAGCAGAAGACTACATAACATAGCAGGCCTCCATTTTAGGGGTGAACTCGTTCTCTTTTATGAGCATATTTTTCAACCCCTATTTTAACATAACAGAAATGACATAAGAATACGTAACTCATTCCAACCCTTATTTTAACATAACGAGCAAAGATTACAATCGAACACCCCACGGTCTACAGATAATCATTTTAGAGGGTGCTTTGTTGACAATTTTTCCACCCCTAATTGAAATTACATAGGAGAGCAGATAATACATAAGATTCGTTCCCTTTTATGAACACTTTTTAGGGGGTGAACTCGTTCCCTTTTATGAGCATATTTTCAACCCCTATTTGAACATTTTAACATAGCAGAAATGACACAAGCATGTCCCCAAACTATTGACCATCGTGAACAAAGGTCAAACTCAAAAACAAAACAACATATTGAGGTGCTGTTTCCACATTTAGTAAAATTCCAAAATAATGACCATCGAGGTCAAAGGTCAAAACTCGAAAACGGAGCCACATACTCAGGTGCTGTTTCCACATTCAGTAATTGGTCATCAACTACTACAAGTTCCAAAATAGTGGCCATCGAGGTCAAAGGTCAACATACTTAAAACCTAATCACTCGAAAATGGATCCACATATTGAGGTGCTGTTTCCACATTTAGCAATTGGTCATCAGGTACTACAAGTTCCAAATAGTGGTCATCGAGGTCAAAGGTCAAAATACTTAAAACCTAATATCTCGAAAACGGAGCCACATACTCAGGTGCTGTTTCCACATTGAGTAATAGGTCATCAGGTACCACAAGTTCCAAAATAGTGGCCATCGAGGTCAAAGGTCAACATACTTAAAACCTAATAGTTTGTAAACGGAGCCACATATTGAGATGGTGTTTCCATATTTAGTAATTGGTCATCAACTACTACAAGTTCCAAAATAGTGGTCATCGAGGTCAAAGGTCAAAATACTTAAAACCTAATATCTCGAAAACGGAGCCACATACTCAGGTGCTGTTTCCACATTGAGTAATAGGTCATCAGGTACCACAAGTTCCAAAATAGTGGCCATCGAGGTCAAAGGTCAACATACTTAAAACCTAATAGTTTGTAAACGGAGCCACATATTGAGGTGCTGTTTCCATATTTAGTAATTGGTCATCAACTACTACAAGTTCCAAAATAATGATCATTAAGGTCAAAGGTCACAATACTTAAAACCTAATAACTCGAAAATGGATCCACATATTGAGGTGCTGTTTCCATATTTAGTAACTGGTCATCAACTACTACAAGTTCCAAAATAATGATCATCGAGGTCAAAGGTCAACATACTTAAAACCTAATAACTCGAAAATGGATCCACATATTGAGGTGCTGTTTCCACATCTAGTAACTGGTCATCAACTACTACAAGTTCCAAAATAATGATCATCGAGGTTAAAGGTCAAAATACTTAAAACCTAATAACTTAAAAATGGAGCCAAATATTGAGGTGCTGTTTCCAAATCTAGTAATTGGTCACCAACTACTACAAGATTTAAAAATAATGGTCATCGAGGTCAAAGGTCAATCTCGTAAATGAAACCACATATTGAGATAACGTTGTGTGATCTATTCAATTTTGTACAAAGCAAAAAAGTGAAGAAGGAATAAATTTGAGTGGCTTATTTACTTTTGTATTAATGAGAAAGAAATCAAAGGAACACAATTTTAATTAGCGCAGACTTTCTGTGCCTTTTTGGGCTATTCAAAAGAAAGCAAAAATATGCCATATTAATTAGCTATGTATTATTTAAGCAAAACGAAGAGCTACATTTGAGAAAGCGAACATGGACCATTTTACTCAAATTTGGATGGAGTATTTATCTTTGTATGAAAAAAAAATGAAGAAGGTTCAATATTTCTATACAATTTTGTACTACCCAAATAAACGAAATTTTATTTTTGTATCAATCACAAGAAAATCAAAGAAGGGTCATTTTATACCTTTTGTTCTATTTCAGTGGTCCATTTTTTTTTAGTACCAATCAGAAGAAAAACAAAGATATGCCATTTTAACTATTTAAACTAACGAAAAGATAAATTTGAATGACCTATTCAATTTTGTACCAACGAGAAATACCATTTTTACTAATCAAATAAACAAAAAAAACCGAAGAAGGATCATTTTAACTAACTTAGACTTTTATACCATTTTGTACTACTACAATAAACGAAGGAATACCAGTAAAATATAAGCGAAGATTAGGTAAATTATTTTCTTTTGTACCAACTGGAAAAGAGAAGAGGAGCAACTTTAATTAGCTCAGAGTTTATGTAACTTTTGAACTACTGAAATGTTCTATTTTTGTATCAATCAGAAAAACCCGAAGAAGGATCATTTTAACAAGTTCATAATTTCGATGTTCTACTTTTTATACCAACGAGAAAAAAAATGAACTAGCTGAATATACGAAAGAATAAATCTAAGTGACCTATTCAATTTTGTACCAATGCTGAAATGTCATTTTTAACTGGTTCAGAATTTTACTACTCAAATAAACAATGGAGTATTTAGTTTTGCACCATTTTGGAGTATTCAAATAAACAAAGGAAATATAATTTGTGTCAACTCTAAAATCAATTAAACGAAGTAATGCATTTGAAAAACCGAACTTGAGTATTTTATACCATTTTGTATTATTTCAACAAACAAAGGAATAAGCAAAAAAAGGATCATTTTATATAATTTTAAACTAGTCTAATAAACGAAGGCATAAATATGAGTGAGACCAGAGGAAAACCGAAGAAGGCCCATTTTAACTAACTGAGAATTTCTGTACCTTTTTGTACTATTTAAACAAACGATGACATAAATTTGAGTGACCTGTTTTTTGTACTAACCAGAAAAAGCGAAGAAGGTACCTTTGTACTAGCCCAATGAACGAAAGAACAAATTTGGGTGTTCTACTTTTCCATTTTAACTTGCTGAGTATTTTATACCATTTTGTACTATTCAAATAAACGAAAGAAAAAGCGAAAAAAGACCTTTTTAACTAGCGCAGAATTTCTGTAGCACAAAAATTAATTTGGATGGAGTAACAAGAAAGAAAGCAAAGATATGCCATATTAACTATTTAAATAAACGAAGGGATAAATTTAAGTGATCTATTCCAATTTTTACCAAGGAGAACAAAATTGTACTAACCAGAAAAAAACGAAGAAGGCCCATTTTAACTAACTGAGAATTTATGTACCTTTTTGTACTATTTCAACAAACGATGGGATAAATTTGAGTGACCTGTTTTTTGTACTAACCAGAAAAAGCGAAGAAGGTACCTTTGTACTAGCCCAATGAACGAAAGAACAAATTTGGGTGTTCTACTTTTTTTATACCAAACAAAGAAGAACCATTTTGTACTACTCAAATAAACGAAAGAAAAAGCGAAAAAAGACCATTTTTAACTAGCTCAGAATTTATATACGTTTTGTACTAATCAAATAAATGAAGGAATATTTAGTTTTGTACCAAGCAAAATAAGAATAAAATTTGGATGGACTATTTTCTTATATACCAACAAAAATGGAACAAATTTGAGTGACGAAAAAAAACAAGAAACCGAAGGAGGAATAAATCTGAGTGACCTATTCAGTTTTGTACTAAAGCGAGAAAGGTAAAATTTAAATAGCTCAGTATTTATGTACATTTTGTAGTATTAAACGAAGGAATAAATTTGGATGTTCTACAGAAGAAAACGGAGAAGGGGTCATTTTATTTAATTTTGTAGTACTCAAATATACAAAGGTATAAATCTGTGTGACCCATTCAGTTTTGTATTGAGCAGAAAATTTGTTGGCTTTTTTAGAAAGACCATTTTATCTTTTGTATTCCGATTTGCCGGCTACTTTTTTTCGCTAATCATTTTTTGTGCTCTAAAGCAAAGAGAGACCATTTTTAACTAGCTTAGAATGTATGTGCCTTTTTGTAACGAAGGAACAAATTTGAGTGGTCTATTTGTGTATCAATCCTGCTGCGAGTAGATCAATTAGTACATAGATTAAAAAATAAAACAGTATGGCATTATTGCGACTTTCATTTCCGAATACATACGGATTAAACCACTATGGCGAAAAAAAATACTACTTTCTCCTTATGCTTATTTAGAGTAGACTTAAGAGGATCAGGCATTATTTTAAACTCGTAATCTAGCCAACCAGTATTTGGAAACTTGGTGAAAAAGAATAACAAAATGTTTTTTTCTCACAATAAAGCTATATGTAAAAAAGTGACATAAAAGGGCTATATTAAACATCAATAAAAACTACTTTCTCCTTATGCTTATTTGGAGTAAGCTTAAGAGAATTTAGGTGCCATTACATTATACTTTGATAACAATAATTCCCCGATTAATAGTAGGTTTTACAAAAACGATACATTGTGTAAGAATTTCCAATTAATAGCGGTATTGCACTGTACTTATAATATAATAATAATCTGTTATAGTGCAGTTTATTTTTGGAATGAGAGTAGGTTTTAAAGGTGTATTGTAGTGTACCAACAATAATGATCTCTGAGAAAATTATTAGGTAAAGATGAAACTTACCCGATAACAATTGCACCACCGTTCTGCGACAATGTTCCGAACACATTTATACCATCTAATTTCTCAGATTTAAGGCTAAATTAAATGGAGAAGAGGTGTACAGTATTTGGGAGATATAACTAAGAAGTACTAGGATGTGCTAATAGAAAAATTTCAGAACATCTAAAAACAGAATATTACACAAGATTTTGCAGGTATTTTAATTTTTGAATGGAAGGACAAGCCTATTAACACTAATTGTAACAACGATGATTCCGTGGGTGTAGATTGTCTTAGATGTCTTACAGGTAGTTCTTTCATTAAAATTTACAACAAATTGATTGGCCAAATTTTGTTCATTGTTCAGACAAGCGTTTAAAGGGTATTACGAGATTGGAAGCAATTATCTTTCACTTACTATACTGATGAGTGGATCAAATACAAGACTGTTTAGAACTAATTTTACACACCAAAGAATATTTTAAAGATATGGATAAACTTAACAGAGGCTTATCAGGTCAATTTCAAAGTATCGAATTTCTATTCAGCAGGGGAATACAAATATTAATTTTGCAACTCTTGGTCTAAAATGCATGCCGAAGACCGTAGAAGAAAAAAATTGTTTTCTAATTTCTGGAGTGAGTCTAACAAGCTTGTTTGTTGTATAAAAGGTATACTCCAATATGGATTTTGTTTTCTAAAACATAACAGGTTTACTGCAAACGATAAATTGACACTCTACTAGTGGGTTTCTAATTGTTGGCTAGATTACGAGTTTAAAATAATGCTTGATCCTCTTAAGTCTACTCCAAATAAGCATAAGGAGAAAGTAGTATTTTTTTTCGCCATAGTGGTTTAATCCGTATGTATTCGGAAATGAAAGTCGCAATAATGCCATACTGTTTTATTTTTTAATCTATGTACTAATTGATCTACTCGCAGCAGGATTGATACACAAATAGACCACTCAAATTTGTTCCTTCGTTACAAAAAGGCACATACATTCTAAGCTAGTTAAAAATGGTCTCTCTTTGCTTTAGAGCACAAAAAATGATTAGCGAAAAAAAGTAGCCGGCAAATCGGAATACAAAAGATAAAATGGTCTTTCTAAAAAAGCCAGCAAATTTTCTGCTCAATACAAAACTGAATGGGTCACACAGATTTATACCTTTGTATATTTGAGTACTACAAAATTAAATAAAATGACCCCTTCTCCGTTTTCTTCTGTAGAACATCCAAATTTATTCCTTCGTTTAATATTACAAAATGTACATAAATACTGAGCTATTTAAATTTTACCTTTCTCGCTTTAGTACAAAACTGAATAGGTCACTCAGATTTATTCCTCCTTCGGTTTCTTGTTTTTTTTCGTCACTCAAATTTGCTCCATTTTTGTTGGTATATAAGAAAATAGTCCATCCAAATTTTATTCTTATTTTGCTTGGTACAAAACTAAATATTCCTTCATTTATTTGATTAGTACAAAACGTATATAAATTCTGAGCTAGTTAAAAATGGTCTTTTTTCGCTTTTTCTTTCGTTTATTTGAGTAGTACAAAATGGTTCTTCTTTGTTTGGTATAAAAAAAGTAGAACACCCAAATTTGTTCTTTCGTTCATTGGGCTAGTACAAAGGTACCTTCTTCGCTTTTTCTGGTTAGTACAAAAAACAGGTCACTCAAATTTATCCCATCGTTTGTTGAAATAGTACAAAAAGGTACATAAATTCTCAGTTAGTTAAAATGGGCCTTCTTCGGTTTTTTCTGGTTAGTACAATTTTGTTCTCCTTGGTAAAAATTGGAATAGATCACTTAAATTTATCCCTTCGTTTATTTAAATAGTTAATATGGCATATCTTTGCTTTCTTTCTTGTTACTCCATCCAAATTAATTTTTGTGTTACAGAAGTTCTGCGCTAGTTAAAAAGGTCTTTTTTCGCTTTTTCTTTCGTTTATTTGAATAGTACAAAATGGTATAAAATACTCAGCAAGTTAAAATGGAAAAGTAGAACACCCAAATTTGTTCTTTCGTTCATTGGGCTAGTACAAAGGTACCTTCTTCGCTTTTTCTGGTTAGTACAGAAAACAGGTCACTCAAATTTATGTCATCGTTTGTTTAAATAGTACAAAAAGGTACAGAAATTCTCAGTTAGTTAAAATGGGCCTTCTTCGGTTTTTCTCTGGTCTCACTCATATTTATGCCTTCGTTTATTAGACTAGTTTAAAATTATATAAAATGATCCTTTTTTTGCTTATTCCTTTGTTTGTTGAAATAATACAAAATGGTATAAAATACTCAAGTTCGGTTTTTCAAATGCATTACTTCGTTTAATTGATTTTAGAGTTGACACAAATTATATTTCCTTTGTTTATTTGAATACTCCAAAATGGTGCAAAACTAAATACTCCATTGTTTATTTGAGTAGTAAAATTCTGAACCAGTTAAAAATGACATTTCAGCATTGGTACAAAATTGAATAGGTCACTTAAATTTATTCTTTCGTATATTCAGCTAGTTCATTTTTTTTCTCGTTGGTATAAAAAGTAGAACATCGAAATTATGAACTTGTTAAAATGATCCTTCTTCGGGTTTTTCTGATTGATACAAAAATAGAACATTTCAGTAGTTCAAAAGTTACATAAATTCTGAGCTAATTAAAGTTGCTCCTCTTCTCTTTTCCAGTAGGTACAAAAGAAAATAATTCACCTAATCTTCGCTTATTTTTTACTGGTATTCCTTCGTTTATTGTAGTAGTACAAAATGGTATAAAAGTCTAAGTTAGTTAAAATGATCCTTCTTCGGTTTTTTTGTTTATTTGATTAGTAAAAATGGTATTTCTCGTTGGTACAAAATTGAATAGGTCATTCAAATTTATCTTTTCGTTTGTTTAAATAGTTAAAATGGCATATCTTTGCTTTTCTTCTGATTGGTACTAAAAAAAAAAGACCACTGAAATAGCACAAAAGGTATAAAATGACCCTTCTTTGATTTTCTTGTGATTGGTACAAAAATAAAATTTCGTTTATTTGGGTAGTACAAAATTGTCTAGAAATATTGAACCTTCTTCATTTCTTTTTCATACAAAGATAAATACTCCATCCAAATTTGAGTAAAATGGTCCATGTTGGCTTTCTCAAATGTAGCCCTTCGTTTTGCTTAAATAATACATAGCTAATTAATATGGCATATTTTTGCTTTCTTTTGAATAGCCCAAAAAGGCACAGAAAGTCTGCGCTAATTAAAATTGTGTTCCTTTGATTTCTTTCTCATTAATACAAAAGTAAATAAGCCACTCAAATTTATTCCTTCTTCACTTTTTTTGCTTTGTACAAAATTGAATAGATCACACAACGTTATCTCAATATGTGGTTTCATTTACGAGATTGACCTTTGACCTCGATGACCATTATTTTTGAAACTTGTAGTAGTTGGTGACCAATTACTAGATTTGGAAACAGCACCTCAATATTTGGCTCCGTTTTTAAGTTATTAGGTTTTAAGTATTTTGACCTTTAACCTCGATGATCATTATTTTGGAACTTGTAGTAGTTGATGACCAGTTACTAGATGTGGAAACAGCACCTTAATATGTGGATACATTTTCGAGTTATTAGGTTTTAAGTATGTTGACCTTTGACCTCGATGATCATTATTTTGGAACTTGTAGTAGTTGATGACCAGTTACTAAATATGGAAACAGCACCTCAATATGTGGATCCATTTTCGAGTTATTAGGTTTTAAGTATTGTGACCTTTGACCTTAATGATCATTATTTTGGAACTTGTAGTAGTTGATGACCAATTACTAAATATGGAAACAGCACCTCAATATGTGGCTCCGTTTACAGACTATTAGGTTTTAAGTATGTTGACCTTTGACCTCGATGGCCACTATTTTGGAACTTGTGGTACCTGATGACCTATTACTCAATGTGGAAACAGCACCTGAGTATGTGGCTCCGTTTTCGAGATATTAGGTTTTAAGTATTTTGACCTTTGACCTCGATGACCACTATTTTGGAACTTGTAGTAGTTGATGACCAATTACTAAATATGGAAACACCATCTCAATATGTGGCTCCGTTTACAAACTATTAGGTTTTAAGTATGTTGACCTTTGACCTCGATGGCCACTATTTTGGAACTTGTGGTACCTGATGACCTATTACTCAATGTGGAAACAGCACCTGAGTATGTGGCTCCGTTTCGAGATATTAGGTTTTAAGTATGTTGACCTTTGACCTCGATGACCACTATTTTGGAAATTGTAGTACCTGATGACCAATTGCTAAATGTGGAAACAGCACCTCAATATGTGGATCCATTTTCGAGTGATTAGGTTTTAAGTATGTTGACCTTTGACCTCGATGGCCACTATTTTGGAACTTGTAGTAGTTGATGACCAATTACTAAATGGGGAAACAGCACCTGAGTATGTGGCTCCGTTTTCGAGTTTTGACCTTTGACCTCGATGGTCATTATTTTGGAATTTTACTAAATGTGGAAACAGCACCTCAATATGTTGTTTTGTTTTTGAGTTTGACCTTTGTTCACGATGGTCAGTAGTTTGGGGACATGCTTGTGTCATTCCTGTTATGTTAAAATGTTCAAATAGGGGTTGAAAATATGCTCATAAAAGGGAACGAGTTCACCCCCTAAAAAGTGTTCATAAAAGGGAACGAATCTTATGTATTATCTGCTCTCCTATGTAATTTCAATTAGGGGTGGAAAAATTGTCATCAAAGCACCCTCTAAAATGATTATCTGTAGACCGTGGGGTGTTCGATTGTAATCTTTGCTCGTTATGTTAAAATAAGGGTTGGAATGAGTTACGTATTCTTATGTCATTTCTGTTATGTTAAAATAGGGGTTGAAAAATATGCTCATAAAAGAGAACGAGTTCACCCCTAAAATGGAGGCCTGCTATGTTATGTAGTCTTCTGCTCTTATATGTGTTCGTAATCTTATGTTACCTACTATGTTAAAATAGTGCTGTGTGTTATCTGCTTTGCTGTTTGTTCATAGTCTCTGTGTAATTTCTGCTATGTTAAAATAGGGGTTGAAAACGAGTACACCCTTGTTATGTTATCTGCTCTGCTGTGTGTTTCATATTCTTATCTGTTATCTTCTCTTCTATTTGTTCGTAATTAAAATAGGGGTTGGAAACGAGTACACCCTTGTTATGTTATCTAATCTGCTGTGTGTTACGTACTCTTATGTGTTATCTTCTCTTCTATGTGTTCGTAATCTTATGTGTTATCTCGTATGTTAAAATAGGGGTTGAAAAATATGCTCATAAAAGAGAACGAGTACACCCCTAAAATGGAGGTCATAAAAGGGAACGAGTCTTATGGATTATCTATTCTGTTGTTTGTTATCTTCTCTTCTATGTGTTCATAGTCTCAGTGTAATTTCTGCTATGTGTTAATAAGGGTTGAAAAATATGCTCATAAAAGGGAACGAGTTCACCACCTAAAAAGTAGTCATAAAAGAGAATGAATACACCCTTGTTGTGTTACGTATTCTCATGCTCTGCTGTATGTCCATAGGGGTTGGAAAATATGCTCATAAAAGGAAACGAGTTCACCCCCTAAAATGTGCTCATAAAAGAGAACGAATACACCCCCTAAAAAGTGCTCATAAAAGGGAACAAATTCACCCCTAAAATGGAGGTCGTAAAAGACCGTGGGTTGACGGTTCACGATGCTCGATTTCTCGTATCCTCCCTGTGTCTTCCGGCATAGTGTGTCAGTCGGCACTGGGAAACTCGTTGTCTGCTTCATGCGGGACTGAGAAAGTGGGTAGAGGGTCAGTGGCGCAGAACTGGCATTTTTCTACTACTAATTATAAACAGGAAACTTTGAGGAGAGCTTTGCAAATTCATAACAGCTTAACACCAAAATTGTTACACTATATGCTTGACCATAAACAATTGTTGGGTTAAACAATAGTTTTTTTTTAATAGATACTGTCTGCTCCTTTTTATGTTTTTATATTCTTGGTTGTCTTTATGTTATTCACTACAATTTTAACAATAATAATAATAGAATGAGAATAGGTATAGCGTAACCGCACATTATATTATTTCATAGGATTCTTTATTTACTGGCAAAACAGCAAATTATATTATTTGATAGGACTCAGTAGTAATCGCGTCACTTTGCCTCACTTTGGACTTTGACCCCGACCTTTGTGATGTCATAGGTCAAAGGTCAATGACCTTGGCCCGGGGTCAATGACCTAGGGGTACCTAGGACCACCCCTCTAAATTTTGGCAGGGGTTCCTTGGCCCACCCCTTAAATTTTGGCAGGGGTACATAGGACCACCCCGCTTAAATTTTGGAAATTGCCAAATCTAAAAATTGGGTATGGTAGCCTAGGACCATAGTATGTACCTCTATCAGTATTGGGTGTCTATGTCGTTCCCTTTCATGGGTAAAAAATTGCCAAAAATTGAAATTTCGGGGGTTTTTGACCTAATTTATCCCCTTTGATGAGGTGTTATTACCTTATATAGTTATATGGGCGTATACAGGGGTCCATTACCTTTCATAAGACATGGGTATATTTGTGCACCCCTTGAGAAATTTGGGAGGGGTACCTTGGCCCACCCCTTCAATTTTGGAAATTGCCCAATTTAAACATTGGGTATTATAGTATAGGACCCTAATATCTATTATGATAAATTTGGGTGGTCCACCTCATTCCCTTCTAGGGGTACAAAATTGCCAAAACTATAAACGTAAGCAATACGTTATACCACGTGTTTGGTTTTTGGCTCAATTTATCCCCTTTGATGAGGTGTTATTACCTTATATGGTTATATGGTCATGTATAGGGGTCCATTCCCTTTTATAAGACATGGGTATATTTGTGCACCCCTTGAAAAATTTGGGAAGGGTACCATGGCCCACCCCTTAAATTTTGGAAATTGCCCAATTTCAACATTGGGTATTATAGTATTGGACCCTAACATGTATTATGATAAATTTGGGTGGTCCACCTCGTTCCCTTTTAGGGGTACAAAATTGCCAAATTTTAGTACAACCACATGTTTGGTTTTTTGGCTCATTTTATTCCCTTGGATGAGGTCCTATTACCTTATATGGTTATATGGTCATGTATAGGGGTCCATTATCTATTATAAGACATGGGTACATTGGTGCACCCCGGGAGGGGTACCTTGGCCCACCCCTTAAATTTTGGAAATTGCCCAATTTCAACATTTGGTATTATAGTACAGGACCTCAATATGTATCATGATAAATTTGGATGGTCCACATCGTTCCCTTTTAGGGGTACAAAAATTGCCAAAATATAAACGTTGTACCACGTGTTTGTTTTTTTGGTCCATTTTATCCCCTTTGATGAGATTCTATGATTACAGGGGTTCATTTCTTATCATAAGACATGGGCACCCTTCTTAAATTTTGGCAATGGGGGTCCACTGAAATTGTCCAATTGAAGCATAGTACAGGACCTCAATATGTTTCGGTGGTCCTATTACCAAATTTGTTTAGTACAACCACGTGTTCGGTTACTGACTCAATTAAGGTTATAAGGTATGGATGGGTATCCCCTTTCAATTTGGTAGGACCCTTCGGGTGTAGTACAGTCACGTGATCGATGATTTGGTTTTAATGCGCGACGAGGTCCCTGGTCAATGTTCTCTAGGAATTAGGTGGAAACTGAACAAGATTCTTGGCATTTAAATTTTTTTTCAACTTTTCAAACTAAAAAAAAATCAAAACAAAAATTGAAACGAAAACTTTTAAACAAAAATCTTGAAACTAAAAATTTTTCAAAACAAAAATTTGAAACGAAAAATTTAAAACAAAAATTTCGAAACAAAAATTTTCAACAAAAAATTTGAAACGAAAAATTTTCAAACAAAAAATTTTGAAACAATAAATTTACAAACAAAAAAATTTTGAAACGAAAAAATTTTTAAACAAAATTTGAAACAAAAATTTTGAAACAAAAAAATTTTTAAACAAAATTTTTGAAACAAAAATTACAAAACAAATTTCAAACGAAAAATTTTCAAATAGAATTTAAATCAAACAGTGATCAGCTTTCACGGTTAACCGTTAAACTTTATCCGGTTTTTAACTATTCGATTAACAAATAAACGGTTTTCAACTATTCGATTAACAAATAAACGGTTTTCAACTATTCGATAAACACATGAACGGATTTTTCCTTTTCACACCAGTGAGTGCAAGAATTGTTGTACTCGCTTTAAATACGCATCATTTTTGAAACAAGGTGTTAGTGTTCATCATGGATACACAGTGGAAACATCCATTTACCTGTATTCTCGCAGGGCCTAGTGGGTGTGGAAAAACGTATTTTGTGAAGCGATTACTGTCACATCTCCCAACCATGATCAATGCAAAATTTCGTAAGATATACTGGTATTATGCAGAATGGCAAGACGTGTATGCAACAATGCCAGTTCCAGTAGAATTTCACGAAGGACTTCCACGAATGAAAGATTTTCAGCCTCAAGATGGACCACATTTGATTATTATTGATGACCATATGCGAGAAGTGAATAGTGATATTGTTATGTTCACAAAAGGATCACATCATCGAAATATTAGTGTGATTTTTATAACACAAAATGTATTTCATCAAAGTAAAGCAAATAGAAATATGAGTTTAAATTGTTCGTATTTGGTGTTGTTTAAAAATCCACGTGACAAGTCACAAATCAAGCATATGAGTTATCAAATCATGCCTGAGCATCCACTGTTTCTACAAGAAAGTTATGCAGACGCAACAAGAAATCCACATGGTTATTTACTGATGGATCTTAAACAAGATACACCCGATGAAATGCGATTTCGTACAAATATTTTTCCCGACGATTTGCATCATTATGTTTACGTACCAACAAAACATGTTTAAATTATTGTGCATGTGAAAAGAATGACTTAGTCTGTCACGATGTCTCCTACAGTGAAACACGCTGATCTGCTCCGTGCTCTGCACAAAGCTAAACCAAGATTGCGTAAAGCTATTATTGCCAATGCAGACGCTTCATTAATTCATAGTATTTGTGAATGTTGTTATAATGTCTTAAAAGGCAATGTTCCACTGACAAGTGTGCAGAAGTCAAGATTAAAGCGTTACAAGAACACGCTCCGCTATCTCGTAGACAATACAAAATCATTGGATAAAAAGAAGAAACATTTAGCCGTACAACAAGGAGGATTCTTACCTGCATTACTTGCACCTATTGTAGGAAGTGTGTTATCCAGTATTTTGTTTAAACAATAAACATCATGGAACATAGCAAGAAGATGGTTTTAGTGCCACCAGAAATGCTTCAACGAATGCATGCATCATCATCCCGTGTGAGTGAAAATCGAGAATCTAATCTCGATCGTGAAATGCAATCTATATTGAATACATCGTATCCAAGTGATGAAGAAAAATGGAATCAGTACAATAGAATATTACAGAAATATCTTTATGTGATACGTAAACAAGAAGAACCAATACCACTTACAATTACATCAATGAAACCTGATGGTGACGTCCCGAATGTTGACGATAGCACGAAACAAGAAATTTTAGCCGCAATACCACAAATGTATCGTAAGAAAGCCGAACTACTATTCCGTCGTTTAAAACAAGATGACGCAATTACGTGGGATCATAAAGGAACAGTGTACATCAACGATAATAAACTACATGGATCCAATATTGTAGATTTAATGTGCGATGTGACTCGACCGAGGAAACATTCTAATCCTCAAGGCTGGGAATTGTTTTGCAACTACCTTGCATCGTCAAACACACCTCAAGAATTGATTGGTAATCCACGAAGATTAAACTATATTGTCAAGCATAATAGTACAACAGCATCTGAAGGATCTGCACCACCAAAACCGGCACCTGAATTATTTTCTTCCGGAGAAGAAGAAGAAGAAGAAGACGATGATGATGTTTTAGAAGTCCGACCAAAAAGAAAACGTATCATTCCACAATGGTCAACGTACAAACCATGAACAAAAAGTTGAAATCCATTTATTACAATCCAGCACATCCTGCATCATTTTCTACTGCAAAGAAATTATGGCAAGCCACAGGAAAATCTATACCTCTAGCCAAAATAAAACTTTGGTCAAACAAACAACCTACCTACACGTTACATCGTCCTGTACGTCGTCGTTTCCGTAGAGATTTTTATCTTGTCAACAATATTGATGATCAATGGGAATGTGATTTAAATGATTTACAATCACTTCAAAACTATAATGACAATTACCGCTATATTCTTACAGTGATTGATGTGTTTAGTCGGTACGGGTGGGCTGTACCACTAAAATCAAAAAGTGCCGAGGATAGAGTGAATGCATTTGAAATGATTTTCCAGGAGAGGAAACCAATTGTACTACGTAGTGATCAAGGAACTGAATTTACCAACAAGACAGTACAAAAGTTTCTCAGGAAACACAACGTGCATCATGTTACAACAAAGGATCCAGATATTAAAGCCAGCATCGCAGAAAGATTTAATCAGACATTGAAACATCGTATGTGGAAATACTTTACCAAATATCAAACATACAATTACATCAAAGTATTGCCTTTACTTGTAAAAGCATACAATGAAAGTCGGCATTCCAGTATTAAAATGGCACCTGCAAACGTTTCTCAGGACAATTTACTGGAGGTGTGGCATAACTTATACGACAAAAAGCTACAACGTTCAAAACAAGATACGGATTTATCTGTTGGTGATACTGTTCGTATAAGTAAAACAAAACGTATCTTTGACAAGGGTTACCTCGAGAACTGGACTTGGGAAATATTCAGAGTAAAAGCCATTGTACCAAGAAACCCACCAGTGTATCGACTAGAGGATTTAAATCATCAACTTATCGATGGTGTTTTCTACAGAGAAGAATTACAACCAGTACCGCTCCCTTCGACGTTCCTCATCGATAAAATATTACGTACAAGAACAAAAGGTCGCAGAAAGGAGTATCTCGTCCAGTGGAAAGGATATCCTTCCTCATTCAATTCGTGGATCCCTGCAACTTCATTGAAGAAGAAGAAGAAGAATGGAACCTGATCAAGATTTTTACGTTACACTTCCCAGTAATAGTTCCACGGATTATTTTCCAGAAAATACATTGACTTCATATATTACGAAATTACAACGACGTGTAGAGTTTCGCCAGAAATGGGATGTGGCAATTGTAGAGATTCATTATCCACATTCTTTGCTGAACATTAACAGTAAAAACAATAAAATATATTACAAATCATCAAGTAGTAATGATCAGGAACCGTGGAAGGTTGTAACGATCCCTGTACGCTATTATAACAATATACGGGATCTTATTCATGCAATTAATATACATCATAAAGAAACCAATTTATTTATATCTCATGACGCAACTAATAATATATGCCTCATAAGACATCCCAAAAAGGAAATCCATACTTCTGTACAATTGTCACCAAGTGTTAGTTTAATGCTTGGATTTGACCCGAAAAGTGATTTAAAAGATATGGAAAAGGGACAATATACACCGGATGTACGATTAGGCTTACCATCACAAATGTACGTCTATTGTGACATTATTGAATCTGTCATTGTTGGAGATACAATGGTACCCTTGCTACGAATTGTCAACATGGATCCTGTAAATCATACTTTTGGAAGTCATGCAGTACAAATCTTTAATCCTGCACATTATGTTCCGGTGGAAAAAATGAATTTTGAGCAAATACAAATCGATATAAGGGATAGCACAGGTCATCGGATGCCATTCACCTTTGGAACGGTGTGTACAAAACTACATTTCCGTCGTCGTCGTCATGACTGATCCGTATTTGCAATACTACCAAAAACAAGCGTTATCCGGTATCGGCAACGTCTATGTGGGAAGTCCCTATCAAGCAGGACATGGCATTGGAAGTTTCCTTGGTGGCTTATTTCGTTCAGTGTTACCACTTGTGAAGCAAGGCGCTAAAACTGTGGGAAAAGAATTATTAAAATCAGGTGCCAATATGATTAATGATGTTGTGATCTCGAATCAACCGCTGGAAGAATCGTTTCATCAACGTATGCAAGAGGCAAAATCGAATTTACAAGAAAAAGCTAAAAATAAGTTGAAAACTATGCTGGGAAGTGGATATCATAAACGAAAATGGGATGACTGCTCTCAGTTTGAGGTTGACCTTCCAACGATCAACAACACCATCAATCCTACAAAGAGACGTAAATTATCACATAAGAAGAAGAAGAGATCATTGGCATCGTCACCAGATATTTTTGATTAATTCAACGATGGCTTTCTTACATCATCAATCCTGTGAATGTGTAAAAAGTGAATTGGACATTTTTTCAACGTTGCCCACGCAAACCAGTGTTCTGGACAATCGTATTATTGGCTACAAACCAATTAGTTCAATAGCTGAAAATTCACCAATAGAATTTGTAGTGAGTGGTAGCAGTGATGAATACATTGATTTACCACAGACCTTATTATACATCCAAGCACAAATTGTGAAACCAGATGGTTCCTCCTTCACCAATACGGATAAAGCAATTGCACCTGTCAATGATTTTCTAAATGCTATGTTTAGTGAAGTACAAATCTACTTGAACAATAAACTGATTTCATTTCCGTCACATAATCATCCATATCGTTCGTACATGGAAAAACTACTCAATTATAGTGATGGAGCTAAAAATACACATTTACAAACAGCAATGTGGTTTCAAGATACGGCTGGTCATATGAACGCAACCACAAGTGAGAACAAAGGATTTCAACAACGCTATGAACTGACAAAACAAAGTATGAAATTCGATATGATTGGACATCTTCATTGTGACATTTTTAATCAAGATAAATTTTTAATTCATGGAGTGGAATTACGTGTGAAACTTATTCCTGCAAAGCCAAACTTTTGTCTCATGGCCGGTGAAAGTGGTGTCAATGCAAAAATCAATATTCTAGATGCATCGTTGCAGGTGAAAAAAGTCAGCATCAGCCCTAGTGTCAAATTGGCACACAATAAAATTTTACAATCTACACCGGCAAAGTATCCTCTGACAAGGGTTCAAATGAAATCATTTACCATCCCGAAGGATATACAATCCAAAACTATTGATAACCTGTTTATGGGAACATTGCCAAATCGTATTATTGTAGGATTTACATCGAATGAAGCATCCAGTGGAACTATTACCACCAATCCATTTGAATTTCAACATCTAAACATTAATTTCTTTACATTGTACGTGGATGGAAAAGCTGTACCTTCAAAACCATTGCAACCCAACTTTGAAGAAAATCTCTACATTTCATCGTACCACACATTGTTCTCAGGCTCTGGCATACATTTTACCAATACTGGAAATACAATTTCAAGAGCCGACTACAAGAATGGATATACACTGTTTGTATTTGACCTAACTCCCGATTCTTCTGCTGGAGATTGTCACTATTGGAATTTACAACGACATGGAGCCATCCGATTGGAAGTTCATTTCCAAGAGAAATTAGCAGCACCTGCAAACTGTATTGTGTATGGAGAGTTTTCCTCACTCCTAGAGATCGACCACCAGCGCAACATTATCCTGGACTTTTAAATTACAAGGTACGTATACGTTATGTATCATTTCCATTCACGATGTTGAATACATTACAATTAGCTAGTGCTTTACACGGTAGTCCATTATTCAGAAATCATTTTACCGGGGTATTTGCAAGCGATGAGTTACCCTCACGGATTTCTCTTCCTCTGGCAATGATTGTAAATACAGATCCATCCACAAAACTAGGAAGTCATTGGATTGCAATTTATATTGATCATCGCGGTGTTGGAGAATATTTTGACAGCTATGGCCTTCCTCCTTATGTACCACAACATGTTGCATTCTTAAAACTTCATTGTATGTACTATAAATATAATAATAGCCAAATGCAAAGTCTTGGTTCATCCGTATGTGGCTATTATGCTTATTTTTATTTGTGCTCTAAAGCCCAAGGAAAATCTCTGCGTGAAATTCAATACTTGTTCACAACAGTACCCACGGTTAATGATCGTAGACTGCTGCAATATACCTTCCAGGTAATTTTATCATATTTATCATTGTAAGTGTATTTGTTTAATCATCATCTATTTCTATACTAATCATCTTTTTCCTCGTTCTTTTTTACAGAATTCACAATACGAAGCTTTGCAAACGGGTGCTATGCTGCAAAACATGGAAACAAATCATCGCAATCAAGAAGAGGAGGCGGTCTAATGAAGAAACCCAGCTCAATATACAAACATTGTCAATAAGAAAGAAAAAGAAGAAACCAGAAAAATGAATAAAATACAATTTATGCTTATTTATGTGTTTTTATTGTTCATTACACATACAACGTTATCAGATTCTCCTAAAGAACTGTGCGATATAAGACGAGAACCCTGGACAAAGTTTCCACCTAATTCCTAGAGAACATTGACCAGGGACCTCGTCGCGTATCAAAACCAAATCATTGATCACGTGACCGTACTACACCCGAAGGGTACTACCAAATTGAAAGGGGATACCCGTCCATACCTTATCAAAGACGATACATTGAGTCAGTAACCGAACACATGGTTGTACTTAAAAATTTGAAAATAGGACCACCGAAACATATTGAGGTCCTGTACTATGCTTCAATTGGACAATTTCAGTGGACCCCCATTGCCAAAATTTAAGAAGGGTGCAACAATATACCCATGTCTTATGATAGGATATGGACCCCTTGTAATCATAGGATCTCATCAAAGGGGATAAAATGGACCAAAAACAAACACGTGGTACAACGTTTATATTTTGGCAATTTTTGTACCCCTAAAAGGGAACGATGTAGACCATCCAAATTTATCATGATACATATTGAGGTCCTGTACTATAATACCAAATGTTTAAATTGGGCAATTTCCAAAATTTAAGGGGTGGGCCAAGGTACCCCTCCTGGGGGTGCACAAATGTACCTATGTCTTATGATAGGGAATAGACCCCTATACATAACCATATAAGGTAATAGGACTTCATCCAAGGAAATAAATTGGGCCAAAATACCAAACACGTGGTTGTACTCCTAGAAGGGAACAAGGTGGACCACCCAAATTTATCATAATACATGTTAGGGTGCAGTACTATAATACCAAATGTTTAAATTGGTCAATTTCCAAAATTTAAGGGGTGGGCCAAGGTGCCCCTCCCAAATTTTTCAAGGGGTGCACAAATATACCCACATCTTATAAAAGGGAATGGACCCCTATACATGACCATATAACCATATAAGGTAATAACACCTCATCAAAGGGGATAAATTGAGCCAAAAACCAAACACGTGGTATAACGTATTGCTTACGTTTATAGTTTTGGCAATTTTGTACCCCTAGAAGGGAATGAGGTGGACCACCCAAATTTATCATAATAGATATTAGGGTCCTATACTATAATACCCAATGTTTAAATTGGGCAATTTCCAAAATTGAAGGGGTGGGCCAAGGTACCCCTCCCAAATTTCTCAAGGGGTGCACAAATATACCCATGTCTTATGAAAGGTAATGGACCCCTGTATACGCCCATATAACTATATAAGGTAATAACACCTCATCAAAGGGGATAAATTAGGTCAAAAACCCCCGAAATTTCAATTTTTGGCAATTTTTTACCCATGAAAGGGAACGACATAGACACCCAATACTGATAGAGGTACATACTATGGTCCTAGGCTACCATACCCAATTTTTAGATTTGGCAATTTCCAAAATTTAAGCGGGGTGGTCCTATGTACCCCTGCCAAAATTTAAGGGGTGGGCCAAGGAACCCCTGCCAAAATTTAGAGGGGGTGGTCCTAGGTACCCCTAGGTCATTGACCCCGGGCCACGGTCATTGACCTTTGACCTATGACATCACAAAGGTCGGGGTCAAAGTCCAAAGTGAGGCAAAGTGACGCGATTACTACTGACTCTTTCTTTACTGATAATCTTATATTCTTCTTCTTCGTCTTTTGAACCATCACAACACCTGTTTTGTATTAACCACCTGTTCCATGAGTTTTCTCTCATCTATGCAAGAAAGGGCTTATGTATGCTTGTGAGTATTCATGAAGTATGTTTCAAAATCAGTAATGTTCAAAATTTTCATGTATGAACAGATGACTTATTCGTCTCATTAAATTATGCAATGCTCTGAACGTGCACCCAACACCACGTAGTAGATGGGAACAAGTTCTCACGATAACCACAAAGAAGAGGTCGTCAACAGTCGCAAAAATTTCCATGTATCATTTTTAATCTCTCCCCTAAAAAGAACTTCACAGCATTTACTTCGTTTAACTTATGTCTTCTAAATTACTGAAAGAGCTTAAGCTACCAGCAATCACTTTACCATGTTTTCAATAGCAATGTTATTGAGGATATTCCATCCTATCATTATCTGTGCACATTCGCATACGTATATAGATAAGTAATTTATTTAAATAAATCTTTTGAGAGTGAATGACATGTCATTAAAATGTCTTAGAATGGTTTGCAATTAGTTTAAGCATTTATATAGACATTATTCTTAAAGATTTTAAAACCTTAGTTATAGTTCGTGACAGCACTCATACAAGAAATGTGATATGTTCAATTCATTTTGCTGCTACATTTGATAAGTTAGATTAATATTAAATAGGTAGTATTGTTGAGTGAATCTTAAAACATTTCTTCGATGAGCACAACAAATTATATATATATATATATATATATATATATATATATATATATATATATATATATATATATAGAGTGCCTCAAAATTCTCCTCACTTAGTGTTACTCTGTTATTAACAGAATTGAAACAAAGTGTAAAAGAGAAACTCGTCTCCAAAAATAAAGTTTTCAATCTAAAGTGAATGATTTTTATAATTAGACGAGCCGTGTGGGCTGTACATTCTTTATTCAACGTTGAAATTTATCTGGACCCACCACATAAGTAAATGATGTTACTGCCTTTCATTCTAACTTTTCGATGGCCAACCGCAATTTCAAACATATCCCCATTCACTTTGTTGTGGATTCGGATAAATGGCAATGCTGCATTTTTCATTTAGCATTGGGTGCATAAAGAGTGTACAGCCCAAACGGTATGTTTGATTTAAAAAATCCTTCACTTTTGATTTAGAACATTATAGAAAATCATTTTTCGAGACGGTTTCCTATCTTACAATCTTACAATCTGTTGTAACTGATAATAACAGAGTTATTCTACGTTAGGGGAGTTTTGAGACACCCTATATATATGTGTGTGGGGGGGGTATCAAGTATCGTTTAAGGAGCATATCTTATAATAATATTAATATGTATATACACTTTTTTGTAAAGCATGCAAAGATTATGCCTGCTAGTTCCAAGATTCAAATGGGAAAATGTTTATCACACAACCAATCACAATCCAGCATATAAAATATCCTTAAGAAAACTTGTTTACAATTACTAGAAACACATTGCAAAGATCCGTAGATTCTGAAAAAAATTGCCACTTTTCTGTTTTATGCAAAACTAATTATTTGATAACGTTCTACGCTATGAGAAATGTAATTGGGGAGTTAATAAATATTAGATTTGTTCATATTATTTAGTAAATACATTTTTACTGTATGCTGCATATACTTTTCATAATTGCATTGATATATATTTGAAGCGTGCTATGCATAAACCTGTTAAATCCGCCTTTCTCTGGCAATGATTTCTTTTCGATAAAATTTACTCTGATGTTCCTACTATCTATTGGATCCAGTTTTGAACATTAACAAAAGCAACTGAGATACGGAACGGAATCAAGCTAAGCGTTGATATAGCTCTTCCAGTGTTGCCGTGTCAGTGTGATATTTTACTGCAAACGTAGTAAATATTTTCACTCTATATTATTAGATACTGGACAAAAAACAAAAGCTAATTATCAATTTTTCATTCAAATTTGTTCTCAGCGTCTCAGAATCGATACGAAATGAGTGATTAAGTTCAGTTTATTTGTTTAATTATATCATTTATTACACAAAATCGCAACAAAAAAATGAAACTCGGTTGTTAGGAGCTACTACCTAAACGTTTTTGAGGCTCAATACACCAAAGAAATGTTATTGATTAAACATAGTAACTAGGTGCATACGTTACTGTGATTTTACTGTATGACTCTGCATTTCCTCTAATGACTTAAAAAGAGAAGATCGGAGTTTATATTAGTATTATAAGAAAGGATGGAATATAGCAAATGTCTAATGAATGTTACCCCTAAGTTGGCGTGTTATAATCAGGAGCAGAAAACTCAAACTATTGTCTGTATTCAGTGTGAGAACCTACGTAATAGAACGGAATAAGTATAACGTCAAAATTTTATCTAAAATAATGTTCATGGTAAATGTATATTGAAAGAAAGGAGCTCTAAACGTGCGCAAGATGTTTGGAAAATAAAACTTCTAATTGCTTCGACCTTTAGCATTTTTAATATCGAAATTATCTGAGACAGTTCATATTGTACCAAAGCGGCAGGAGCTCCGGGCTTTACAAAGCCGAAAAATTCCCAACGGTTATCGAACAAGAGATTATTTTCACAGAAAGCATTAGAATTAGCAGATTTTTGACTTCAACAGACACCGACAACTAAACCAATAACGTGTGTAATTATATATTTAAATTACTTGAAATGGTCCTGAGTAATTATTCATTTTTGCTTCATATTTCTGAATTAAATAAAGTAGTACATTGTTACGCAGTTGTCATGTGACCGTACCGATGTAGTCACAGATAGTCGCATAGGGTAAGATGATCCTAGTAGAGAAATCACCCCATGATCTGTTTTATTATATTTTGCAGCTGAAGCAGAAAGAAACAGATAAGAGTTCACTAAATTCATCGGAATATTCCAGATACTATATAACATTAAATTTTCTTTCACATGAAAAACTAATTACTTGCCACAAAAATATAAAATTGTAATAAATAAAATATTTCAAAAAGTTCTTTATTCATGTTAAATGATAAGCTTTCATGAATAAATATTTGTTTATATGAACTATTCAAACAATCCAATGTACAATTTCTGGACAAAACTGGAAAAATGAGTTTTTTTTTTTTTATCTACCATCTATCCTATGTATCAAACCTATGTATCAAATGTGACTTACCGCATTCTATTTAAGAGTCCAAAGAATCACAGAAAATCTATCGAACTTCACAATAGTCCTCCTATTCAACATTTAAAAATTTGTAGAAGAACCGCATGTACAGTATATTTAGTAATCCAATTCATATTAAACATGCAGAGTGAAAGAACATAACTTAATTTAGCAAACTCTGGTCAACTCGTCGTAACAAATTCGTTTGATTTTTACTCTTAGTAACCATTCCTACACTTGATATCATCTTCTACCCTTCTTATCAAAAACTTCAGTATGAAGTGGTGTCTTACGTATTTCACATACCTGTTCGTTTAGTTCGGCAACCAACCACTAGGTGGCACTGATTAGTTATTAACAAACGAATACTCAAAAGTTCTACTATAATACTAATTATTTATAATTATTTTTCTAAAAATAAAGTTACGACGCGCAACAACACAAAGTCAAAATTTTCTGTTACATACAGTAAAATTTAAAATTTAATTGATGTATTCTGAACATTTCAGTCTACTCATAAATTTATTAGTGTCCTAAGATTACACATATGTCCATGAAGTAAAGAAAAGGGAATGTTATATATTATGGTTAAAAGTGAATATTTAAAAAAGTTAATGTAAAGGGAAGGCGCTTGTCATCATATGATGTACTTATTAACCATAGAATCACAGCGTGCTTCAATAGGACTTGTATCACAACGTGGAGTCATATACGACCTGAATCTGGTGAGTAGTTGTATTTGGTTAGGTTAGTTTGGGTTCAATAAGGCAAGGTATGGTAAGTTCAGGTGAGGTTAGATTAGTGAGGTGAGGTGAGATGAGGTTAGGTTAGAGTGATGAGATGAGGTTAGGTTATTTGAGGTCAGGTTAAGTGACGTAAGATTAGATTAGGTGAAGTTAGGTTTGTTATGTTCTATCATCTTATACATCTTTGGTATATCAACGTAAACATTTTATATTTCTGGATATAATTCGTTTCTTTATTGATTATACAGGATAGTGTAGATACATAACGATGTTTTTCTTCAAGGTTCTAGTAGATTTTTCTTGCAACGGTTTAGTGTACCACCTACAGCTATTCTTCCCATAAATCATCTTTTGATGTAATAAGTCTGCAACATCATTAATATTAGCATTGGCTTCAACTACATCTTGCTCATCCTGTTTCTCACTATTCTCACTTCTACTTACCAGTTAATCAACATCGGACATGTCCTCATCTGATTCATCTAAAATGTGTACAATGTCTTCCTGAGCCGAATACTTTCTTGGTTTTGCCATTTCTAAAGAAATTTTATATGCATTAGAATATGCTTTGCTATATAGCTGTTCAAAAGAAAAAGTGTCGTTAATCGCAACGTAGGACCATATATGACCCAGAACCCAAAAGATCACAGGCGTTACATCACTAACACAACAATACAACATGCACTTTCAACAGCATGCTCTGAACTTAAACAAGATGAAATATCGCGTTTCACTCTTAAAACGGCGCAGCTGCGAAATGTATTTTACATGGACTAGCGTCACTGGTGATCCCATGATGTGATTATAAGGTTAATTAATTCGTCCAACTTGAGTGAAATGCCAGCAGTTTCAGCTTCAAAGTAAAAGCAAATATACAGTAGATCAAGGGTTTAAGATAGGTTCCCAATTCTTGTGTTGTCACTTGATATCGCATTCAGCTATTTCTATCCTAACACCAATCCTAATAAAAATGAAAAGTCTGACAATATAATTTGTACAATAACTATTAGTAAGTTGACTACTGACGTTATGTAATTTATTTTGTCACGAACAATATTGAACCACATAGGTATAGGACAACGGAAAATAGAAATCAGGCCATAAATTATTGAGAATTGTTATGCTTATCCTCGCTAAGTCCACTACACTGAAGATCGTTTTGTTTTCGTTAAAATAAACTCTGAGGAGCCTTATATCTATGACTTAAACTATAATGTCTAACATCAGTTAGGTCTAAATAAAAATTGCAACAAAATTGGCATATTAAATTAAATTGCCTTTAGTGCTGAGTTGATTCTCTCCATAACAAGCATTTGGAACTTTTTAGAAGACCTAACAATCATTGTAGTATTACGAGGGTCATTTAACTCGAACTGGCGACACTGGTACGATTGTAGTGCGGTACGGGCAGATGACAAATGACGAACGTAGTGTGTTCTGTGGATGTACACGAGTCAGTTCAACACTGCTACGGTCTCATATTAGGGTCTGTGTGGCGAGTAAACATTGTGAAAGTGATTTTTGTGTAAAATACCGTCCTGACGCAATGTTCACACGCGCAGAACAAGGTGTATTCATGAAATTCCAGCTGGCAGGAGGGCGAAACTCTAGGACATTCACAAAGGATCAGTAGAGGCCTGTGGTGAAGCTGCTCTACCGTATCGGAGAGTTTTGAGATGGGTTAAAGCATTTTAGACAGGACGACAGCCAACAGACAAAATGCTTTGTTGACGGCATATGCGAACGGCTACGGATGAAGTTCATGTTGCAAGACTACGGACACTGCTTTACGATGATCGATGCTGGACTTGGATCAGGAGCTGAACATTTCTTCCGGACCAGTGTTCCACATGGTAGCACAAGATTGGAAAATTGCTGCCAGATGTGTACCCATCCTCTTACCGATGTTCAAAAATTGCATAGGTGGAAATGTGCGCACCTACACCTTCAACATTACAATTAGAATGGTGACGACATCTTGCACTGCATTATTGCAAGTAACGAAACTTGGGGAAGATCCTACTAGCAAGAATTGAAATGTCAATCAATAAGTGATTGCCGCCACCCAGAATCTCCAACACCCAAAAGGCTTAGGCAAGAGCCAGCAAACGTGAGAATGATGATGATAATGTCATACGATCACGAAGACATTATCCTGTCACATCAAGTTCCATTAGGCATTACTGTTAATGCTTCAGACTTCAGTTACCATTTGCTACCAGCACTACGATGCAAATACTGAATTCTGGACTAATTGTCCTAAACGACAATGCCAAATACCATACAGCCAACCCAGTACAGACTCTGTTACGACGATGGGGTTGGGTAATACTGCAGCACCCGCTATACTCCCCTGATATGAGTCCCTACGATTTTGGTCTTTTCCCAAAAATGACAGAACCTCTCAGGTGCAAACGTTTTAGAGACATTCCCAGCATTGTTCTTTCCATAGGGTGCACTGTTAACACCCTCTCAAAAAGTGGGGCTTTGAAAGGTATTCAACGATTACCAGACATCTGTCGAAGGGTTCAACAGGCTGGCGGAGACTACATCGAAGTACTTTAAGCTTCTTGAGGTGACTGGTTCACTATATTCCATTTCACAACTATGTTGTCACTTCGAGTTAAATAACCCTCGTATAAATCTGTCAACTCCTTGAAGAGGAAGTGCCTCTTTTCATCAATATTCCGAAGGAATGTTCTGAGAAAAATTCTTAGAATTTCATGCATTGCACGTTGTTGCTAATAAAATAACGATGTTTAACATTGAGGTAATTTATAGACTCATTTTACTTGATCTTACCTAACACGATATTTTCATACGAAAAGACTTTTTTTTCAAGAAAGTTGACTCGTTTACAACATATAGTAATGCTAAAACCCGTTACGTCCAACACAATATATCGATTTTCTTAAGCCCGTTAAACTCAAACGTCACACAAGGTTGACATTGAATATGTATGCTCTTATAACACTTTTATCATACCTTTCTTGTGTATATCTCTTATTTTGTGTCTGAGGAAGTTTAATTGTTATGGTACTTTTGTCCTTTTGTCAAGGTAGACTTAACTGAGTTCAGCATAAAGTCATGATCTGAAATTTCTTTTAACATTTTTCTTTCAAAGTAACCAAGACTAGGTAGGGTCATTTTGAACGTAGATTATTAAATTAATAAAATTGTCTTATGTTTGAATCGTGTCCACTAAAAGGGAAATATTTAACTTCGCATTTTTGTTTGTAATTAATAAAAGGTTTGTATACAAAGGGCCTTATGCAAAGTTGTTCTGATGCGTAATTAATGCAATACTAAACAATTCGACTAACATGTTTTTGCATTAGTCAGGCCTTTAGTATGACGCTAATCATACGTCAAAACGACTCTGCATAGAGCCGAAAGTGTCTAAAGAAAACATTTAGGGTGAAGTGCTCACGCAGAGAAAAGTAATAGGTTCGAAATTTAACACTGGATTTCAATGTGAAACCTGATTTGATGTGCGCGAGCAGTCTTTCCGGGAGTTTCATTCAGTAACTCTCATTCCAAAATGTTTAGATTGTAGCTGCTATGTTGACTATCACAAATTAAAACTTTAACTTTATCACCTAGAAAGAAAATGATGAATATTGTCATAAAAGTACCCTTTACTTTCTTTGTTTTACAACTAAGTTGATGTCTGATGAAACTTCCCAGCATTTTGAGTCAATTTAAGGAACAGTAGAATATGCTTAACTGCAAAATTTAGGAGATCAAGTTTGTTGCATGAGGGAGAAGTTCTAGAAGTTAGAATTTATCATTGTAAACTGAGTAAGGCTCAAGTTTTTCTGAGCTTATGCACAGGATAAAATCGGATCTGAAAGGTAGGGACATGTATGACATCACGCCATCTCCCGTACCTATCTTTTTGTGTTTTTCAGGAAATAGAGGGTCGCCATAGATACTTTCTACAAGTAGGAAAGGTTCCTTCTCATTTTTACCCGTGCTTACGCAACTTTATCCGATCACCAAGAACAGCAACATATCTGTCTGAGTCATGCTTACAACACACTTGCTACAAACGGTAACCTCGTCGTGGAAATTTTAATGGTAAGTGGAGCCCAGATCCGAGACATGATTTTTTAATATAAATTATAATGTGAACAGAATATAATTATTCTAATTCACAAGCAGGCCTCACAGGGTCTTTATGATGTTCTTTTCTCTCTAAGAGATTTACGCATTGTGCCCTTACCAGAATGTACCTCCATCATTTACAAGGGACTAACAAAATTTATTTAAACCAGCTCAACGCCACCTATGTTCGAATGGTGCTGGTAAGCAGATGGTAATTTTCCTTCAAGCATTGAAGATCTAATTAACAATATATATTATCATTAACTAATTATCATTAATTAATTACAATCCATTAATTAAATATCTAATTACAGTAAGTAACTATGATTAACTAATTCAAAGCAACGAATTAAAACAGATTATGATTAGCTAATTGCTATGTACAAATCGAACAGCGTTAATCAAACTACACAAGGGGAAGTACCTGCCATATGTTGTATGTGAACTGCTCAGCTAAGCTGCAGTTCGTCAACGCACTTCAGCCTAAATGTTAATTTAGACACTTTTGGCCTTATACAAAGTCGTTTTGACGTATGATTAGCGTCATACTAAAGGCCTGACTAATGCAAAAACAAATGTTAGTCGAACGGTTTAGTATTGCATTAATTACGCACCAGAACGACTTTGCATCAGGCCCTTGTATTCAAACCTTTTATTAATTACAAACAAAAATGCCAAGTTAAATATTTCCCTTTTAGTGGACACGATTCAAACATAAGACAATTTTATTAATTTAATAATCTACGTTCAAAATGAACCTACTTAGTCTTGGTTAATTTGAAAGAAAAATGTTAAAAGAAATTTCAGATCATGACTTTATGCTGAACCCAGTTAAGTCTACCTTGACAAAAGGGTAAAAGTACCATAACAATTAAACTTCCCCAGGCACAAAATAAGAGTTAAAAACAAGAAAGTAATAGATAAGAGTGTTATAAGAGCATACATATTAAATGTCAACCTTGTGTGACGTTTGAGTTTAACGGGCTTAAGAAAATTGATATATTGTGTTGGACGTAACGGGTTTTAGCATTACTATATGTTGTAAACGAGTCAACTTTCTTGAAAAAAAGTCTTTTCGTATGAAAATATCGTGTTAGGTAAGATCAAGTAAAATGAGTCTATAAATTACTTCAATGTTAAACATCGTTATTTTATTAGCAACAACGTGCAATGCATTAAATTCTAAGAATTTTTTCTCAGGACATTTCTTCAGACTGTTGATGAAAAGAGGCACTTCCTCTTCAAGGAGTTAACAGATTTATACGAGGGTCATTTAACTCCAAGTGGCAACATAGTTGTGAAATGGAATACAGTGAATCAGCCACATCAAGAAGCTTACAGTCCTTCGATGTAGTCTCCGCCAGCCTGTCAAACCCTTCGACAGATGTCTGGTAATCGTTTAAAGGCCCCACTTTCTGAGAGGGTGTTAAAAGTGTACCCTAATGTAAGAACAATGCTGGGAATGTATCTAAAACGTTTGCCGCTGAGAGGTTCTTTCATTTTGGGGAAAGGACCAAAATCGTAGGGGCTCATATCAGGGGAGTATAGCGGGTGCTCCAGCACCACCCAACCCCATCGTCGTAACAGAGTCTGTACTGGGTTGGCTGTATGGCATCTGGCATTGTTATGTAGCAGTATTGGTTCAGACTCCAGGAGGTGTAGGTATTTGCATCGTAATGCTGGTAGCAAATGGTAACTGAGGTATGAAACATTAACGGTAATGCTTAATGGAGCTTTATGTGACAGGATAATGCCTTCGTGGTTGTATGATATTATCATCATCATTTTCACGTTTGCTGGCTCTTGCCTAAGCTCTTTCGGTATTGAAGATTCTTCTTGGTGGCGCCAATTACTCGACTGACATTTCAATTCAGGCTAGTAGGATCTTCTCCACGTTTCGTTACTTGCAATAATGCGGTGCAAGAAGTCATCACCTTCCTCGTTGTAACGTTGAAGGTGTAGGCGCACACATTTCCACCTATGCCACTTTTGAACCTCGGTCAGAGCATGGGTACACATCTGGCTGCAATTTTCCACTTGCCAAGATCTTGTGTTAGCACGCGGAACACTGGTAAGGAAGAAATATTCATCTCCTGATTTAATTCACTACAAGTCCAGCATCGATCATGGTCAAGCAGTGTCCATAGTCTTGCAACATGAACTTCGTCCGTAGCCGTTCACATATGTCGTCCTCAAAGCATTTTGACTGTTGACTGTCGTCCCGAATGAAATGCTGTAACCCATCTCGCCACTGTCCGATACGGTAGAGCAGCTTCACCACAGGCCTCTACTAATCCTCTGTGAATCGTCCGAGCGTTTCACTCTCGCGCCACCTGCAATTTCATAAATACACCTTTCTATGCGTGTGAACATTGCGTTAGGGCGGTCTTTTAAACAAAAATCACTTACACAATGTTTACTCGCCACACAGACCCTAATATGGGACCGTAGCAGTTTTGCACTGACTCGTGCACATCAACAGAACACACTACGTTCGACATTTGTCTTCTGCTCATACCATACTACAATCGTACCAATGTTGCCAGTTCGAGTTAAATGACCTTCGTAATACTAAAATTTTTTGTTTGGTAGTCCAGAAAGTTCTAATTGCTTGTTATGGAGAGAATCAACTCAGAACTAAACAAAATTAGCGTAATATGCGAATTTTGTTGCGATTTTTTATTTGGACTTAACTGGTATTAGACACTATAGTTTAAGTCATAGATATAAGGCTCCTCAGAGTTTATTTTAACGAAAACAAAATGATCTTCACACAGTAGTGCGTTTAGGGAGGACAAGCATAAAAATTCTCAATAATCTATTGCCTTAGTTCTATTTTCTGTTGTCCTACAGCTATGTGATTCAATATTGTTCGTGACAAAATAAATTACATAACGTCAGTAGTCAACTTACTAATAGTTATTGTACACAATATATTGTCAGACTTTCATTTTTATTAGGATGGGTGTTAGGATAGAAATAGCTGAATGCGATATCAAGTGACAACACAAGAATTGGGAACCTATCTTAAACTCTTGATCTACTGTATATTTGCTTTTACTTTGAAGCTGAAACTGCTGGTATTTCACTCAAATTGAATGAATTAATTCACCTTATAATCACAACGTGGGATCATCGGCGACGCCAGTCCATATAAAATACACTTCGCAGCTGCGCCGTTGTAAGAGTGAGACACGATATTTCATCTTGTTTAAGTTCAGAGCATGCTGTTGAAAGTGCATGTTGTATTGTTGTGTTATTAATGTAATTGCTGTTATCTTTTGGGTGCTGGGGTCATATATGATCCTACGTTGTGATTAACGACAATTTTTCTTTTGAACAGTTATATAGCAAAACATATTTAATGCGTATAAAATTTCTTTAGAAATGGCAAAACCAAGAAAGTATTCTTGTCACGAAGACACTGCACGCATTTTAAATGAATCAGGTGGGGATATGTCCGATGTTAATGAACTGGTATGTAAAAATGAGAATAATGAGATACAAGATGAGCAAGATGAAGTTGAAGCCGATGCTAATAATGATGATGTTACAGACTTATTACAGCAAAAAATGATTTATGGGAAGAATAGCAGTAGGTGGTACACTAAACCATAGATGATCATCCTCCCTCATTTTGCCCTCATTTCATATAAATATTAGATTTTCCCCCTCATTAACGAGCTACTAACCCGTTAATACTACTACTCTTACTGTTCCTACTCCTATTTCTACTACTACTCTTACTACTACTACGTCTATTTCTCTTAGTCCTAACCCTACTACCTGTTCCTACTACTATTCCTACTCCTGCTACTAACACCACTACTACTTGTACTATGGATCCTTATAGTAAAACTACACGTTGTTGGCTATGCCATTAGTGTTTTTAGTGGTCACCTAGCACAGGTTGGTTGTTTCTTGCAGAAGACATATTAATGTGAACCTGCACCAGAAAATGCAAGAAAACACCTCGAAAATGATTGCTGAAGGCACAGAAAGTGAAACCCAGAGAAAGAAGTATTTTTAATGAATTTCTCCGGGGATCTGTACAGTAAAACTGCACGATAACTTTTCTACTTTCCTTGCTATTATATTGAAGAATAAACCACATAATGCTTTATATTTTGAAGAATCGATCATCAGAAGAATTGTACTTAGAATATATGTTCTGAATTACTTATTTTCTGTTTTTCTTCTTCTTCTCTCTTCAAGAAGGAATTACATTAAACATAAAGTCATTATTCGCAACTTTTATCTATATTAATTGGTAACTCAATTTATCAAAAAATGGATGATTGATGTGCATCGAAAGTGGATCTCAATGACACATGTGAAATTTAAATAAAATGATAACCTTAACATGTAATAACATTACAATAATTGTGGAAATTTCTGGAAACGAAAATAATGTAGACAATTGTGCTAACACACTTTTAAATGGTGCAGTACAATACTTTTGGAAAAATAATTTATTAATTTAATTTCACCAAAAGAATGACTTACATGTAACACTTCCCAAGTTTAACATTCCGATTTTGATAAAATGCAGCAGGTAGATACTACACACAAAATTACGAATATGTGTTTTCTATTTTCGGCCGGAAAATGGTTTTAAAGTTCAAAATTCCTCACAAAATATTTTGAAAGTTGACTCCCGAAAGATAATAAGAAATGGACCGAAATGAATGAAATTGTGCACAGATATTGTACACAGAAAATGAGGGAATACGTGTTTCGTATTTTCTTGGAGAAGACAGTTCTGTTGGGCAGTGACCCTTCCAAACCTTTGATCACGAAATTTCAAAAGTATTACTAAAACTATATCAGAAGTGCCTAAAGGGCATGAAGAAATCCAATGAAAATTTGTGTAGGGACAATACGCTAAAATAAGCGAATAGGCTTTTTCTAATTTTCTGCGGAAAAAACGGTATTAGGGGGGAAAGCCAACTAGAAAATTTTGAAAATTGATGCCAGAAAGACAGGAAAAAGTGAACCGATTTGAATGAAATTCTGTACAGATATTGTAGACAGCGAATTAGGGAGCAAGTGTTAGTTACAAGGAGTTCGTATTTTCTTGTAAAAAAACAGTTGAGGTGGGCACTGACCCCTATAAACCTTTGATCACGAAATATCAAAAGCACTACTAGCGGTTTGTCAGAAGTGCCTAAAGAACATGAAATTTTGTGTAGAGACAATAAGCAAAAAATAAACGAATGTTTTTTTTTTAATTTTCTGTGGAAAAACTATTTTAGCGCGTAGAAGCCTTTATCCAAAATTTTGAAAGTTGATGCCCGAAAGGCAAGAAGAAGTTCACAAAAGTAAGTGAAATTGTGCTTAAATATTGTAGACGTAAGATGAGGGAAAACGTTTTTCGTATTTTTATTCAAAAGAAAAAAAGGTTTGTGGGCCAAAGCGTTGGGTGGCGGAAAGAGTAGATCGAAGCAAATGAAAGTGAGTGTAGATATTGTACATGTAAAATAAGGCCTTTAGTGTTTCAGTAGTGTCTCCATCCGATTTCTTCAAACTTGACAAACCAACAGTAAGCACACACAGTATAGCGTATTTAATAGTATTTCGAGATGCGCCTTTAACCTTTATAATGTTTTTCCGCATAAACAGAAACACATGTTGATTTTAATCCTGTTTACTTTTGATATGCTAAATTTGAAGCAAATCAGATGGGCACTCTTGGAAAACAACAAAGGCCTTATTTTATAAAGGGTGTTTGAAAACAACACCGACAATGTTTGGGAGGTGATTCCTAACACCAAGATAAGACAAAAAGTATAGACCAACCGGGGTGCACAAATGCTTCCTTTTGGTGTTAATGGCTGCCGAAAACATGAAAAAAAATTAAATTTAAAGTTCCATAGCCCCAAATCTATAAGACCTACATAGTCTGTTCAAGACTACACTAACGAACTGGTATGCGCCCTATCCAAATATCCATGTTTCAGAATCCCGACTTACTTCCGCATCAAATTTTGTAGAGGCTCTTTCGCTACATGCATATAATTTAAAGAACTCGCCAACTACCTTTATAAAAATACTTGCAGAAGCACAGCAAAATTCTGAAACATGGATATTTGAATAGGACACATACTAGTTCCTAAGTGAAATCTGGAACCGACTAATATAGGTCCCATATTTTTGGAGCTATGGACCTTTAAAGTTCATTTTTTTCATGTTTCCGACAGCCTATAACTCCGAAAGGAAGCATTTTTGCACCCAAGTTGATCCATACTTTTTTCTTCTCTTGATGTCTGTAATCACTTCCCAAACGTTGACGGTGTTGTTTTCAAACACCCTGTACAAGATAAGGCCTTTTGTGTTTCCAAAGAGTCCCCATCCGATTTGCTTCAAATTTAGCATATCTATATATATAAAAGAGAACGCACAAATCCTTTGTTACCTCATCACGCTAATACGGCTGAACCAATTTCTTTTATTTTTGGGGGGTTATTAGGATTTGGACCCTAGATGGTTTTTATCATATCACTTTAATTTTTAATTACCAGTGTCTTGAGATAATTGACCATTCAAGTGTCCATAACGTACAAATCCTTTGTTAGTTCATCATAGGTAAAAATAAACGTATTTATATGCAACCCGCATGACCGTGTCACTCGGCGGGTTAACATAAATGACAGGCGATATAATGTTAACATTTACTGCAATCTACTATGGTTTTTATCATATCACTTGAAAGCGAAAACTTCCGGGGTGACCGCAGCGAAGCGCGGCGGGTTAACATAAATGACAGGCGATATAATGTTAACATTTACTGCAATCTTCTATGGTTTTTATCATATCACTTGAAAGCGAAAAAGTAAAAATTATCTAAGTAACAAAGTTTATTGCGTTCCGGGGTGACCGCAGCGAAGCGGGGTGAACGCTGCTAGTCAACAATAAACAGGAAAGAAATCGATACATGTTTTTGTTTACGCGGAAAACCATTGTAAAGCTTAATAGCGAATCCCGAAATACTATTATTGTGTGTTTCAAATGACAAGCAGCATGACCTTGAGTATGCTTCATGCTTCATGCAATTGGCTTTGAGCGGTGCTAAGAATTCGCGACAAACAGTTCTGCACACTGACTTCTTCCGCTACTGCGAATTTTGACAATACCACAGGCGCTTGTTAGAAATATTTTATTACCACATTAACTGCTCACTTTAAGAAGTTCTGATTAGTCTTGAAGGATAGCCCCCTCAACTCAAGGCAGCTTCGCGAGGCGTGGTTGTAAAAAGACCCCCTAGTCCATTGCGAACTCGGGTTGAACTCCTAGTCCAGTGCGACCATAGTTGTACTCCTAGTCCAGTGCGATCTCAGGGCGGTGTAGCTGATTTGATCAGTTGGACGACTGATGCTGGGTCACTCAATGGTCCGCCTTTTATCTGTCCTCTTCGGGTCCTTCCATGAGGTCCGTGTTCTTTCGGCGATCCTCGGTGCCTTTCGTGTCGGCTTTTCTTCTGCTCTTATGTTTATAATAAATAGCACGTGTTGTGTTGCCATGTGATCTTGTCCTGATGAGGGGATCCTTAAACCCCACGCACTGGAAAAAATAATTTGGAAGATTATTTTGGAGAAAGACACATAATTGTTATTAGTGAAATGTAACTGCACCACAACACTAAGACACTTGAGATATTGTTTAGACACTAGAAAGCACTATGAACAGTATAAAATATTGGAAAAATCACTGTAAGAACACTTGTTGCGAAATATACATATAATGGTAGTAACACTTTTAGTTCTGTCCCAGCTAAGCAGGATCAAACAGTTTATCATTTCCCTCAAAGTGGGCAGAAATGATATCACTGTGATTTTAAATGTATACAAGTTCACTGATTGTGGGCATCGGTCGATGTCAGTGGTTATCATGGTTATCAAAGTCAGTGTTGATATTGACGTCGCACTTTGTATGTATAGTTTGTATTGGTTTAGATTCTATCTGGATAGTAGGCGCCGGTGAATTGAGTCTTTCTAATGGTAAGGATATGTAGGGTCGATTAGCCAAGTTTTTGTTTTTGTAACGTGTCTTGCAAAAGATTAGGCGAAGATAAGTTATTATTAGTAGTAGAACCAAGAAAATAAGAATTATCGGTAGCAGAACCTGGAAGACAATTCTGGAAAGGAAAGGCGATATTAGTGGTGTTGCTTTCTTAAACGTTTATACAGGAGATGTAAAGCCATCCCTATGGCAAGGGGAAGAAGAAATAAAGTACAAGAGATGATGACAATAGTCCATGGAAAAGCCTGATGTAAATGTAACTCGGGAAGATAACTTGGTAAATGGCTATATTCATGTTGAATTAGAGCTTAAAGAGACGTCACAGTTTGTTGTATGTTTTGTAAGTTGAAGGTGAAGTTGTAGTTGGTTAGGAGTTTGCGATATTCTAAGGTAAGGCTTGCCGGCCGTATGTCTATTAAGTAAACTAAAGTCTTAAGACATGCTCCATCAAAGTACCTCTTAGATTTGTGTTACCCTCTATAATACTCTTAGCAAGTGTTGGCTTAATTAGCGCATCATTAATTTTATTATCCAATATACTTTGTGTTATTAAGAAGTAGTGCTGTTCTATGAGCTGAAAATTTAAAAGAGTTATCAGAACTTCCGTTCGTTTGTTGTTGTAGTATACATTAGTTGTAGAACCTCATGATGTGTCTGAGTACTAATTATTCAATGGCTACTGTGAAATTAAAAACAATATGGATTAGTTGAAAATTACTTTCTTTAATTTGCTGTATGTGTGTATTAAGGTTGTTCCGTCTGGTCTTTAAGAAGGTTCATAGATCTTTTTAACTTATGTACTTCATACAGCGAAAATCCACTAAATGACAAATTTGTAAGTCCCATTAGAAGACTGAATATCATTCCTTTATGCCTATGAGAGCATCCTTGCCTAAAATCGCATGGGATTATAGTATTAATTTTAGAAATAAATTGTTCCTCTTTTTCATATAATAAGGTAATTAGTTGTTCATATCCAGAACATGATACGTTTTTAAGCCCTACAGCGGAAAAGTCTAAATGTAGACGGTAAGGTATGAATTCTGTGTCATCGTAATTAATGATTGGTTTATATCTAGCGACTGTAAGTCCCAGCTGGCCACAGGTTCATTTCCACAGGTTGCCGTACTTAGCAGTATGCGGATGTAAATCGCTGATCTGGCTATTCGCTTCATCCTAAGAAAGAGAAAAGCACTATGCTTTTAAATTGATTTAGTATAGTGAAAAAATGGTGTAAGTGACTGCTCGTCTCGCAAAGAAAGTGCGGAAGGTTTTAAAATGGAATAAAGTGAAAAAAATCACCGAAAAAATCTTAAGTGGTCTTCGTTACCTGAAGAAGATGAAAGAGCGAAAGTTAGAAAAATAATATCTAATTTTGTAAAAGAGTATAAGCGGGCCACCAATGGGAAAAGGAGGAGTCATCTCACGGAGTGGCTCAATAAGAAGTTTTTAAACGGGAAGAGAGTGATTCACTTCAGTATATATTAGGTAAGTATTCAAAAGTTTTGTATACTACTATTTTGCATTTATGTTGTTGTCTTGTTAATTTTATGCTCCTCGATTTGGTCTTCGTAAAATGGCTTTAAACGGTCCATCGCAATTTCTTGAATTTGGTCCTTGAATTTAGATGGTAATTCGACTCGATATAAATTTGAATTAAGCTTCTCGAAGATTCGTGCCGGGCCTTCATAGTGAACGGTAAAATGTTCAGTTAAACCAATCTTTCTTGCGGGATAATATTAATATAACAAAATAAGGTCCTCAGGATTATAAGTTGTCTCTCTATGTTGCTTATCGTAAAACTGCATTTGTTTGTTATACGCCTTTTCCAGGTTACTTCGTACTTTCATCCTGATGGTCGGTAGTTTATCTCTATCAATTTGTATATGTTGCCTTGATTCGAACGAACATTCTGTCGGGATCCTATTTTCCTAAGCAAACAATAAGAAGCTTGCTGAACATTTGGTCCCTCCTTGTATGTAAGTGTTGATGCCAAAAGTAACGTGCGGTAAGCATCTTTCCCATTCCGTATGGTGTTTTTGTACGAAAAATTTAAAACAATTCTGTATGATGTTATTCGTCTGTTCTACTAGTCCTATGGAAGCATGATTATATGGTGGTGAACACTTATATACGAAATCGCACTTTTGTGCTAAATATTGTAAACAAGTCGCTCCATGCACTGTATGTAGGTCCCAATACAGCGTTATAAATGCTCTAAATTTGAGGATAATATCATGTTCCAAGAATTTCTCTGTTTTCCGCGTTTATGGCGTCAACTGTTTTTGCGATCACATATCGTGTAGCTTGTTCCGTGGCTACTAGTATGCACTAATTTCTTCCTTCTCTACTTAGAAAGGGTCCTAGTTCTTCATATATCCATGTTGTTGCTATCTCTCAAACCGGGTGATGTAGTAGTTCGGCCTGCTTCTTTGGTGGTAGTTTTTTAAACGTTGTCAATCCTCGTATGTGCGTATTTGTGAGCAAGATATTTTTTAAATGTGGCGTATAAAATTTCTTAATGGATGTTTTGTATGATTTTGAAACCCAAAATGGGGATTGGTCGCCTAGCAGTGGAAGGTTATGAACCACAAATTGGCTAACGACTTCGGTATACATAGAAGGTATAGTAAGCCATAATCAGGGTGGTTTTGTTTTCTATATAATGTGCCGTTCTTAAGACAAAAAAATCTTGCTGATCTGAGCATGGAGATCTTGTCCAGTTCCTTCCCCTCTGAAACAGAAATGATGACTTTGTGATTGTCACCTTTACGCTTAGGATGGAAAAACTGTCCGAGTCCTCGTGCACGTGTCCTGCATACTTTGTTAAATGTGGCATATTAAAGGATATACTGGATGTACCCTCTGTCATATTCGTGTTATTTTCTCCTGATTTGTATGTTTGTTCACCTGATCTACTTTCTGGCATAAATGGCACATAAGGAAAGTAAGAGAAAAAAGGAAGTGGGGGAGTTTATATAAATTTTAGTTGAATTTTGATAGCAAAACTTTGATAAATTTTATACTGACTTTGTGCCTGTAAAATTTTAATAAAAAGAGCGTCCCGTACAAACTCCGGTGCTCATCACCATGCAATGACTTTGGTAGAGTCAATAATGGACCGAGATTTATCCCCTTCACCAATTTATTATAAAAATTGTTAAATACAAAACGTGTTTGATTACAAATAGTAAAATAGTGCCTATCTAGTTATATCTAGATGAGAGGAAATAGGTGTTTGCACGGTGCCCCTTCTCTCAAGGCAGTCTCCAAACACTTCCGGTTCTGGTGAGTCTTGAAGGATAGCTCCCTCAGCTCAAGGCAGCTTCATGAGGGTTGGTTGTAGAAAGGACCCCTTGTCCAGTGAGACCTCAGGTAAGAATAGGTGTAACCCTAGTCCAGTGCCACCTCGGGTAAGGATAGGTGTACCCCTAGTCCAGTACTACCTGAGGGCGGTGTAGGTGATTTGATTAGTTTGACAACTGATGCTGGATTCCTCAGTGGTCCGCCTTTTATCTGTCCTCTTCGGGTCCTTGCGCGAGGTCCGTCTTCTTTTGGCTATCCTCGGTGGCTTTCGTGTCGGTTTTTCTTCTGCTCTTATGTTTATAACCAATAAAATGTGTTGTGTTGCTTTGTGCTCTTGTTCTGATTTGGGGATCCTTCCAATATAAACTCAGATGATTTGTGTAATAATATAGTAGTGAGTTCATCTTGCGCCGGGTTAGGGAAAGATAATATAAAGCATAGATTAATTTTAGTTGTTTTAATTAGGTACAGAAACCGTATTGATGTTTATTTTTTAATTTTTATATTTTATCATAAACGTCCCTCATTTACATTAACTATTAAATAATTTTATTAAACATATACCAGACGAACCTCGTTTGAGAGGTGGAAATAGTTAGGAAAGACAGGGCTCCCTTTTCCCCGTGGCTACACCCCTTTTCAATTTGATTCATATAAGCCTAACATCATAAGAACAAAGTGTGGAAGTTCATAACATTGTTGTGAAATTAACTTCAAGATAGATTCTTCGTTATTTGACAGAAGAAACGCAGTATGTTTTCCGTTTCTTTTTCTTTCACGGTTTCACTACCTCATTATGTGCGACTTTTATTCTCTCCTTCCTCCTCTAGAAGTAATTCAAAAGCATTAGACGTCTGAATGGTGTCATAAAATATCGTAACCCGTTGGATCCAATAATAATAAATGTACAAGACTCAGATTCAGACAATGACGGTGTATTAACTGGATAGACGATAGTGAAAGTAGTGTTGAAGACGAGTGCTTAGCATTTCCACTGGAAAAGTTTACAGGTAAATAATTTAGTTCTACTAGATGCACAATATATATACTTCTAGGATGCACAATCAAAATTCTTGAGTTTGCTGGAATAATATATTTACATTGTGAATATTGTTGCCAATGTATGTGTTATAATCTCTATTGGAGGAAGAGCGAGAAGGGAAAGGAGAGTCCGCAATCCGCAATACCGCGCGGAATATCTCGCACCATTGACTACTGCCTGTGATGCTTTACTTCTGAAACACACAGTAGATAAGAAATACTATATAATATCTACCCACAATTTCATTTGCTTCGGTCCACTCCTTCCTGCACTACTACGGTAATATTTATTTCTTTTTGGAGGGGGCCTTGCCCCAACACTCTTTACCACACAAAGTAAAAACACGTGTTCGTTTATTTTTTCCTAATTGTCCCTGTACAAATTTTCATTGCAATTCTCCATATCCTTTAGGAACTTTTGACTTATACTTATTTGCACTTTTGATATTTCTAATTAACGGTTTAGGAGGTCTGTGCCCCATCAAATCGTTTCTTTTGTTTTTCAGGAAAGTAACAAACATGTATTTCCTCATTTTACGTTTACAATATCTGTGCACAGTTTCATTCACTTCCGTCCACTTTTTGTTGCCCTTCATCTTCTAAATTTCAAAATTTTAGGTGGGTACCTTTGGGCCCTAAAACCATTTTTCAGCAGAAAATAAAAGATATACATATTCATTTATATTTTGCGTATTCTCCATATCCTTTAGGAACTTATGACGTATACGTATTTCTACTTTTGATATTTCGCAATCAACGCTTTAGAAGGTCTGTGCTCACCCAACCGGTTTTTTCGTTTCTTTTTCCAGAAAAATACGAAACACGTATTCCCCCATTTTACGTCTACAACATCTGTGAAGTTTCATCCACTTCGTACACTTCTTCTTGCTCTTCAGAGATCAGGTTTCAAAATTTTCGGTAGGTACTTTCCCTCCTAAAACCGCTTTTCGCAGAAAATAAAAAAAAAAACAAATATTCGTTTATTTCTTGAATGTTGTTGCTACACAAAGTTTCGTTGTAATTCTTCGTGTTCTTTAGGCATTTCACTGTTATTAGCACTTTTTATATTTCGTGATCTAAGATTTGGACTAGTCCGTGTCCCACCGAATAGTTTTTACAGGAAAATACGAAACACGTATTCACTCATCCTACGTCTCCAATATCTATGCACTTCTTCATTCATTTCAGTCAACTTTTTCTTACCTTTCGGGCGTTAACTTTCAAAATTTTGAGTAAGGGCTTTTGCCCCTGAAACCTTTCTCCGCAGAAAATAAAACAATCCCTATTCCTCTGTTTTTGCCTATTGCATCTGCAAAGTTTGGTTGCAATTCTTCATGTTCTTTAGATACTTCTGATATACGGTTATTTGCACTTTTGAAATTTAGTTATCAAGGGTTTGGAGGGATCCGTGCCACACCCAACCGTTTCTTTTAGGAAACTACGGAGCATGTATTCCCTCATTTAACGTCTACAATATGTGTACACAATTTCATTGACTTCGGTCCATTTCCTCTTGGTTTTCATGCGTCAACTTTCAAAATTTGGGTAGGAGCTTTTGCCACTTAAAACCTTTTTCCGCATAAAACAAAAAAACAAGTATTCGTTTATTTTGCATGTAGTATCTACCTGCCAAATTTTATCAAAATCGAAATGTTACACTTGCGAAGAGTTACATGTTAATGTAAAGTTTCTTGTAACTACCAATGAAGACTCCTATATGAGCTTCCTGTCAGTAATGAGAAATGTAGGCTTTCATAATCGTAGTGATATATTTGACAAAGATTGAATACTCTTCTAGTTAAAACTCTTTTACCGTAATATTATACGTACTGTTCTATCACTAGATAATAGATTATATAATTTTTCCAGGAAATATGCTACTAAGTAATATGGCGCTAGTTTAAACATGTATGCTAGACAAAATATTATGAAGAATTGAATTTTATAATCATGTTAATAAATCAAATCACAATTACATTGTTCATAAGTTTATTATTTATTGTTATATTTACACAATTGAACCCATATTTATGCAGTGTTTTCGTAAATTTTGTTTTCTCTTATCGGTAAACCTTATAATGGAATTACACTAATTTTCGTTCTTTTCCGTTAATCGAAAATTAGAAGACCGGTGTTACCTTATTTTAGCTAAATTTGTGAATATGTGGAGAAAGAAAATAATTTAATATATTGTACTATCATAACATTTAATATCGAATTTTTATTTCGTTTCTGAAAAGCACAACGAAATACTAAAGCAGATTAATTTGACAATGTATTAATTCCATTTTGTAAATAACAAACTATTGGTCCTTTAAGAGAAACGTATACAAGCACTGAAAGTTATGACCAGATCATGGATAAGTGACTATCGAAGAAAACCAAATGTTATTGACACAACAGTGATTCTCTTGCGTTTTGAGAACAGTTGGGAATATATTTGATGAAAGAGGTAACAGCCATTCTTCAAACTTGTTAATGATATCGATAACGTGATACATTCTCTATTGACTGCACATCAAACAATTGTTGATCTTTCGGGACTTAATGTAAATAAGTTGACATTAGTTTTTTTACGTGAACCTCCTGCAATTTCATTTCTTAAGTGCTTCAAAACCTCACAATTATACTCATTTTATTGACGACAGTTGACAAAATGAGTTTTTAATGGACGAAAAAGGCAAGCATAAGAGTTTACATTGAGCCCTGCAAATATATTGTATTGCATTATATTAATAATATAACTATTTTTCAGTTAAACATTGAGGAAGGGGAGTAAAAGTTAGTATCACATTTATGTCAAATTTGATCGGAAACTCAAGCGCTGAAGCCGTCAAACCTTACTGAAACATCTTGTACTATCATATTTGGCAATAAGAAATCGGCCAAAGTTATTGATTTGTTACTTGGAAGGCGATCGAAAGGAAATCCCATTGCTCGTGCATCTGGATACATCCCGTCTGGAATACCACAATAACTATGTGCTGGTACGCACCCATAATCTGGACCATTAACCTCTTGCTCGACCTGTAATCCAAGAATAAGGTAAAAAAAATAAAATAACAATATTACGGATACATATTTCACAATTATTTCATATGTCCACGTAAGTTATGGGTCATAAAATTTTCAGCTTAGTAATTTAAACAAAAAGAATTTTCATTTTTTTAAATGTTGAAGTAAAAAAAATAATAATGACTTCCTTCATCAATTGGGAAACATGCAATTCCATTTTAACATTGGTTCAAACGTAACCTAATAAGAAATTATGCCGTTGTAATTATGAATAATAACGGTTGTAAGGAATCTACTTTATTCTATGGGTTTTTACGATTTACGAGTTTAATTCTAGCGATCACTGACCAAAATCCCATGTGATCAAAACGTTGCAGCTCACTATGTGGGTGAAACTAAATCGCGTGAATCAAATATTGTTATGCCGAAATTCCTAGGCTAAAATCTCGTCAGAATAAAATTTTGCCAATGATAATCTGGAGTGAAAATAATAATAATAATAATAATAATAATAATAATAATAAATCCTTAAAACACATTTTTCCGAATACGCTCACTTTATATATCTAGATGCATAAAAATTGACGAGCTCCTCAAAATATAAAATAAACCGAAATTAATGATAATATCATCAATCAAATATATTTAAGTTAAATAATTTGATGATAGTAAACCTAGGGTTTTACATGAAGTTAACAATATAAGCCAGAAATTCGAATATGTCATGACTATGTTAGATAAAGAGGAGCATAATCTCTAGGGGGAAATCAGAATAGATGGTTTAATACGGGAGATCACACAGGGGTCAGATAGAAGAAAAGGAAATAGATAGGTGGGCGTTACAAATGGGGAATAGGCAATACCTATATACAGAATATATCTATATACAGGCCCTAATATACAGAAATACTCATTCTTGATTGAGCGTACTCAAAATAAGTTTTTAAGACTTCTTACACTTAAAAAAACAAAATTCTATCCAAAATTTGAAAGCTACATTAACCTTGTTGAAAATTTTAAATTTGAAACATTAGAACTCAGGAGAAGAAATATTGATTTATTATTTTTACACAAAATCTTTCATGGTAAAATATACTGTCCTAATCTTAACGAACAAATATGTATCCAAGTACCATACACTAAATGGCGCACTGCTTCGAAAAATACATTTTTTTATATGACAGCGAAAACAAACTTCTTAAGCAGAACTCCTATATGGAGAGTTAGTGCAACCTACAACAGGTTAGTTAAAGAAAATTTCAACCTGGATGTACTGGCAATGGATGTAAGTAGTTTTAAGAAGTCTATTAATTCTGTAAGACAATTATTACCAATAGCTTTATTAATCTATATAATCTGTGTAAAGTATATACTATGTAACACTGTAATTAGGCCTGCGCTTGTTGTGTTATATATCAATAAATCAAATCAAATAAAAAAAACTTTGCCAATAGAATCATATATTTAAATAATGTTTCCATAGAAGCTGTTCGTTGAGAAATATGTTCCATATTATTATTATTATTATTATTATTATTATTATTATTATTATTATTATTATTATTATTATTATTATTATTATTATTATTACTATTATTATTATTATTATTATTATTATTATTATTATTATTATTATTATTATTATTATTATTATTATTATTATTATTATTTGTGGTTCGTAATTAGCCCTAAAATGTTCGCCCGAGGACTCTCATTCCACAATGAACGAAGTTAATTTACTAGCACGGAAATCACTCATCTCAATTCTCGATTTCCATACCTAAAACAATAAACTACTGTATATCAGAGTACAATTGCACTTCCAAACGTTCACTATCATTAGAAATATTAATTTTTACAATGTAATTTATTTTTATATTTCACAACATACAGTACTTATTTGCATGCAGAGTGTCAGTCCGCAGCGACTACTTATGAAAAATAATTGTACACGCTGCAATAGCAATGTAAATTTTTCTTTCGCTGTTCTTGCGGATAATCGAAACTACATACATTATACATATCCATACATATATATATAAGCGTGTTTCAAAACAATACCGGTACTTCCATACACAAAAAAATGTAGAGGCTATTTGATTACGCGCATATGATTTGAAGTACTCACCAACTACCTTTATACAAATTGTTGCGAAAGTATCGAAGAATTCTGAAACATGGATATTTGGATAGGGTACATACTAGCTCCTGAGCGAAGTCTTGAACCGACTATGGTAGGTCCCATAGTTTTGGAGCTATTCACCTTTAAAGTTCATTTTCTCATGTTTTCGGCAGCCTATAACTCCGAAATGAAACATTTGCGCATCCAGGTTGGTCTATACATTTTGTCTTATTTTGGTGTTAGGTGGATTGTCAGTGTTGTTTTGAAACATCTTGTATAATAGATGAACCAGAAACACCTTTGGAGTTGGCAGTCTATGATTCCGTGCCAGTTGACTTGCCCAAACTTGCCTTAATTTGGCCTTAAACGAGAACTGGATTAATTGCCTTAACTTGGCCTTCATCTCCGAACTTTAGTACTAATACGTCGCTTTAGACATGAGGATTACAAAACCGATGAATCCGTAAAAAATTTAAGGGAAAGAATGTTTCGAAGGTTGAAGACGAAAATAACGGGGTTGCATTGTTCCCTGAAATAGGTGTGTAAGGTGTCTATGTAGAGATTTCTTTGTATACTTAATCAAATAAAAGCATGGTCAGGTCAAATAAGAGAAGAAATTTAAAAAATAATGGCCGTCCAAACTTTCGAAACATTTATAACTTCTACAATTATTAATCGATCGGAATGAAAAGTGATCCAAAATTGCATTTTGCTATATAATAGTCGAGGGTGAAAATCGGAATAATCCATGGACAAAAATTAAGTTTGCAACAATATGTGTTTATGTTCCATATTGTTTGATCTGTTTTCCTATAGTGCTTTTGCACAGAATATGACCTTGTATTTTTGTTCACAAATAACTTCTCTGTTCCTTTGGCAATGCAATTAATACATTTTCATATAACCTTTTCTTATTTTCTACGAACTAAACACATCATACATTTGCAAGTAATATCGCAATTTTGTTCTTCGTGTCAAAGGAGTTTGCTATTTCTTAAAGCCCCTATTTTTTCCGGCACCAGGTAAAAGATACACCACTCACCTCAACATACAACACCAGTTTTATTCGCTTTGGTGCATCATTCGTAATATTCAAATGCAATTTTCAAACATATTCACTCGCAACAACCCCGACAATCCACAAAATATCAGAGCACCAGCTTTCCACTTACCCCTCGATATCACCGGAACGATTGAGATCGAGGGTTTTCCTCTCTATTGAAATTCATTGCTCACAAAAACACTTCGATTGCGCATAAAATGGTCCATAATTTTGTGTCACACTTGAGTCGGTTTCCTTGTTAGTAATTTTATTTTTCACTCATTCTCATCTACTATGCCGACAAAAGCTGATTAACGGCATTGGCAGTTGGGATGTTCATCTCTACAATGAACACTATGTATCTGACACTAATGATGATCATATTTTTATTTATTTTACAACTTCCCCATTACCTACTTATGTGCATACCGATATACGCCATTATTACAAACACCGTATACATGGAAAAATATTAACGGTAGAATTAAATTATATGATTGAATTTCATGTTGCCACAAACCTAAGTTGTGGCTATCAAAGTCGGTAAATTTGGACCTGACGGTTGAAAATACCATGGTATTAATAAGTTGCTTATTCAGGCAAACATTACGTCAATTATTAGATAAGTTACAATTTAGATTTTCGCCGTGTTATGCTGTTCAAACTTTATTGTTCCGTCCTAAAAAGAAACTTTTTGCAAAGTTGGCGATTTTGGAAGGAAATGAAGTAAACCATGGAACTCAAAGAAATTGAATTATTCTTAGTCATCAAAAGTTACTATAGTATATATTAATTTATGTAAACCTCTCTACTCCAGACATCCCAATGTACCCCAATGATAGTTTTAAGATCTTACTGCAGTCGTTCTCGATATCAGCATGGAGGAGGTCAGAATTATTATTCCCAAATGTGAAGACATAAAGTATTAGATTTCGAGAGAAATAGAAGATCGTTGAGGAAACAATATATTTACAAAAGTAGAAAAATATTAATGTATGTTTTCTAAAACTCATTCTGTTTCTTTTTCATCATAATGTCTCAGCATCATTCAATAACCTAAGAAATAAACAGCCATGTAGGAAAATTTAAGCTAACAGTTTCAATAATTTCTCATTCTATCATAATTAATTACTTCTTTAACTGTCGTGAACACATTTTTCAACATAAAATTTTCATCCTCGTTACTACGACCAGAAACCAGAAATTTGTTCCCGTCTGTCTCTGATATCCGAATGCTGCAAAGTCGTGAAAATTTTGAAATTTATCATTCACGATTGTTATAAGAAGGAGGTCCTGATATTCAGAACTTCAATTTCCTACAATTAAAGATAATCGTATAATACATATATGCTCTTTATATGTACGGGTTATTAATAATGTTCAGTACTTACACGATCATATTCATAATTTGAAATCATGACAAAGAGTTCAGCATCGAAGCCTTCTGGAGTGCCTTTCGGAATCAGAAGATGCTGTGGCCAACTGCATCTGCAATACTCAACGTTGGAATTTGGGTTTCTGATGTTTTCAAAGCTATCCTCAATTGGAACAGCAACTGAAGAATTAATTGACCTACGCTCAATCACTGTAACGGTATTCGCATTCACTGAAAGAGAAAGTAGGGAAGAGTTAATTGTAGTGTGAAAATCTGTATCAATTGCCCATATTACTAATAAGTTATGTATCTATTACATTTATTATTTTTATTTATGCAACGCTAACTTCAACTATAAGTAAAGCTAGAACAAAATTATAAGACCTTTCAAATAAAAGATAAAACATCATAACGGTGTAAGCAACCTTATAATGTAAGTTTATAAAGGACAACTCCACACAAGAAAGCTTATCTGCTAAAGTGATGTAAACAGAATAATGTTACGTTGCCCCTGATATAGTTGTTTATATTTACATTCTTTCTAAGCAAATTATGAGGTCAAACAATGAATATTCAAATATTCGTCGTAACATCTCACAAATGTTTTCCACAAATCTATTATTGCTGTGAGAAGGACGAGTACTCCTGATAGTATATATATATATATATATATATATATATATATATATATATATATATATATATATATATATATATATATATATATATATATATATAGGGTGCTCATGCATCAATGACGGAAAATGCGGGAGATGAATCCACAGGCAGAAATAAGCAAAAAATGTCATATGAACATTGGATGAATCTGAAATGTCACCTTACGAGGCGGCAATTTGCATTATCGCAAGAACGGAGAGAAGTACGAATGTAGGGTCAAAAGATATCAAAGGAAACCCCTTTCGAAGAATCCAATTATGCATAAGTGATGGCGAAACAGTGGCGGCGCCAGAGGCGGCACAAAGAAAGTGAATGAAACATGGAGAAAAGTGAATAATTTACACTGAACAATTGTAGGAGGGAAGTTACATGAAACATGCAGCGACAAATGTTAGTGAACAAAGGCAACAATGGCTACGCTGTAGGATCACTATCGGAGGCGGAGTGTAGGAATACAATATCTTTGTAACGGAAAGAAATAGGAATGTCGGTTCAAAAGATATCAAAGGAACCCCGTATACGAAGAATTCAAATATGTATAAGTGATGGCGAAATAGTGGCAGCTCGAGAGGCACAAACGAAGTGAATAAATCGAGCACAAATGTGAACAATTTACACTGACAAACTGTAGAAGGGGATATTACATGGAACATGTAGCAACCAATGTTAATGATCAAAGGCAATAATCGCTACGCTGTAGGGACACTATTGGAGGCGGAAAGTAGGAATACAGTATCTGTATAACGGAGAGAAATAGAAATGTCGGGTAAGAAGATATCAAAGGAACACCCATCCGAAGAATCCAATTATGCATAAGTGATGGCGAAGCAGTGGCGGTGCAAGGGACACAAAGAAAGTGAATGAAACGCGGAAAAAAGTTCTAGCACAGATGTTGTTCCGGATGAGGCATTCACACGAGATGGCATCATAAATGCCCATAATGGCCATCGATGGGCACCTAACAACCTGCTGAGAATTGTAGAGGCGAAGCATCATCAGTTTTGCAATTACATGTGTGGGCTGGTATTATTGATGACAACATTGAGACACCACTTCTTAACACAGCGATTGAACGCAAGCTCCAGTTTCTGACCTAGGGCCTATTTATTCTGCTTGAAGTCGTGCCAAGACACGACAGTGTATGTTGTTTATGTATGATGCCATTCCTGCCCATTCATGTCACATTCTTCGTTCATATCTGAACGAAACATTTCCACGCAGGTAGATAGATCCTGGTAGCAGACGGACATGACTCCCACGCTCACCCGATCTGATTACCCTAGATTTTTTCCTGTGGGATTACGTGAATGGTCTCGTTTATACATGGCCCGCGCATGGCATTGAAGATCTTCGCTAGCGTGTGTGAGCTGCATTTGCCACACTACGGCAAACGCCAGCGTTATTGACAAAAGTCAGAGAATTCTTACGTCATCGTGTAACTGCTTGTCTCGAAGAACAAAGAAGACATATTGAACACCTTCTGTAGGACAGAATAATCTTGACCACAGTAAGTAGAATACCTCTTGTTTTTACAGTACACTGGGTCTCATCCTCCATACGTGTTTTGTACGATTTGAACATTTCATCACTAACAAGGTTACATCTTATATTGAGAGTAGAATTGCCCAATCAAACAATGTGCAATCGATAGAGGAGTGAAGAAAGGTGAGAAATCCAAAGTTTTACGGGCCGACACCCAAATACACAGGAAATACGAATCTAGAATCATGTGAAGATAGCAATGCTAAAGATACACTGACACAGAAAGAACTTCAAAATGATTAAAGTAATCAAAATGACATTTACACAACTGTATAGTAAGCAAACATTGTACCCACATCATTTCAGTTTTGTCTGTTTTGTGTGTATGCCTGGCTTCCTTTACACAGATAAGGGCCACCATCCACAGCCTCTTGAAATTTGGCTTTTTCGCGATTTTGGACGGCCCTAGCTCTGAAACTATGCACTTTTCGCCATAGATCCATTTGAACTTTTTCTCTTATTTTGATGTGAGGAATCATCTCTTAAAGTTTGTCCGTACAGTTCATTAACACCCTGTATATTAGAATAACATATTTCTTCAAGTTCATTTTACTTACACGTATAAGTGAATTTATCAAGTTCAATCATTAAGTCTTTCTGATCTTCAAACCGTAAGCGACGTCCATTTCCATCGTATTTTGGTGCCATAAAGATACGAACAGTTCCAACTAAGTCTTCGTTATTTTTATTTCTAGCCTGAAAACAATAGCTACATTACAAATCATGACACACAATATCGATAAATATGTTAACTTACTATTACTCTCGGTGGTCGCACATTATATGAATAACGTCCCATTCAGATTGCTGTTTACCCATACATTGATTATATCATTACATGAAGAATACAATCAAGTTCACAGACCATTCTCTGCGTCTAATTCATATGCACTGGAGCATCAACACATTAATGGATAACAATTGAAATAGTCAGAATCCAGAAAAGATCAGAAGATAATTAAATGTATTCAGAAGAATTTTCTCTTGTAGTCAACGAGATGAAGTTCTTAACAGGATAGTCGAATTTGAACGTACTTGGTTTACGAGAACCAACGGCGCTAATATATTTTTGGCATTAATATAATATAAAATTGGATATTGTTGTACTTAAAGAAATCCACACAATACTGGTTTAATGTTTTCAACACTGCACATATCTCGTGACGAATTCTCTAGTATCTTAGAAGCATCTTCTTGTTTCTTGTCTATTAAATTTCCTTTGTTCTAAAGTAAGTATTACCATGTAAAGAAATTATGTGTTAGTTGTTAGGCAACAATGTAATAAACCAATATAGAAATTTAAAAAAATAAACTTATTTCATTAATATGTCTTGTATAAGTTATCACAGTCAATAGTCGCTATTGTAAACAAAAGTAGCAATGATATGATCTGAGAATATAACTGGATATTAGTATTGAGACTCATTCCGATGTTCAAGAAAGCACGCCTAAGCATCGTCGGCAATATGAATTGACGTAATGTTAATTGAAAAATTAACTAATTGACCATAGAATATATGGCACATTCAGTCATGTTAATCTTTTTTGTTCAAAGTGATGATCTTAGTTTATTTTCCACCTGATACAACCTGTGAGAGGCAATGCAAGAAGTGTCCGAGTACACTTTCAAGCTGCTATTAAGAATACAAGTCTCAGAATTATACATGAAAATTAACATATCGCCACATACTTCTAATATATATATATATAAGCGTTTCACGGCAAGCCAAGACTGGTCACTGACTAACTGAAAAAGACTAATACTTTTAGGATTTCCGTCTCTTCTCATATCACTTTGCGTATTGCAATTTCTTTCATGTTAGGGGGCGCGGTGCCTCAGCAGTAGAGCGTTCACCTCCGGTGCTTTGGGTCCCTGGTTCGATCCCAGCTCGCGCCGTGTTGACTTTGTGGTGGACAAACACCTTGCTCGTGGGTTTTCTCGAGGTTCTCCCGTTTCCTCCCACTTTCTTCGTTCCACCATTTCACTCATCTCTCATCATCACCGTCTCCTTTAACCTAACCGGCGTGACCGTGGGACGTAAAACTTAAAGATTTCATGTCATTTCAATTTTTTTCTTTCATGTTGCATCAGAATATAATAAAAATAGAACGACCCAAAGAGTTGAAAATCGTAGAGAACCATCCTTCTTCAGCCAAACGTAGCAAAGTAAGTCTGTGAACTGTAACAGTAGAGAGATATTTCGAAGTAATGCTATTGAATAAAGGTAAAATGAAATGAAATGAGATCTTTGAGTTTTCGTCCCACGGTTATGCAGGCTAGACTAAAAGAGACGGTGATAATAAGAAATGAATGAAATGGTGGAATAAAGAAAGTGAAAGGAAACCAAATAATGCCGAAGAAACCCAAGCACACGGTGTTTGTCTGCCACAAAGTTCACTTGGCGGAAGCAGGGTTTGAATTCGGGAACCCATGCACCAGAGGTGAACGCTCTACCAGTGAGCCACCGCGGTCTCTTACTGAATAAATATATGTACAATTTTCTACAAAAGATGAACATCAACCTTTATTTGAAACGACCTACACTCTTATTCACAATTGTAATTTTATCAAGCAAATCTCATTTTCTTAAGCCAATTTAGAGCATTATTTGTAGTCGACGTCTTAGAATTTTCTATGTAAGGTCAGAATATGAGCTTCTTAATCGAAGTGAGAAGTTATGACTTTTGAACTTAAAAACACTACGCTGAAGACTTAATGAAGAGGCCTTGTAGATTTTAATTACAGTTACTGCATAACATTGTGAGGTATAAATAATATGAAAATTACATCATATAAATTATTACCATACCCTTGTCTTCCTCCCAATTAATCTCAGAGTGCAAAAATAAGTCAAAATTGAAGCATTTCCACGAATGACGCTGACAGTACAATTAAGTGAAACTGAGAAAAGTGAAGAAAACTATAGTATGCTTGTTATATACAGAATGTTGAGTGCAGAATTTGCCAAGTGTCATATCTTGCATAAAAGAGAAACGATCTTTTCATTGTATATCAATCATGTTGTGCAGAGAATAATTCCATTTGGAACTGAGTAAATTTGAAATTGTATCATTCAGCGTTACTCGCAAGAATGCTTCAATTGATATAGTAAGTATCTTATTGTATTATTTTTCTAAAGCATTCTTTTTATCAGTTTTAAACTTTCGTATTTGATTACTTTTAAAATGACGAATTTAAAAAAAATTAGTTACAATTTTCAGCAATTTAATATTTGCATATGAGCAGCTTGGATTCCAAGTGGTGTAACTACTCCAAAATTGAAATTTTCCAGACGGGAGCTTTGAACTACAACACCTCATATAAATCGCATCAAGAGAATGTTTTCACTATCAGTATAAGAAAAATCAACTTCATAATTATGTATTGGTCGCAGGTGTAAGAAAGAAAATAAATTTCTCACCTTATGTCTTTCATTTGTGCTAAATTTCAAGTTCGAATATCTGCAAGAAGTACCCTATGGGTTCTAAGTCCTTTCAAGAAATGACGTAAAACTATGTAATTTTTCACTTATGCCCTTAAATTTCCTCCATCAAGTAGGAAATTTTGAGTTTCCAGACTGACTCATTCCCCACAGACTGACGCACAAAACCTACACTTGTGAGAAATTTAAAATTTACGTGCTATATTCAGAGTCGCCTTAGCGACATAATAAAGATTTAACAAAAATATGATAATAACTTCGGTCGTTAGCAAAATGTTTGTGAGGTTACCTTTATATCGAAAAATACCAACCGACATTTTATTTCGGAGGATTTTACGAAAATATTGAGAGAAGTCGAGGTAAAAATGAGTAATTTTATTTTATCTTGACTTATTGTAACGCTCATAGGCAACATTTCAGTATACTTATGACTACTCTGCAGTGACTACACTGTAAAAAATGAGGTGTTGAAACAGCACAAAGTGACTACCACTTTACCGTGTTACTTGTGTGTTAATTCACCACCAAGACATCGCCTTCCGAGCAGGGTTGAATTCAGGGGGTAGCCCGGGGGGAATATCCCCCCCGAAGAAAATTCATTTCTCCCCGGAGAAACTAAAAAAATTTCGGTCACAAAATGTAGAAATTACTTCACCCAATTATTTGCTTTCTTTCCGTGTACGTGCAGACGAAATCCGATCTCTCAATATACATATAAATGACGCAGAACCATTCTATATAAATATTAAACATGTAACATCTAAGATAGAACACCAAATAGTCAGTAAAACTTGTATTTCTTAACTCTATAACCGAGTTTGGCAGAACATGAAATTGTTAACTGTTGAAGAAAGGTTTGTATTTTAGTAGGTACTATACTCTCGCCCTATATTATATATTAGTAGGTAGCACTAGCACAGATTGAGATAGGAAAGGAAAGATAGGGAAGATCTTTCGATCATTCCATATGATCTGTGATGTCAGCAGATTTCAGTTCTTGAAAATGTACAGTTCTTGCATTATTTGAAATAGAGCGCCTAAATCCCATTTCTCCCATCGGAAGTAACAGACGTAAATGTTTTTACGATTGTTAAAGTAAACACACTTTTCTTTAATTAGAAATAATTCAGTTAAAGGGTGAGATTCAGAGTGTGTCATTTAGAGGGATCAGGAAGGAACAGTTATCCCTCCTTGGTTAGAGATTTATAGAGAATTTATCAATATGATACAGTATATGAGTAAAAGATTGCTATTGAAGGTGATGAAGATCCTGCTCAGTGCCGTGCCATGGGGGAGGGGCAAGTGGGGCGACGGCACCGGGTGCCGAAGTAATGAAGTAATGGGTCTGTAAAATTCGGGAGGGAAACAGAAAAGAAAAGGAGAAAAGAAAAACAGGAATGAAACGCGTGCACATATATAAAATGAAAGGAAAAAGGTAATGAAAAGTGCTCCAAATCAAGGAAAAGCAGGGTTTACTTTTTAAAATTTTCTCATGTTTCACGGCTGGTCTGTAGACCTCACTCATATATACGGGTGTCATCGTATACTCTCGCGCCAAGCGCTGATTTTCCACGACACGGCACTAATCCTACTGAAGATTTCGTAAACTAAACTATTGATGCAGTGAAGAAACCAAGGCTAATATGCTTGATTTAGAATCAGAAGTATGAGAAAGGATGATAACTTTTTGTTAAGATATTCCTATGTATGTTTGTTTTAGGACAAAAAATATTTCAATTAATTTAAATTTTTTTAAAAACTTCTATATTGGTAACAAACAGTAACTACTGAATATAGGAAATAATAGTAAAAATAGTTACTGTAAATGGCAGTTAAAGTTTAGTGTAAAATATTTTTGCCAGTCTTTATTTAATGTTTTAGATAAAATTAAACGATTGTTTTTTTTAATTATAATCTCTCATTGAATATTTAGCAGCAATTAGTATTAATCTCAATATTAGGTAAGATGTGGATATGAATGGAATTGTTAAATATGCTGCTTTCTTGCAAAAATACAGAAAAACAACCCTTCTCCCCCGAGGAGTTGACATTCCCCCCGGGTGAAAATGTCTGAATTGAACACTGCTTCCGAGTGTATCAGAAATAACTCATTACTACCTGATAGAATTTGCAATCGTATTTATCGTTTAATTTGAGCAAAGCTTTGCGAAATATTTTGGTACTTATGCCAAGTAACTAATAATGTTCTATGTTTTCTGTAATCGGTCACAATAATATTGTTATAAGCGTGTGAATCGTCTAACAATAGTTACACAGGCAACAGTTCTGCCATCTTATGTTCATATATGCTAAGACACAAGAATAACAGATAAAGAAAACAGATAGAAGCACAGCTATTTGTGTGAGAGTTGTCAGATGATTAAAAGGTTTACAACAATATTATTGTGACCGACAGTGACGACGCCAGAGGGTGGCAAGGGGGCGAGCGCCTCCCTAGTAGCTACTTCTGCCCCTCTGACTGCCACCTAGACTGCCCCCAGACTCCTACAATCTTTAAACATTCTATATGTAGTATTTTAAATCAGTATCATAACCAATCTCATTGTCAAATTGTAGTCTACTTTCCATGCATTTAATATCTGGCAGATTAGTCCTCAAGCTTTCTTCTTTGAGCGTCTGGGTATCCAAGCATATTTCTGTTTTCTAATTTAGCGCCTTTTGAGGTAAATTTGGTTATACTTCTTTCTTATGATTTTTAATTATTGTGCCTAACGAACAATACTAGATTTGGTCGATTTGTTTTCTTCTCATTGGATCAACCTCGAAGGGAACAAAAGAAAGGTAAAAACAGTTACGTAACTTGTTTGTATTTATCCAGGTTTGAAGTTTTCTTTTTCATACTTTGTTTTATTTAAAGGTTCTATACTTCTTTTTTTCTGAAACATTATTCTCGGCTTTCAATATTCAGAATATGTGTCTATAACAGCTTAGTTTGCAACTACCAGGGCTTAAGTTTATGAAGGGGATAAAGAGTTGTGTTTTCCCTTCCTGCAAATGATAATAATCAATTTATGGAATTAAATTGATTCCCAATGACACATATTATCAGAGTGCTGTTCTTTAGTTAGTAATTGGTTTATACTAGTGCTCCCTTACTTATTTTGTTTCAAAGTACTGACATGAAGTCTACCATATTGACTAGAAACTTCAGAAAAATTCGCAGCCCAATCCAGGAGTGTACGTGAAATGGTGAAGTTTTACTTATTCTACACTTTCCCCGAGAGTCAGTATACTACCTTGTACAGTGCTCCAGTTTTTGCAGGGAAGTTAAAAAATCTGAAGATTTCCTCGCACCACTGTTTGTAGCACTACCCCTATCAGACATGAAATGGCATCCTTTCAAGTGTTATTTAAGTTTGGGAAATAAGTACACATAAATCTGCGGAATAAGAATGATGATCTAGACATTTAAATCCTAGATTATGCAATGTCAGTTGTTTTTGCAGGGGCTTGATAGACAGGTGTATTCTCATGAAGGAACAGAATTCCTTTCTTTTCATTTTCTGCGGCGTTGGACTTTGAAGTTTTCTTTCAGTTTTGTAAGTAATGTAGAGATTCTGGATTAAATATCTGACCGTTGCGGAGATAGTCTATGAGTACGACACCATACTTATCCCAGAAGAATGTTGCAAACAGTTTCTCAACCTACTTCTGTGTCTTGAACTTCTTGGGGCGATGGAGAAATGAGTGCTACTACTCCATTGACTGTTGTTTCGATTCAGGATCATAGTGGTACAACCATATTTCATCTATGGTTACTATTCGTCACCAACATTAATCAGCATTACAATCAAATTGGAAGAATACTTCTCTTAATGCCGTCACTCTTTTATTCTCCTGACAGATATTTTGGGAACCCATTATGTCGAGAACTTGAGCATACCCAAGCCATTCTGAATTATGCTACCGACGAGTTCCAAAGAAATGCCCAGAATCTCTGACACAAGTTTTGCTGAGAAGGTAAAAACTGAGAAAGCGGGGTGCAGCCAGACCTCAGACTATAAAAAGTATATCGTGAGTTTACTATACACTTCAAAAAACTATATAAATAATAGCTTAAATTATTTTTGTCACTCAAAAACTGGGGTGGCCTAGGCCCACCGGCCCCGGGCTGTATCCACCACTGGCTGAAATGCTGCAATTTTCAAGAATAATGTCACAAATTGCATCCATGATTTCGGGAAGAGTCATTGCTTTTAATGATCCTGGATGTAAAGAATAATTTGTTGAGAAATCGCCACGTTTATACTAAGCCACTCACTTCTTCACCACTGTATATAACGGAGGAGAGACCCGTGGTGTTTCACTGATTTCCTAATTAATTTACTTCGGTGACTTTCCTTGGTGGAACAAAAAAGTTATAACAGTTAGGATTTGGATGTTCGTAAAATTATCTGTTTGGGCACACATAATCACTTCAGAGGCCTGAGAAACAATAAGAATTTCCTTATTATGAAAATTTGTATTTGTACATACAGAGAAATGTTTTTCTCAACTACGGTTTCATTTTTCTATCTAATACCTACACTCCTTCTGGATTGGACTACGACATTTTCAGCAGCTCCTCGTAAATTCTCTCTCTGGCTCTCTCTCTGTCTACATATATATATATATATATATATATATATATATATATATATATATATATATATATAAAGAGAGAGAGAGAGAGAGAGAGAGAGAGAAAGACGTAGCATATAGTACTAGACGAATGTGTTGCTTGTAGCATACGCGAAAGTAATTCAATTTATGTTTAGGCTTCAAAGGTTTCATTGAAAAATATTTCATGTGCAGACGTTACTTATTTGTTAGTTACAAATTTTACTTGAAATAAGTTTAATTTATAATCATATAGGTCTAATATGAAAACAGCAACGAAATTACACAATGTAATGTAAAATAAGTCAAACGTAATAAATATGTCATTTTTGGTATGGCAAATAGCCGCCCCCCGAAAATGTATCTGCCCCTCCTTTGCCCCCCTAAGAAGGTAAAGCTGGTGTCGTCAATAGTGACCGATTACAGAAAACATAGAATATTATTAGTTACTTAGCATAAATGCGAAATATGTTTCGCAAAGCTTTGCTCATACCAAACAATAAAAAAACAATGTAAATACTTACAGCCAGTAACGAGGTATTTCTGATATGATCTGAAGGCGATGCGGCTGGTGTTGAATTTACACACAAGTAACACGCTAAAGTGGTAGTCATTTTCTGTTAGTTCAACACCTCATTTTTTGCTGTGTACTATTTATTCATTGCTCATCGTTGCCTTTCCCTTTAGCCTAGCCAGCAGAAATATGAGTCGTAAAACTTAAAAATTCCATTTTATTTTATTCAAATTATTATTATGACGCTGAAAACGATTCTGTATGGGGACATATTCAAACTTTTACCGTTGTCTCAATTGTAAGTTTTGCTTTCCTCCCTAAGTTTCCATCCTGGAGGCGTATATTTCAAGCTTTTCTCTTATATTTCTACTACGAAACCTACATTTGTGCAAAATTTCAAATTTCCATGTCCATAGGAAATATTTTCTAAGTTTTGAATCATTGTCCTAAGTAACATGACAATGTGAAATTTATCCCCTTTCTACTTAATTTTCTTCCTTGGACAGGAAATTTCCTGTTTTCTGCTTTTCTCTTTTATTTGTGTCACAAATCTAAAATTAGTGAAAATTTCAACTTTTCATGTTTACATGGAGTACCTTATAGGTTTTGAATCAAGTGCCATAACCTTGTCCACTAATTTTCTTCTTTGTACGGGAAAATTTAAGGTTTTCGAATTTATCCTTTATTAGTATCATAAATCCTACCCTGGCAAATTTCAAGTTTTGATACCTATAGAAACCACCTTATAAGCTTTGAATAAAGTGACGAAATTTTGATCATGTCCCCGAATTTTCCTTTGGAAGGAGAAATTTCCAGCACTCGAAATTTTGATCTATATATCACAAACCTAACACTTGTGCTAAATTTCAACTTCTCAGGTCTACAGGAAGAAGTCCAACATAGGTTTTGATCAGTGAGTGCTAACGTTTGACTTTTTTAAGGGATTTCATGACATCGTATTTCTTAAAAGGTTGGTAACAAAACATTGAAAATTTGTAGAGATTTTTTCTTGAGGATTAGTGCGCAACTAGTTTTCGTTGCACTGTCTTTATGGAAAGCGAAATTATGGAAGTACGAAGAAACCTGAGTTGCTTCGCGTAGTATATACAATGCTTCTCCACCCAAATAGTATGTCATGAATTAGTTTGTCAAAACAAAATATCTTGATGACATACAGCTTACAGCGATTATTAGACGTCCCGTGTCCTTTTTCTTTTAATTCTTAAATGGGACTTACAAGTGTCTCGTTTACAGCAAATATAAACAATATGTTCCGTAAATGTTATTCAAAATATAAGCTATTAGAGCAAATACTACACATTTCATTAAAATCACTGAGTATAGGGCTACCTTTAATAACTTCTCTTATTGAAACCTTTTTGTCCGTACCCTCAACTGGTATTGTTTGAGAATACTTAAGAAACGGTACTATATCATCCTTACTTGTGTGTGAAGCTCAAAATGCAATCTGTTACTTTTATATCCAACCTTTCAAGAGATTCATACGCAAATTACAATTCATTTTGTATTTGACATTTCTCTCAAATTTGACGGATGAACTTGTGAAACTATACATCTTCACGGGAAAGAAATCCTTATATTTCAGAATTAGGTTCTAGTCACCGTCGAAGGATTTAAATTTATTTTTGATAACAATGAGTGACCTCTAGCGCCAATAGAAGGTAAGTATATAAAATATAGTTTAAAATGTTCCACGAAAAAGAACAAATCAATTTTCAAAATATTGAATGAGTGCTTATGTAATAAATATTCTGATACATTAGCACTTCGTGGAGCCAATAATCAAGAACTGTCCAATTTTAGAAACGAAAAATTTGGATATTGAAACATTGCTGAAAACAAACACATTTAATGATTGATATATTTTGTGCGCATTTACTATTATCTAAGGTAAGTAATATATTTTAAACTAGTATATATGCGTTATAAATCTTAAAATATTTTAATCTAGTATATATCTTGAATAAACTGCTTAAGTAAAATTTCAAAGATATCATGAGAATAAATTTCTGAAACTAGAAACTCATTAAATAAATAAGTGTAAATCATTGAGTATACTTGTCTTCAAATCACAGTAACTAGTGCATCTACAACATTACAATTGGCCATAGGTGAGAAAGGATCCATGTAATGGAAACTACCGTAAAATGTTATTAATTCTATGCTTTTATTTTTCAAGACATCAACATGCACGGCAGTGCATGGCAGCCAAGTTCCGCGAAGAAAATGAAAACTGGTCTGCACTGTCGTAAGCATATTATACACGAACAAGAGTTTTGGGTAAAATCGCCGATTTCGAGGCTTTGTAAAAACGATTCTATTAAGAGTAGAAACATGAAATTTAGAATGTAAGGAGATATCCCAAAGATGTACTCATATGCCAAGTCTCACATTTCTACCTTAAACCATATTCGAGTACTGGACCCCTAAAATATGCAGTTTTCAGGCTCACTGACTCACTGACTCACTGACTCACTCATCAAATTGATTAGGTACTTTCCAATGAGATAGAAACGTGAAACTTTGCACAAAGGTACCCTATAACAATTTGAGTATGGAAAAAGTCCAAAATCTGAGGAATGTACTATGGGAATTTTCTATGCGCAATAAACTGTCCTTAGCCAGGAAAAAAATCGTTTCACTCACTCACTCAACAAATTGATTAAATACTTCCCAATGAGATAGAAACTTGAAACTTTGCATAAAGGTACCCTATAATGACCTGAGTATGCAAAAAGTCTGAAATCTGAGGAATGTGCTATGGGAAATCTTTTATAGGCAAAAAACTGTCCTTAGCCAGGAAAAAAATCGTTTCACTCACTCACTCATCAAATTGATTAGGTACTTCCCAATGAGATAGAAACGTGTAACTTTGCATAAAGGTACCCTACAATAACTTGAGTAAGGAAAAAGTCCGAAATCTGAGGAATGTGCTATGGAAAATCTTTTATGGACAAAAAACTGTCCTTAGTCAGTAAAAAAAATCGTTTCGCTCACTCACTCATCAAATTGATTAGGTACTTCCGAATGAGATAGAAACTTGAGTCTTTGCGTAAAAGTACCCTATAACGGCCTGAGTGTGCAAAAAGTCCGAAATCTGAGAAATATGCTATTGGAAATTTTTTATGGGCAAAAAACTGTCCTTAGCCAGGAAAAAAATCGTTTCACTCACTCACTCATCAAATTGATTAGGTACTTCCCAATGAGATAGAAACTAGAAACTTTGCATAAAGGTACCCTACAATAACTTGAGTATGGAAAAAGTCCGAAATCTGAGGAATGTGCTATGGGATTTTTTTATGGACAAAAATCTGTCCTTAGCCAGGAAAAAAAATCGTTTCACTCGCTCACTCATCAAATTGATTAGATATTTCCCAATGAGATAAAAACATGAAACTTTGCATAAAGGTACCCTACAACAACTTGAGTACGAAAAAAGTCCGAAATCTGAGGAATGTGCTATGGGAAATTTTTTTATGGGCAAAAAACTGTCCTTAACCAGGGAAAACATCGTTTCACTCACTCACTCATCAAATTGATTAGGTACTTCACAATGAGATAGAAACTAGAAACTTTGCATAAAGGTACCCTACAACAACTTGAGTACAAAAAAGTCCGAAATCTGAGGAATGTGCTATGGGAAATCTTTTGTGGGCAAAAAACTGTCCTTAGCCAGGAAAAAAATCGTTTCACTCACTCACTCATCAAATTGATTAGGTACTTCCCAATGAGATAGAAACTTGAAACTTTGCATAAAGGTACCCTACAATAACTGGAGTATGGAAAATGTCCGAGATCTGAGGAATGTGCTATGAGAAATCTTTTATGGGCAAAAAACTGTCCTTAGCCAGGAAAAAAATCGTTTCACTCACTCACTCAACAAATTGATTAGGTACTTCCCAGTGAGATAGAAACCTGAAACTTTGCATAAAGGTACCCTACAATAACTTGAGTATGGAAAAAGTCCAAAATCTGAGGAATGTGCTATGGGAATTTTTTATGGACAAAAAACTGTCCTTAGCCAGGAAAAAAATTGTTTCACTCACTCACTCATCAAATTGATTAGGTATTTCCCAATGAGATAGAAACTTGAAACTTTGCATAAAGGTACCCTACAATAACATGAGTATGAGAAAGGTCGGAAATTTGAAGAATGGCTTATGGGGAAGTTTTTATAGCCAAAAAACTGTCCTTAGCCAGGAAAAAATCTTTTCACTAACTTACTTACCAAGTTAATTAGGTACTTCCCAATTGGATAGAGACGTGAAACTCTGCATAAAGGTATATTATAATGACTTGAATATGGAAAAAGTCCGAAATATGAGGAATGTGAGATGGGAGTTATTTATGGGCGTAAAACTGTTCTTAGTCAAAAACAAATCGGTTCATTCTCTCCCTCATCAAATTGATTAAATACTTCCCAATGAGATAGAAACGTGAAACTTTGCATAGAGGTACCCTATAATGACTTGAGCATGGAAAATTTTCGAAATGTGTGGCATGTATTACAAGAAATTTTTTATTGGCGAAAAACTGTTCTTAACCAAGTAGAAATCGTTTCATTCTCTCAATCATCAAATTGATTAGGTACTTCCCAATGAGATAGAAGGATGAATCTCTGCATAAAGGTATCTTATAATGATTTGAGTATAGACAATGTCCGAAATTTAAGGAAGTGCTATGGAAAAATTTTATGGGTAAAATCTGTCCTTAGTCAAGCGGAAATCGGTTCACTCACTCGCTCATCACATTGATTTTGTATTTCCAATGAGATAAGTCGTGAAACTCTGCATAAAGGTATCTTATAATGACCTGAGTATGGAAAAAGTCCGAAATGAGACGAATATGCTATGGGAAATTTTTTATAGACGAAAAATTGTTCGTAGCCATTAGGTACTTCCCAATGAGATGAAGATGTGAATCTCTACACGAAGGTAGCTTATAATGGCTTGAATATGAAAAATATCCGAAATTTAAGGAATGTGCTATGGAATTTTCTATGGGCAAAAAAATTGTCCTTACTCAAATAGAGATCGGTTCATTTACTCACTCTTCAATGATTAGGTCCTTTCAAATGAGATAGAGAATTGAAACTCAGCATAATGGTGCCTACCTTATGTAATGACCTGTGTAAGTAAAGGTTCCAAATTTAAGGAATGTACTATTTGAATTTTTATGGGCGAAAACTGTCCATTGCCATTAGGTACTTCCTAATGAGATAAAGATGCGAAACTCTCCATAACTCTCCATGAACACATCATGTGCATAGTGATAATGTTGTCAATCGTCTGAGTGGTCGAGTTGGTGCCCCCCTCGCTGGTCTATTGGCTACCATGTGCGCCTTTGGTGTATGGGGTCCTGGGTTCGATTCCCGGTGGAAGAGCGTTTGGAGTCTTAACTCTCCTCGATGCTTCTGTGTTCGTGTCCCTGTCGTTCTAGGTTAATAGAAAAATGAGCTAAGGTCACTGAGAAAAATCCGTTATCCGGATAGCGATATAGTGTACAAATATACGGGATCCTTATGCTTACTTCAGAAATCAATACTTATCATATGTTATCCATATGCCACATACGTACTGCCCTCTTTCCCGCTTAGATGTTACACAATGACGTTGCAGGATGTCTGACATCTAACAGTCTTCCGTACATTACGTACGTCAGCTATAAGTTACATACAGCCATTTGAATGTGAGATCCTGACCGCCTACATACAGTCTTTTCGCTCGTGTGGAAAGTACGTTTATTCGGAACACTTATACGGAAAGTACGTTCAAATATACGTTTTCAGTTATACGTGTAGTGTACGTTAATTTCAACAACTACAGGATTTACACATGTAACAAACGCTTTTACGTACGACACATACAGTTTTTCTCAGTGTGCGAGTAAAATAAGTGAAAGCTAGTAATAAGTACTTAAGCAAGTTAATGAGGCACATTCTGTGAATCAGTTAACTTTTAAAACCGTGGGCTAAGACACGTACATACTGCCGTAAATTTCGTGGTTGGAAACCCAGACAGGGAAAACCAATATTTTGACTTTTTCGGTGAATATTTTTCCTTTATTGCAGTCATCGGTATTAAATAGATATTGAAATTAATTAGATAAGTAAGATAATGTAGAGGTGAGAATGTTTAAAATTAATGAAGTTTTCGAAAAAATGAGGAATCCAATTGTTCGAATTTATGTGAGACTAGCAACAAAATGTAACCGATTTCGTAATTATATTGGTACCAGTTATATTATAGTTACCACAGTCGTTATGTAAAAATGTTTTTGATACTTCGTGTGTCTATCTCTGAACAGTGTGAGAATCTCTTACGTATCAGCCTTTTCATCAACAGTGAATTTCGTAACTTTGCTCTTTATATTTCCTGAATTTGCCCTTCGGGGGTTCGCCCCCACACCCTCGCCTTTGCTCGGCCTACTTCCTCACACCTCTTAAGCTTACAATTCCCGAATTTCAAGTTTCTTTTCCTATTTCAACTATCTAAAAGATAAGATTTTGTATTCCAGGAAAACGCCTATTTAAATAACATGGTGATTTCTTCATCTCCCTTTAGACTGTTTAAAAATTAAAAATATTCAATGTTAGCAATTTTCCTGTTGGTTAGTCTCGGGAGGCTACAATCGTGCCAAATTTCATCATTCTAACCCTGCCGGAAGTGCCTAAACATTTTGGGATGTAGAAGACGTCCAATATAAATAACATGGAAAACGTTTTTCTGTTCCCTATAAAACCACTCTGAATTTGAATAGTTTCATTTTTACTGACTTACTTAGGTAATACTAACGAAAATGTTGAAGCATACCGAATTTCACGTTTGTATTCCAATTTCAAGTACCTAAAATATGAGATTATAAGTCGAAAAAAAGTCTATTTAAATATCATGGGGAATTTCTTCATTTCCCCTTTAGACTCCCTAAAAATTAAAAATATTCACTTTTGGCAATTTTTCTGTCGGTTAGTTCCGAAAAATTACAATCACATCAAATTTAATCATTGTAGCCCTACAGGAAGTGCCGTATAATTTTGGGGTGTAAAAGGTGTCCCATATAAATACGTACCATGGGAAAGATTTTTCAGTTCCCCATAAAACCATTCTAAAGTTGGAATTGTTTATTTTTACTAATTTACTTAGGTAATACTAATGAAAACGTACAAGCATACCGAATTTCATTTTTTATTCCAATTTCAAGCTCCTAAAACATGAGATTATATGTCCAAAAAAAAAAAAATTAAATAACATGGGAAAATTCTTCATCCTCCTTCATCATTTCAACTTTCCACGTCAACCGCAAGCACCCCTTTAATTTATGCCAGTTCATGTAGCTTTATATACAGTTAGGATATGTTGGTGGCCAATATTATTAAGTTTACAAGCTATTTAAAAGGTGTATATCATTGAAGGAAAACCCGAGGAAGTATGAAACTGCGCAACATGCGCGTCATGTAATGAACTCCGTAATTTCGCAATGTGAAAAGGTAGAGAACAGCTAGGTATATTGAAACACTAGCTATGTCTAGTGATGTAGCAGCGAGGATTCAGCATCAAGGGTTTTGGGCCCTGTTGATACTCTACGTATTTAGGTAATGAAAAATGAGATGTTAGCGATCGTGATTTTGTAGTTCGGGTAAATGAATTGGAATCTCATTTGGACATAACGCTGTGACAGATATTTAATAGAATAAATCCTCCCCGCTGTTCTAGTGGCTAACATGTGCGCCTCTCTTCTACAGGTCTTGGGTTCGATTCCCGGTGGGAGAGCCCTTGGGAAATAATGTTGTATGTGACACATTATGACTCGTTTAAAAATTTACAATTTTAAATATAAATCCAGCAATATGCCACAATTGAGAATTCCAATATACGATATTGACATGGTGAACTACAAAAAGAAGTGAAATATGAACAAAAACACCAGAGGTGCAAAAAAGTGCAGCCAAGTTCATTAGCCTCAAAAAGTGTTAAGATGAGGATGGATGAGCCAAGTTCTTTGGCCACTGCATCTGAAAGGACTGGAACTTGGCGCGAGGTGTCAAGGAAAATGATGTTAAGGAACCTTAGGGATAGTAGTGGTGGGCGTGGTGGGTTTGGGACCACCATCAACCTTAGGAATATCAACTTTGCTAATGAGCTAAGGCACATATACAGAATACTGCAGTAAGATTGGTGGTTCGAAACCCAGACAAGGAAAACTTATATTCCTCCACGAAGTGTCAAAGTAAATGATGTTAACGAGCCTTAGGGGTGGTGTTTGTGAGCGTGGTGGATTTGGGGGTCACCATTAGTCTTAGGGCTGAAATGGCCCGGCCATGAAACTAGGAACAGACATCTTAATGTATTCGAATATGTTAGACACCTGGCGCCAAGTTCCAGTGTTCCTTTCAGATGCAGTGGCCAAGGAACTTGGCTCGTCCATCCTCATCTTAACACTTTTTGAGGCTGACGAACTTGGCTGCACTTTTTTGCACCTCTGGTGTTTTTGTTCATATAAGATATTACTGAAAAGGTTTTCTTATTACGTCTAATGCTTTTGTTTCTAATGTAAGTGATGATTGAATCAAATTCTTACTTGTATTTTGTAGTAGAAAGGATCATGCTGTATTTGCACTATACGCACTAAGACTGGATTTGCTCCACTAAAGTCCAGACCATTCGAGAGATACTTTTCCACCCTTTGCCAATGAGTGACGAACACATTATTTCTGCTCTCATTATTGGTTTGCACTTCCACAGATACAACTTCAACTCCTCGGAATTCGAGCTAGAATCAGAATAAAGTGTGTAATAATAGTTCTCCTAACTAAATAAAACTTGAGTATTTATTATATTGTTAAAACCGTAAATCCTTTCTAATTTAACTCTGTTACAAAAAAAATTGTATTTCTTTAAAAAAAAAAGAAATTTATGATGCTTAAGAATAAATAATAATAAATTTGCAGTTGTGAATTCAAATCTGAAATAAGAAATTCACTATCCGCTATAGTTTTACATATGTTTCCAGTAATTCCAATAACTCCAGATATTACAAACATATGAATAATAAGGAATTTACACTGGTAAATACAAAACTGACATAATAATTTCTTTGCCAGAGAAGTTCCCCCATAATTCCAGTTAGCTGTAGTAATTTATAATTTGAAGAAGGTAGATGTCTCCAGATTGGCACTGGTTCTGTCTTTATTCATGTGTAACATTCCAATGTAGCCTCTTCATTTATGGACTTGAGTGTGTTTCAAATATTGCTTTGAATCACCCTGTCATTTAATAATTTAATAATCCAACTATTTTCTTGATTAAGGAACTTAAACAATGTTAGTGTTTGATGGAGTTTCAAATAACAGAGACATTTAATTAGAACGACGATACTGAGTTTATAAAGATTAGTGGGATACGAAATACTATTTAAGTTCTTAATAAGAACATTCTGGTTCTTATGCCCCATAATGGCTTATATTTGGAGAGAGATGAAGAATCGAAATATTACATATTTAAGAAATATACTAGAAGCCATTTATCTGTAAAAAAAAAAGAAAAGAAAAAAAAGAAAAGAAAAAAGTGTCTGGCCGGTTATTATATTTGATACTGAATATTCACGTTGCATTAGAGAGTAATATGTAAAGAGTTAATGGAGAATAGTGTACAGACGTTTTATAAAGATGGTGTAGACATTAAATTTGAAAAAAAAAATAATTACAAGAATATTATTCATTTGAACTTTTTGCCCACCAGACATGACAAGTCAGAGCTTTTCCAACAGAAAAATATATATTTTCCGAAATGAGACTCACTTTCACGACACCATTTAGAAACAAAATATCCTCAACTCTTATCCCATATGCTACCTTTGTATGAGATGATAAAATCTGATATAATGTTAAATACTTTTAACTAATGTGCATTATACTGTTTCAAACTATTGTGTATAGTGTAAAAACGTATACACTTTGAACAAAATTTAAACTGCTAGTATAAATCATTTAAAAGTAAACTATTAACATTGGCTTATCACAAGGCACTAAATCTGAACCTCCATCTTTATTATCAAATATAATAAAGGAAGTAATTAAATACTCAGAGTGGATTATGCATCTGGATTATGTTAAATTATATGTGTAGTATTCAGAGAAAATTCGTTAACCAAGTGTTAGTCACGCTATTAGTTAATACTTTATTAATTCTGCATTTTTGGTATTCAGGAAGCGTACCTTTTGGTATTCTGTTTCTGCTTGGAGTTCAGCTAATATATATATTTGGATATAATCAAGTCGTATGATCCCTATATAGGGTAAGAGAAATAGATGAAGAAACTACGGCAAATCTAGACCTGGGCATGCGTAGTCTGTAAAAATTAATATATATATATATATATATATATATATATATATATATATATCAAATACGAAATTCCAAATGTTTTCCTTGTGGTTTGACATCACAACAACTTATAAATAATAATAGATTTTAATTAACTTGTTTCTGAAGGATGTATGTATGGCAGGATTAAGTAGAGGTTAATTAATATTAGACAATAGAAGGATTTTGTTATTGTAAAGGGAGATAATTTATCGATCAATTGTATCTATCCCTCAGAAACTGGAACTTTTCTACTCATCTCTCACTGTTTACTTTAAGTAACAATTCTGCTGTTGTAGAGGACTCGGCTAAATAGCTGATTCATAGTTAATTTACCTTATGAGGTGAAAGGATAGAAGGTGAGAATATTGTAATGTATTCTCACAATGTAAGTTTATTGTGAATAAACCGTTGGTAAACCAGGGCACTCTCTGTTGTAAATTAATTACATGTGATTAACTTAGTCAACTATCATCAGATTCTGAATAAACTTCTGATAACAATGCATTAGTCAAATCCTTAGTATGGTGCTAATCATACTTCAAAACGATCTGCATAAGACCCTATAGGATTAGAGCATATTCATTTCGTACTGGGTTGCATATAATTAAAGGTCAATAAATATACTTATATTGTACTTAAAATCACTTATCTATTGATAAATTGTATATTATGAATCACGTAACACTGAAACCTTGTTTGAAATCTAAAACTTGGGTGTGCGTACAACTCGAGACGAGAAATATCTCGTCAAGTTGCCAGCACTACCAGCTTCTCTGAAAATACAATAGCAATTACGAAATGCAATAGCTTCTAATGAATCCTGTTAATGTATATATATAATTATTTCATTAAAACTTATTAAAAACAAATAGTCTAGTATTTCAGTCTTTATTATATATACACATTTTTTTCTTTTCCATGCACTATTCTATGACTCTCCACCTTGTTTGGGAATAACATTTATTCTAGTCCTTCCAGATGGGATACATGTATTAGTTGATTTTAACAACTTACTGTCCACGCTTTTGGTTGACATTGATTTTCACAGTCGTCTCTGATATGCTCTTTTAAACGTCTTCGAAAACTGTTATTATTGTTACGCCATGTCTCGTAAACGTAAACATGAAATTGTAACTTTATTTTTGTGTAGAATTGTAGAATGAAGTGATTCTACAATTTTCCTGTAAAATTAAGTGATTCTACAATATTCTACAACAGACTGCGAGAAGCGGTGACCTGTGCTATCTATTAAGAGACCGAAAAATATATTTCAACGATATTTTAACTCACTCGCAAAACCAGAATGATAGACGCCAACTATACTTTGATATATAAATATTGGTCTACCTAGAGGAAACACGATAACACATAGCTTTAGGTGGATATTTGGAATCGACTTAGCCTTCCAGGAGTAGGTAATTTCTTCTTTTTCTAATTTTCCTTCTGTAATATTTTCCATAAGTAGAAGCTTTGCTTTGTAAGTAATTAAATATAAACTTAGTATTTGCTGAGCAAAACAATATATTTACTTTTAAAACTAATTACTTGTGACAGTTTCACCTACTAACTTTTTGGCTTCATCAGGGACTATGATATACAGGAATAATGTACAATCTTCTTACTCCTGCCGTACATTATTCCTGTATATCATAGTGTTTGATAAAGTCAAAAAGTTAGTTGGCGAAACTGTCACAAGTAATTAGTTTCTTTATTTTAAAGTAAATATATCGGTTTGCTCAGCAAATAATAAGTTTTTTATTTAATCACTTCTGGTTTCAACATTGATCGCTATAGACTGAAAACGTTAACAAATAGCAATAAACAGTCTGACACAATCAATTAAGAATCAAAAGAATATATTTCAGCTTCACACTTAAATTTATTCTCCAGGTACGGAATCGATAGAAATCAACCATTTCAGGCTTCAATACGAGTAAGTCTTAAATATAATAAAACTAAATGCAATTCCCGTTCATTTAGTAGAAGGAATAGTTTTTTTCTTTCTTTTTTTTTTTTACAAAATACTAGCGCCTCTTCTCACCTTTATGATGCCCTCATCAATCAATGAAAGTGTAATTGAAATCCCATATGGTATTATATTTTTGACGTGCATTTGGACCCCTTGCCTCCGTCATGAAACCCAAAATAGAATATGAATAAATGAATTAAAGGTAGTACTCTCTTCTCCACGAAAGAGAAATGTTCAAAACCATTAGGACACGAGTCGTCTTAGATTTAATTGTAAGTTTATACACCGAGGTTTATCTTCCTAAGTTGACAGACTCGTGACATGTTGCATTTTCACGTACATTTTAAGCGTCTCTATCTCGCTTAGTTTTTCATCCTTCAATCAAAATAATATGAAAATAGCCTGGCTCAACGTAGGTACTAACTTTATGCAAAAGTTCATTTCAAACTGTTAAACTGCTTCTGTGTGATTCGGTTACAAACAACAGGCAACATCGTTTTCAATGCCCCCTTAAAATAGACATTTCTAAGAACTCTGAAATAAGTGCCAAGTTCTAATTTCCAGCCCAGAAACCCCTCAGTTGCATAATTACCTTTCATGGGCCCCCACAAGAGAATACCTAGGACCCCGCCTCGAGATTTTTTATAACTATACTTTCCTGTATCTGTGAATAATGAGTTAAATGCGTGGAACTACTAGGTCTAAATATTCACAAATGGAAACCACTTTATTATACATATAATTTATTCAATTAGCTTCAAAATGGAAGATAGACTCAGTCAGTGACGTCAGTCTTCATGAAGAGTAGGAGAAATTAATTAAATGATTTCCTTTATTAATCTTTACTAATTCCTGCACATAATTTTTTAAGCTTCGTCCGCATTTTTTAGAGCAGTGTTAGATTAGCTAATCTATTTCGGCCCATTGTGCTTCTCCCATAGTTTTGTTTATTAATTTCAATTTTTAGAACGACCTATCCGCAAAACTAACAGAGGCAAGGAGCGTCAACAACAGCAAATATGCGGTAATAAGTTCTGAAGAGTTAGACACCAGTGACATATTTCAGAGTTAAAATCCTTGTTAGGTCAAACACAGAATTCTGAACACTTATTTCAGAACTTAGCTATTTCACAAAGGAAATTACTTCCACCGGAAACAAAGGAACATATCACAACTATAAGTTATGTGAAATATCTGTGCCCTTCTTAGAATTTCATCATCAGTGGAATGAATTATATTGGCATTAAACAGAGGAAAATTTGGATACTGTATCACGCAAAGATGTAAAACGACAATGTTACTGTGAATTTAGTATATCAAATAGTTTAATATAGATGGTATAGGTGCTCCCTCTTTTTTGTTCGGTGTGCTTGAACTACACGTCAAGTTTCCCAAAAATAGCAGAAAAAAGGAGAGGGTGGAATAATATTGCCGAGTAATACAAAACAGAAGAGCATGTTGATTAGACCTCCCTTGAACATACCCCCTGCATTGTGCGGTTTCACAGCATAGTAGTTATACCCCTGTACCCCCTGTACCCCCTTTTAGGACAGCCCTCTTAATCAAGGTAACACGATAAACACCTAGTTCGATATACGTGATAATAGCTAGTTATATCATAAAGTTTGGAGTGGTGCTATAGGCAACCGGAGTGGCACAGTGCTTCCATCTGTGTATAAAGTGGAAGATGCATAAAGTGTGTGTTTGACTGTTGATGACATACGTTGGTAGCAGTAACTGCACTACACAATGTCGGGAAGACTGCAGGAAAGATTTTCAACATCCTAAAAGCCCTATAATTCAGTAAGAGATTCGTGTATCGCGCCACATAACGATACACCAAGTCGTGTGGACTAGCGTTATCTGAAGCAGAATCTCTCCCTCCGTAAGCAGTACAGGCCAGTTTCTCTTGACGGACTTTCCTTGGCTTCGGAGTGTCTCGCAGTATACGTCACTGTTAATGTTTTTATTTGTGCTCGAGAAATTCGATAAGTATCATACCTTGGACGTTGAAAACGACGGTGAGCATAATAATTCCTGCCGTGTCAATAAGACGGAACACAACTGCCTAATTCTCTCCTGCTTAATGTAAGAGGCGGCCGCACATGCTCACAACCACTACGTTCTCTTCAGTAGATGTCGCACTACATTATCCAAAAGCGGCATAGTTATATTTCAACCGGTTTAATTTATATGACGTTTCGTACCTTTCCATCTGAACACATCTTGTATATCATAGTTTCTTTTCTTATCTTTTTTGTTATGTAAGACTGGAAGAAATACTGACGGGTTGACTGCAGTAGGGGATTGTTTAGCCGTTAAAACCTTCAATTTTCAATTTCACGTTCAGTGTATGTGATATACCAAACTTCTTCGCGTGGTGTATACTGTGACATTGGTACTCTTACAAATATGTTACTTTTCTTCAGAAATAAATTTTGTTACCACTATTAATTTTGTATTTTGTCTGTATTTAGTTAATTTTGATGGTAATGTCTCACATGCTTTTTCCAAAACCTTATGTGCCTTTATTTACTTAGCTTATTTCTAATTTGTTTGTATTCATATATCGTAGGCAAGAATTGTTCTTATATCTTTATCAGATCGTTGTATTGTTCTTGTCCCTTTCCCCCAACAATAACATAAGGAAGACCGAGGCTCTTTGAGTCAAGTGGCTATTTGGATCAAACTTAAGAAAAAATGGCACTGCGCACTTAATATGCGCATCAGTGCGCTGAATTTGCATTCGTTTGTAAGTTCGTTGGTAAAGGAATGTTTGTATCTGTCGTTGATTTGCTGCTTTCTTATCAGTTACTGTAAATATAAGACTATTCTAAGCAAGGTGGATTGTAATACTTCGTATTTTGGTCTGATGTTAAACAATGTGTGTACAATATAAGGTGCTGACTCTGTGCAAATACATATATTTGTAAAAGTTTTACCGTACGCGTAAAACAGAACGTCCGCATGTTATAAACGCCATTTCTCTCTCTCTCTCTCCGCTGTTTCATGTGAAAATAGTACGTTGCTATATAAATATGTGCAAAACGGGGTTATTTGGGTCTAGAACATTGGGGCTATTTGAGCCAATGGGGGCTATTTGAGTCAAGTATAAACTTATATCTTTAATTTATGAATTTTAGTTTTGTATTTGTGGTTCAACCTCCTATGTAATGCATGTATGTAACACTTCATTTTCTTTTTAAATAGTACGAACATGCAAATCAAAACATAAATACAGCAAGTGGAATAATGAAGATATGGAGAAGGCCATGCAAAGTGTAACAAAAAGTGATTTGAGTTTTCGTGGAGCTTCACAGCTGTGTAATTTTCCTTTTGATACTTTGCGAAGGAAAGTGCAGTTCGAAAGGGTGAGACTAGTTTGGGTATAATAAAGGAACAATTCAATGTACAAAACCGAAAGTCGTAGGACACTCCACAATACTGACGGAAGAATAGGAGGAAGTTCTGCATCATGAAACGATTCGTAAAGTTGTGCATCGATATGTTACAATAAATCAAATTCTTATACATACCTTTTAGATACTAGCTGGTGAAGATTGGTTTTCAAGTTTGATGAAAAGACATCTGAATTTATTATTACGAAAGCCTGAGGGACTTTCAAGAGCTCGTGCTGAGGGCGTTAATAAGGAAGGGCGCAATTCTTGAAATCCGTTACTTCAACGGTTTGTCTCAACACAAAAACAACAGCGTATATACAATGTGGATGAAGCAATGTCACTGTGACAGTCGCTTGGAACGCAGTTGGATAATACATCAAACAATTTATTATTTTAAAATCAGCATATGAATGAAGAATTTGTAAACAATCTACTGCCGGCTTCTCAAATTTCCTCATCAGATTGTGGTTACGTTAATAAAGAATTGTTTGTTCGCTGGATCGAGTTTTTAGAAAAACTGGGCTGAGGGAAAATGTTTGTTAATTTTGGACGGACATATTTCTCACTGTTCGCTACAAACTCTCAAATTCTGTGAGAAACGTGGCAATGAACTTTTGTGATTGCCACCTGACACCACTCATGTATTATAATATTACAACCACTAGATAGAACAGTGTATTTTTATGACATCAGTCCATCAGAGCCCGTAAGTTCAAGTGATAATCGAATTTTAAAAAACCAGTCTGAGAAATAAAATTAAGAGTACATGGGATGTACGGTATATGATGGAGCCGCAACTCCATCATATGCTGCACAGTCATCCACATAAGTACCTGGACCCCTGACCGTTATAATTTCATTACTTGGGGTCCAGGTACTTTTGTGGGTGACTGTACAATGATGTAAATTCTTATCACCCTTACATAAGATGACAAATGTATCTCCACGAATAAGAAGCAAAGTACAGATCTACTTACTTCTCCCGGAAATGTCCAACAGCTTCGCAGGAAACAGAAGTTATAAACGGAGGGATATGGTAAAGCTTGCTCGAAGACGAAAAGCATCAAGTAGACAAAAACAAAAAAGCCTGTACCTTCGAGTGTTACGTTAAATGTTATGATGATAATGAGAACGAATCCGAGAACAATGAAGCATGCAGATTCTGTAAGGTGAAATATTACTCTAAAGAATCTATGAGCAAAGAAGAATGTATTCGCTGCCAACATTGTAAACAGTGGTACCATAAGATATGTGTGGACTTTATGGAAGAACCGTTTGTGTGCAAGAAGTGCCTCTATTTTACACATTCCTTGATAACATTCATTTTCTTGTACTTCAGAAGTTCGAGAAATTAGTGATTTCTTATAAGTTTGTATAAAAAATAATTTTCATGCACCTTGCTTTTTCCAGCACAAATTTTGATTTTTATGTGTTAAACACTTAATTTTAATTGACAAGACTACTCGTTAAATTGATTTTGAACATAAATGTTATTGTGAGCTCGTTTCTTATTTTAAAAGTTAAATTTGAACTATAGTTTCCATTACTCATTCTCATTTACTTTTACAAGTGTTTATTTCAAACAAAATAAGTCAAATCATTCTACGATAAATCTATAAGTGTAAGGTATTATGTAACATATAAGAAAATTAAAAGTCTTGTATTATTACAATGCGGGAGGAGCTTTACCTTATCCTGAACACCTTTTCCTAAAGAATTACTACACTTACTTTCTTTTACTATAAAGTTATGTTTTTTTACAAATTATATAGAAGAGAGTATAATTTCAGAATATACATGAACATTAATGTAATTAATATAAACAATGTTGATACAGTGAAGTACCCAAATAGCCCCGTGAGATACCCAAATAGCCCCGTGATTTTTACTAGTCTCGAATTCCGCCATTTTTATTTTAAATACGTTTCCTGATTTTCCATAATTTAACATGTTCTTTATTCTTTAATATGTTGTACTATAATAATGTACGTAGATTATGGTGTAATTATTTAAACTCTTAAGTGCGTAGTTTTTTTTGGGGGGGGGATTTTGAGTTTTCCCTTACTATACTCAAATAGCTCCCGTCTTCCCTACTATAAATCTGTATTATAGACAATCTTTCTTCCTATTACTATTTATTTTGTGTCCGTAAAGGAAAGTGTATAACTTTGAGTTGTGACTAGTGAAATGCGTCAGCAAGTATATGCCGTATCCTTTAGATAGAAAGATTAACAATACAAATATGATAAAAAAAATTATCACACATCAAGCCTTTATTTTCCTTCTTTAGGGTCCCATTATGTTCCAAGACTTCTTTTGCACGACTTTGATAGACTATAGCATATTCAAAAACTGCTGGCTGTGCAGACCCAAGTTGCTGTTACTGGAACTCATGTAAGTATATGTTCTTTTCACTGATTCCTTCCATGTATCAGGCAAGTTATTTAAAAAAATGATTTAACATAGCGCATGCACTTCTTTATGTGAAATAAATTAAGTGAAAGTAGCATTACCTCCTCTTTTGTGTATGGTGGTAACGTGCCTTTATGATAAAGAAAAATCGAATCGATTTCACCATGCCATTGGTAGAATACAGGATCCCTCATGGCTGTACTAACTGAAATCATAACGCCTGGTGTCTGGAAAACAATTTTCATTATCAATTCAATGCCATTATTTTAATACAATTACATTGATTCATGGACCCTATCACTAAGAAAAGTATTTAGTAATGGCTACTTATTTCTGTCTAAAAAATTTAATCGTTCTAATTGACTCATGAAGGTACTATTCAGTTGAGTAGGGATTAATAAAATTGCTGCTGAATATTATATATAACTCAAATTTGTATTTAAAAGTGTAAAAAATATTTTGATATTTGGTTCTGTATAATATTTCTTCCCTTATAGATTAAAAGCTTTTTGCAAACAGTTACACTGTACTTCCATATGGAACTACATGAGTATTGTGATGTTATTACAAATGATGCTCTCTAATACAATAGTGAGATATTAGTAGGTTACGATGTTTCCAGAAAAACGAATGTAAGTATACATATATTTTGTACGTTCATTAGATGGGCCCGAAAGAGCCAAACTTCATAGAAAATATAAGCCATGGATAAAATGACCTTAGAATTAGTATTCTCTTACTATGAAATGTTGTAAACAAATTATTTACCTTTCTTCGTAAGTTATGGAAAATAGAGGCACAAGGAAAGTTTTGCAATAGGTCTTTTTTCTTATTCTTTTTTCAAAGTACTTTCCACCACACATCACATATTTTTCCGTTCTTTGAAACCAGTTGTCAAAGAAACTTTGCCTTCTTTCAGCAGAGATTTGGGCACACTCTTCGTCCCAAAGCCTTAGTAGATCGTCTCCTTTGTAAAACGCATTCCTTTCAGTCTGATCCTCACATGGAAGAAAAACGCGAAGTCACAGGGAGCGAGATCTGGACTATACGGAGGATACTCTAACAATTTTAGTCCAGTGCTGGCCAAATACTCTAAGCAAACTTTTGAGACCTGTACATGTGTCCATCCTTGAGTTTGGGATCAACTATTTGAGAATTATAAGAACTTTAGTCAGACATTCCTCGATATTCTCCTTCCCCGTGACCGTGTTACTAAGACAACTCACTCGACAATTCTTCGGACACTAAACAATACCGCCACTGCTCTCTTCTTCACTGATATCCCTGCAATACGCGCGCGGGCTACTATTGTAGCCCAGCGTTTTTGTTTTCCTTGCCGCAAAGTAATTTGAGATGCTAACTCAAAGGGTGTCAGTGTACCTTTCTATCAAATATCATTCTGCGTGTTTAATGTGTGGTAAAACGTAAAATCGAAACGAGCTCATTGTTATTCTGCTTGAAAATTTCATGGGCTACATCTGTAGCCCGCGCGACTATTGCTGTCATAAGTGTTCCAAAACGTCGAAAGTTTTTTCATCATAGTTTGAGTGTTGATCAGATGGTTAATGAGTTTTCAAAATGCCAATTCTGATGAGGAATGTTTTCTAGATTGCGATAGTGAAGGTGGAGAATATTTTGGGACGGAAGAACTGCATTTTTCGGACACAGAAATAGTAAAAGTTCAAAAGATGTTACTGAGAATTCCGGGTGACAGGAATCACTGATACTTGTTGATGATAGTGATAATAAATACAGTTCTGAAGTAAATTATTATGTAGTAAAAGACAATTTCAGATAAAAAAAAACTCCTACTCGTAATATTTGTACTCATGCTCATAATATTTTGCTTCGTTTTCCTGGGACTAAAGGTGAGGCCTGGTCTGCATTGTCGTAACGTGAATGTCTAGAATTGTTTTTAGATGCAAACATTTTCATACTTATAGTTGATTGTGGCAATATTTACATTGACAGAGTTAGATTTGTACGTGACCGTGATGCAAAACTTTACAGACGAGACTGAAATACGTGAATTTCTTGGCATTTTGATGCTTTTGATGAGTGGTCAATGTTTGAAGGAAAGTGTGCATTGACCACTCAATCACTTGTGAGCAGAACATGCTTTGAGGATCTTGAGTAGGAAAACAGAACAAGAAAAATATATGAGAGTAAATATCATATGTATAATTGTGCAAAATCGTAATCAAACTTTTGATAGTAAGAAATCATAAAAAGTATATTCCTAAAAGGGATATGTTTTGTCGATAATACGTTTATCTGTAAGCTTTGTTTGTAAACTATTGGAAAATAATGCGTATTTTTTTAAAAAAATTCCGACATATATGTTTACAAACAAAGCTCGAAGAAAAGTTAGAAGTGCACCAGATTGGTGCATTTATTGCTTAATAGAAATAACTATTACAGTCCTATTCGTGTATTACTTTTGAAAAATGAATGGCGTTGATCTTCTTTGTATATACATAGCTTTCAAAATAAATGTATTTCTCAAATTGGGTACAAGATTTTTAAAATAGTTTAAAAATACATTTCTCTACAAGAAAGATAAAAATATTAACAAACTTGCCAATATAATAAAATAAAAACAAATGGGCTACAGTGGTAGCCCGCGCGACTATCCATGTCACGAAAACCCGCGCGCCTGTTGCAGGGTTAAGGACTTTCGAACAGCCACGGTCGTCTCCTCATTTTCGAACACCCATACTTTGTTTTGAAACTTCGTCGGGACGTCATAGTAATCGAACCAAGTTTCGTCACTTGTCACAATACTGTTCACAGAGCAAGATTTTCCATTTTTAAATTTCTTCATTTCACGGCTCCATGAAATACGATGTAGCATCTGCTTTTCTCTCTAGTAATGTGGTACACAAAGCTTTATAACTCGGTGATCGCAGAGAATAACACGAACTGCTGGTGCATTAATGCCCAAGCTTACCTCTATTTGATGGTATGTAACCAATCTATCTGCCTCAAGCATTTTCCTTACTGTAGCAATGTTTTGTTCAATCACAGAGGAAGATGGCCGAACTAACCTTGGAACGTCCTCAAGGCTGAAATTTCTTTTCTGAAATCTCATGACACCACCTAAATATCGTTGTCAGATGAGAACTATCCTCTCCAAGCACAGAAGTAATTTCCTCTAAACACTGGTCAACACTTAAACCATGTGCAAAATTGTAGCACAAAATTGCGCGTTATTCAGTTTTTGACCACGACCACATTTCTACTTCATTTCAGTAACACATCTGAAAACCAACTGACACTGAGACAATGACTAGAGCTTCTACAGTGCAGGTTTCGACATGTTTAAACACGTACTAATTTTCAAACTTGTGTGATGATCCGTTCTATTCTATTACAAAACTTTCCTGGTGCCCTTTGTATGTATTGCATTTCCTTGTACATAAAACTCTATTAAATAGTACACGTATGTAACAAAGAATATAACTCGTTAGGAGATTTATTAGGCGTGTCAGCAGCAGCTAAGCTATTTATCTAATTAAACCGAATGATTAACACATTCACAAACGTACCTTTAAAATGAGAACAAAGGCGTAGGTTGTATAAACAGAAAAGAAGAAATGGATGTTTCGTAAAATATACAATATATATACGCTACTTTGTTCCAAGCGAATACTGTCTTATCATACACGAAGTCATTTTGTGCACATTCACTTTATGTTTAGATATTTCCTATGGTGCAATATGACGCTCAACATTACACTCGATAAAAACGATTGAACTTTAACATTAGTACCTACCCGTCTTGTATTGTTCGGATCTTGTGCAAGTGCGATAGCAACATGTCCGCTGTTGTGGTAGTCTCCGTATAATGCAAGGTTTATTGAAAGCTGGGAGGCTTCTACCATATTCCCTAGTATATCAATGCCCTGTTCGTTTGCTAAAGAAATACTTTCTTCACAAACTACTCCATCCTGTAAAAGAGACGAAATTGTGTAACATTACAGCCTTATAGTACAAAGATTAAATTACTTCCGTCAACATATAGTATTAATGATAACCATTCAAGAATAGACTGGTTATTACTTCTGTTCCTACTACTAATATTAATGATAATAATAGTACAGTACAACCCAACAAACCTGATATAATGTGGAGTGTGACGGCGACGAGTTACCGAAAACGTCAAGTTGTAAGGAGAAAGCGACGAGAATTCACAACGCTTAATATTTCAAAGCATATTACAATAATGTGAAACTTACAATTGGATACAGCTACCAACAATAAAAATGGAATGATAATGATGATTGACAATGGCTGCCTGACATTCTTCAGCCACTTCCATACTGAGAAGGTGAACAAGGTAGATTGGATCTTCTGCACAAAACAGATACAAATTATGTAACCAAATTGGTTATACAGATCCAAAAATTAGGGTATCAAATAAAGGACAAAAATTGAAAATAATAATAATAATAACATAATGTAATATAATAAAATAAATATCGTGACAAATCTTTGAATAGAATAAGAAAACATGCAGACATTCTTAGGTATAATTGTTTACCATAATTACAATAATAAAGTAATCAAAATGAACCTACTCCGCCAAGTGAACTTTGTGGTGGACAAACACCGTGAGCGTGGGTTTTCTCGGGATGATTCCGTTTCCTCCCACTTTCTTCATTCCACCATTTCATTCATTACTCATGATCATCGTCTGCTTTAGCTTAACCGGCATAATTATGGGACGTAAAACTCAAAGATTTCATTTCATTTCATTTCATGAAAATGAACCTATAGTGTTACTGTATTAAAAATTGTTAGTCTAGTTATGATTAAATCACAACAGATATAATTCAGCGATTTAAAAACAATGATGGCGGAGTTATATGAAATGCTGTGTTCAATTTGCAGGGCTATACAATAATAATAATAATAATAATAATAATAATAATAATAATAATAATAATAATAATAATAATAATAATAATAATAATAATAACAGTAATAATGTAGCATAAAGAATGTGCTCTTATAAATAGAAACCGTAGAACGATGATTGTTTTTATGATCAAAGACTTGATGAGGTATGATCAATGACTTTAAAGAAGTTTCATGGAAACACATTTTCAAACGAATGTTAAAAGAGGAAGGTAGGATATTATGGGGAAGACCAACATTTTAATTTGGAACTATATGAGATAATATAAGAATATGAAATATGGATATTTATTTCCAAATTTTGTATATATGAGTAATACCTCGAAATATATATACGCGGAAAAATTCAAGTTACTTTATCATCTCAACAAATTGTAAAAGATTCAGACTTGCTATAATAAGAAAGTTTTAAAGTTATTTAAGCGGAACAGTAATATATAATATTAAAAGTTTCGCTTAGTTGTGATATCATTATATACCTTTAGTGATACCGGAACGGTGATTGGGGGCCGCGGTGGCTCAGTGGTAGAGCGTTCACCTCTGGTGCTTGAGGTCGTGGGTTCGATCCCAGCCCCCGCCAAGTGAACTTTGTGGTAGACAAACACCGTGTGCGTGGGTTTTCTCGGGGTTCTCCCGTTTCCTTCCACTTTCTTCATTCCACCATTTCATTCATAACTAATCATCACCGTCTCCTTTAGCATAACCGGCATAACCGTGGGACGTAAAACAGATTTCATTTCATTTTCGAAACGGTGATTCTAGTATGAAGTAGTATTCTATACTGAGAAATATGCGAGACAGATAAGCAAGAAGAAGTGTCACAGTGTGTTTTCACTTCAAGGATTTTTTTTAAGACTTTACAACAGGTGAAAATTAGAGTTTGAATATTTATATTTCCTCTCATTTTTCATTATAAATTCTAAAATTTTAATAAGATGAATGAGTATTTACAAACAGAAAAAAATATTGATCTTCACGTTTGTGGAGTAGAAAGCAATTTAGTTTCATTCTAGTGTTGCATTCCACGAACGGTCATTATTTTGCATCCTAAGCATAATACCAACACCCTATTCTCAACAGCACTGCAAGTATACTTTCAAATAAGGATGGCATCGATAATTACTTCCATATGAACACGTGGGGAACAGATTAATTTTCTTTTATGCCTTTGATCATCTTCATTAACGAACTTTATTTGTAACGTTTGACTCTATATCCTGGTCAAAATTGATAATGATTTCAACTAGTTCTTGATATTTTCACTCCCGCAGTGGCGTTATACGAGGGGGAGCAGCAGTTCCCTTCGTGAGGTCTTGATCGATAGCTGAGGCAAATAAACAATTGCTCGTTAATCAATATAGGATCTTGATGGTACTTGATGGTACACTAATTGTCTTTATCACAGAACTTCTTAGTGGAATTGGCTATACTATCTGAAGGGAAGACTATCCAGTATCCACAACTTCACACACTATCGTAGTGTTAAATATGATCAAATAGAAACCTTTATTTTTGGAGTTATTGGGAATTCGGACTTGGACTTAACAAAACTGTTACTGAACTTGCGAATCTTACCACCACACCAAGTTTGATCAACATCAGATGTGTTTTAACGGTCGTGATTTATTCATTTTACTGAACCTAAACCCAAAACTGTTGGTCAGCAAGTCGAGAATGAATGGATGTATATTATAATATTTCACGAACGTAGTAAGCTCCGCAAGATCTAATAATATACCGAATTTTGTCAAGATCGGTTACTATCGTCGATAGCATCACACACAATGATATTTTATTAAGTATAACCACAGATTGGAAGGCCAATATCTCAAGAACCAAAAACCCACATAACATAATATTTCATATTTGTACTTAATTCCCCACTTACTATCAATATCCCAATATTAGTCAAGATTTTCTAAGTTCCATTAGTCATGTTTCAAAGAAACTTTTTGATTTCACCGAGTACACACCCAACTTTACGGCCAACAACTCGAAGACTACATATACATACACCGTAATAATATTTCACCCTGAACTTGAACATGACAAAGTTCGTGATAATCAAGTATCGTCATAATCTGATTTGTTTCGTTCATACGATTTAGTGAAATTTCTTCATTACGTCAAGTCCAAACACAAATTTTGTGGTAAATAACTCGAGAACGAATAACGTGCTCACCAGACTATTTCATGTGCATACAAAGTCTATTATCATACTATTTTTTCTAAATATCGCATTAGTATCGCAGATAGTATTATTATTAAGTATTCTGGTTTTCGGCAGGTCCTAGGACTAATGAGTTTTTTTTTTTTTTTAATTTTAGATTTGGGCTTGGAAAAGTTTCTTCCACTTTTGCCGATCTTCAGCTCCCTCTTTTAACTGCCAACATTTTCGTCTATCTGTCAAATCATCGATCAGCTGTGTTCTTCTTCTTCCTATTCCTCGCTTCCCTTCCATTTTTCCTTCTATTGCGGTGTGATAAAAGGCAATTTCTTCGGGAGATGTGCCCAATCCAATTGGCCTTTCTACGAAGGATGATGGCCAGAAGTTTCCTCTTCTCTCCTATCCGTATTAAAACATCTCCGTTTGTTGCCCTCTCTGTCCATTTTATCTTCTCCATCTTCCTCCAACACCACATTTCAAAACTCTCTAAATATTTCTTCTCTAACTTCCGTAATGTCCAAGGCTCTGAACCACACAGTAAAATGCTTCAGATATAGCACTTGACCAACTTCTTCTTAAGTCCAATATTGAGCCTGCTAGTTAAGAGTGATCTTTTCTGGTTGAATGCTTCTTTAGCTATGGTAATTCTTGCCTGATCTCTTTGGTGCTGTAAGCGTCTCTCGTCAAAATATTTCCCAGATACTTGAAATTATCGACCTCTTCAAGTTCTTCTTGTTCTACTCTGATCCGTCCACTAAGTAGAATACAAAACTTGATGGGCAATGACTCAAGACCAAAAGGCTTGAACAAAAAAGTAGTTCATATCTGTATAAGCTATCACCTCAATTGCCATCCTCACTTTGGTCAAGATTAGAACAGTTGTATCTATCGTATTTCAGTGAAATTTGTTAATTTTACTAAGTTAAACTAGAGATGCAAGGGCTCGGAAAAAAAGCGTTTTTTAAAAAAAAAACTCGGTTTTTTCTGCTTCGCTTTTTTGCTTGGGAAATTTTGGGCTTTTTTTGAAAATTCTGTTTTAAATTGATAAACCAGATTTTGTTTCCCTTCTCTACAACACAAAAAGTTATTTAATTAGTGGTTGATACCGATAATAATATAAAACCTCGAAAATAAACCATGAATTTCGAAAAGATATTTCAAACAGTTTTACTTCTCAACATATTTACATTATGAATTCCAAAGGATTAACCAATGTATATAATAAGATTTTTTTTAACTTCCTACATACAAAAGTAAGCAGGGTTGGCAAGAGCCATGGTTGTTTTTGAAAATGCCAAAAACCCGTTTTTTGGGGGGAGTTTAAACTAGGTTTTTTGGTTTAAACCAGTTTTTTGGGGGGGTTTAGATATTTTGCTTTATGTATTTATATTACATATTGACAGAAATAAGTTTGTTTCGCCTTGGTGTTATTATGCAACAGCCGGGTTATGCTGGAAGAGGTCACATAAGCTTAAAGAAGTCCGGTCAGTAAATTTCTTAAATTGAGAAACTCCCGCCCTAGCCATCGGGAAAATCCCGTCATTACTCTAAATGTAAAACAAGAACGGAAAAAATCCTGTTATTGCTTTGCATGTAAAATTTAAAGGTCAACGTATCATAATCAGTACGCTAAAACTGAGGTATTAAATTACAAATTTAGTGCGTACATATCATTGAAAGTCCAATCCAAGCTAATGTTGGAAGCTACGTAGGCAATCGATAAATTTTGTCAATTTATATCAGTATATTTAAGCAACCTTGGCTTCTTTATAAAAGAACAGGCATTCAGGCATGCAGAAATATACAATTTAGTTTCGTTTCGTATGTTCAGGCTTAACATCCTTACGTAATACCGAGGTTATCAAGGAGAAGACTTTCGCTTAAAGTGACATCCGAACCGCTACTTTGTTTACGCATGAAAGAAGGGTTGTGGTTCGACCGAGAATTGAACATGGGACACCTTGATTAAAAGGTGAAAAGGAAATAAAACTAATGCAGATGGTTTGATGTATGGAAACATCACCATGAAGTTCACATGATTCGCATTTTTCGTACCTTTTATTTTTTTTCGGTTTAAACCAGTTGTTTATTTTTTTAAAAAAGAAAAAACAGCTGGTGTAAACCAGCCAATCCTAAAAGTAAATACTTCTTTTAAAAAAATACTCAAATAAGTAGCAAAATTCTATGTAGTATTTTTACTTCAAAATATTCCATACCTTCTTTTTGGAACAAAATAAAATTAAAATAAAACATAAGAAAAATACTTAGATTTATATGATACACTTTAAAACTGCACACCTAGAGCTTTTGGTTTTGTATATTCTTGAAATTCTACAGTTTTATATAAGCACCATCACGGTTTATTCAGTCCTCAAGTTTTCTGTATTTTTAACAAGAGGGATTGAACATGAAGGGTGTGAGATAAGAACATGGTAACCCATAATTTTACTATTTTAAGAAATTAGAAATTTTCTGCTGCACAATCCATTTTGAAAGTCGGAAAGCTGGTTTTTCACATAAGTCTATACATGAGGGATTAAACGAAGCGGTATGCGTTGCTGCCTATCTGATGCTGCGTAACTCAGCAATTGAAAATTTGTTAGTTACCATGTTCTTGGCTCACACCCTTCATATCATTATGCAACTCTCCCCACTCCACCAACACACACACACAAAAAACTACGGAATATATTTAAGTTAAGATAAATACAACTGCACAACAAACATGATTGACTGGAGCTTTTGCGCTTCTATCGAGAAGTCCGGAATTCAACTCAGTATTCGACCATTCTGACAAAACTTTTCTTCATTCCATCTATGAAGTAGAAATAGTGCATGTACTGTGAGTTGGCTGACTTCATTTCTTATTGTTTTTAAATCGTTATTATTACTAATTACCAGCATTGACGGTTTTGCGAGGGTTAGGGGGGCGGTCTTTCGGACTGAAGCCTCTTCCTCAAAATTACGGAATGTCTAAAACAAACAAAATATCTATTAGAAATGCCTTTACTCATAAACTTTAAGCTGCGTCAAATAACAATTACGAATGTTTAGAAAAACAAAACATTAGTAAGAAAAAAACCCTCCCAAAATACTTTTCTAAATCCGCCACTGATTTTCATTATAAAATGATCTTCAAGGTTGTATCCGGAAGATTAACGCTAAATATATAAACGAAACGAAATACAGTATTAGTTATGCCTGTACTCATAAACTTCAAGCTCCTCCCAATAAAATTAGGAGATTTTAGAAAATGAAACAATCAGAGAAACCTGTCCCAAAGTACGTTTCTAAATCCGCTACTGATTATTTGTGTAAATTAGTATTCAAGTTTGTATCTGGAAAATTATTGCTAAATCGTTGCACAGCTACAGTATAACAGAAATGTGGAAGTACGGTTAGACGGATATATTGAAAAACGTACGCTTTGACGGATATATAGAAAAACGTAAGTTTGACTTCTGCGTTAGAAGCTAGAGTACTAAGCTCTTAGATATGAAACAGACGACAAACTGAAATGATATCGAGAAGAAAAAATATCGATAACTTAATAGTTATAATAAAGTTAAATACACTGAGAAAAATCCATTATCCGGACAGCGGTATATTGTACAAATACAAGGAATCGTTATGTTTACTAAGGAAATCTGTACGGAGCGTACTTTATCCATATGCTACACAGGTATTGCCTTTTACCCGCTTAGATATTACATCATGTCGCTGCAGGATGTCTGACATCTAAGAATCTTCTGTATTTTACATCCGTATACGTATGTTAAATACTTCAGCTATATCTTATATACGTCCATCTGTGTGTGAGGTCCTGACCGCCTATAGACACCTCTTTCTTGCACCATAGATGACGTCATGAAACAACGCTCGTTTGCTTGCGAGTTGGTTTATAAACGAGGTTGTTTACAAACGGAAAAGAAGAGCGGAAGGAAACAAAAGCCTGGGTAAGTACAATAGTAAACTATCACTTTAGTTAAATATTCCATTAATTATATATTCCTTTAGTATAACTTGCTTTAATATAGTACTAAAAAGTAATGTGATTTATGACTACAATTCTTACTATTGTAACTCGTTAATGGTTGAGGAGAAAGGAATGGGTTAATCTGAATTTTGAGAAATCTTTGAATATTAATGTTTTGTAACTTTTTACATTTCAAGGTACGCAAAATGAATGTTATGTGTTTATTCATTCCTTTTTATATGTGACGGTTTATTACTTGATGGAGATTTACTACAGGACTGCTTAACATAATTGCTAAGAAACCGTTTTCAGCGCGAACATTTTCTTGTGTAGTGAAGATTTAGGATTTAGATTTCTGGGCTTTCGGCATCAATGACCTTGTTAGCCCGTCACATGTGAGTTATGACGTCCCTCGGTGAGCACACTATCCGGGGAAAGGGAAGGAAGCAAACGGCCTGGGACCACCCGGCATTTGCCTGGTGTGAAATGAGGAAAACCCAAGAAAGCTTCATTCAGGATGGCTGGACTTAAAAGCTTTTGATACTTTTTCGACCGAGTGCCCCTACCGGAATCAAACCTGGGTCCGCTAGTACCGAAGGCGAGAGCGTTAGCAACTACGCTACGCGGAGCCACTTGTGTCTAGAAAGCCTATGTTTACTAGGATATTTGCAACAAAATTTATTTCATTTCTTTCTTTTTCTTTTTGTTTTTTTAACAATAAAACAAAACATATTTTACAGCCTCACTGAAATTTAAAAACAGCAGTCGGGGAGAGCTCACCTTTAAGGTTCTTTTTGTTTTGTTTTGTTTTGCTTGTTATGTTCTCTAGTTAACTAATGTTTGAGTTACTGAGAATTAAAACATTATTATTATTGTTTCATAATTTTGGAACCAAAAATTATATGTTTTTCTTTTTTTCCTTATGTTGACGTCATTGTGGCAAGTTGGGGTGTTTGTATCGTACCTTGGCATTAATTTGGTTACTAGCACTTAGTTTCAAGGTCATAAGTTGCAGGCCGCTTGAAACAGATACTACACAGCTTGAAGAGTTAGGAGTGTCAGGCGTTTGACTTGCAGCTTTCGTTACAGCGTCTAAATTGCAGTATTGGATTGCGTCCAGCTTCTATGGCTGGTAAAAAAAGTTATATCGCTTTCGTAATATAGTAAGAAATACAATGTAACAGTTAGGTATAGTATATATGACTAGTTTAATCAGTCGGAAATTACTCTGTTTCCTTGTCTTATTCTTTCGATTATGTTTAAGTACTGTGACTTCATAGTATTGTTTCACTATTTCTAGAAGGAATTAAGTATTATCGAAATAAAGAATAAGCAGAAGCCCACTTTGATTGACGTTTACTATTTCTCATACTTCATTGAGAATGTTTTGATCCCCAATTGCGCAAACTTCTAGTATATATAATATGTGTGTGTGTTTGTTTTTCTTTTGTTGTTGTTGTTGCTTACACTGCTTTAGAGATGAGCTCCTTCATGGCTAAGCGGTTAGCGTACGCGCCTTTGGTGTGGGAGACCCGCGTTCGATTCCCGGCATGAGTGGTTCGGAGTCCATGTTAATCAGTAAGTCCACGTCTCATGCAGCCTCGTTGCAGAAAAGGATATTAAAATCAACTCAGCACTGCTTTACAGATGGAGTTGTTTGATTCAGGGTTCGAATTAAGCTTTTTACGGAAAGCAGGCACGTAGCCAAGGGGTGGGTCCAGACCCCCCCTTCGGATCCAGAAATGAAAAATACTAAGGAAAGATGAAACAGATGAATCAGCCTCAAAAATATAAAGCTACAATAAGCGTTTGGTTACTCTTTCTTACGAGGAGCTTTGTGAGGAGGAAACGGGGGGGGGATCAAGTTGAAATTGGATATTATTGTAACGGAACATTCCGAATTCCATCTAACTCCATGTTAACCCTATGTAGCGGCGCAAATCTGTCTTCAACATTGGGAGGAGTTGAAAAACAATGCTGCGGAGGATCAGGGGAGCAGAGTTGCCTTCAAAATTGTGAGGCGGGCAGATTTAAGGCTTATTCTGGGGTGGGGACATAATTTCATCTTACTATCCTTTGTGGCAATCGGACACAAATCATCACATTTCTCCCCCAAAAAACGCATTTCAAATCGGATTATGGAGGGGAAAGTCCCCCTCCCCAGTTCTAAGATTGGAGGGGACATGTCCCTATTTAGGGGATTTGCGCCAGTAACCCTATGGACTAAAACGACGATCGATAAACCGGTTCTTTCAGATAGCCTGTCAGTTAGAACTTAAGCAATGCCCAGAATTACCAATAATATGAACCATTTTGAATTTCGCGGCAACACTAATTCATTTTATAGGATGACTTTACTCCCGAAAGAGATCTCGTTGCTATCCTTGACGGCACTAAACTAAGAGAAATAGAAAGAAAACGAGAAGAACCGAGTTCGAATGACCTCGGAAGACTATGTCTTTGTTAATACTTTTTTCTATTTTTTTACGCAAGATTTCTTCATAATTCTTTAATTAAAATACTTACTAACATATGCTCATTTTATTGTCCTAACAAATCAATATGGATATGTTGTCAGTAAAATAGTTTAGATTGATCGATCCCCTGGTGTTGTAACCACAGTATTTCCAGTCACGCACCCCCCTTCCATTACGAAATCCTGGCTAAACGAATTAATATATGCTACCAGTAAAATAGTTTAGAATGATCGAACCCAAACGAAGCAGGTAATTAACACTAGTACTAGGTATGTGTAGACTAAATGAGGTGATTTGTTTCGTGACCCTTCGAACAATGTACGAAGCGGATGCAAGCAGTTAGTACATGGAGTTAGCTTACCTAAATTTAGATTTCGCTCTCCGAAATCTTAATGGATGTATTAAGTGATTTCGTTACTTACACTCTCAATCTCTAAATACAAGGATTCAAAACACATTTTCGATTCCAAACTATGACTCTGCTAGACAAAGAAAGCATAGGCCAGTGTATGTTTTACTTCGTTTTCATATACGTGCTTGTAGGTTTTCTCGGGGACTTGGTTTCCTCCCACTTTCTCATTCCACCAAATATTCCATAATCATGAACTTGCTTTAATCACCGTCTCCCTTAGCCTAACAGCATAATCGTGGGACATTAAACTCAAAGACTTTATTTTTATTTTCAAGTAATTACTTTTCTCTCCCTTATTTATTTTTAATTTAATTTCTCTTTCTATTTCCCTCTTTTGGGAACATGAACATAATTTGCAATTCTTTCTCATTATAATGACACTATTAAAAGTCCCATATGCAGCTCACCACGTTGGAGCCCAGCGGAAGCAGATGAACAACGAATATTGTCGAAAATATGTATTGCTTACAGCGGCGTAGCGAGCATTACAAGATTGGGAGGGGGATGAAACTTGAAATTGCCAAGTCTTGATTTTTTTTAAAAAAAAATGTCGTCTTGATAAAAAAAAATTGCCAAGTGTTTCGAAAATCTTACAAACCCTGTGGAAAACTATTACAGCAACCTTATTTTCATATTCGTTCCATTCCATGCCCCGTCTGAGACACGAATAAGATCAGCCCTTGTTCCGCTCACGAGTCCAATTTAACATCTAACCTCAGGATCATTATCATCACCCACGATGCACAACTGTTAATTTGATAACTCATGGCTATGTTAAGTAACCTCCGCCAGCTAATCTTCACGAGAACCTTTAAAGTTACAATCAGTTGTAGAAATGCATTTAGAAACGTAGAATAAGGTAGGTTATATTTACTGTTTGTGATGTAGGAGTGCCTAATTTACATATTAAACATTCAATGAGGGGTTCAGTGAGAGACCAGGCTAAGCTACATCCAGGTCAAGATTGAGATTTTGACGGAACAGCATACCAATGTCATTGATTGACCTTTGCCTCAACCACTTGTCGGTGTGGCTTGTCCTGAGACAGGGGCGGATCCAGGGAGGGTCTATCGCCCCCAAGAAGAGGAAACTTTGTGTATTTTAATATAAAATAAAACCCACCCAGAGTTGAATCTCTTAAAAGTAGCTATAACTTGTAAGTAGTGGCATTACAACCCACCGCCCCCCAGTAGTCCATCCTGGATCCACCCCTGTTGTATACTAAGCCAAACTATGAATATCAGTCGTATCCTTTGTAACGAGCTTTTTTCATTTGTTTCCTTTTCTTTCAGAAAGTTAAAATTGTCAGTTAGCCTAGTCTCTCGCTAAACTGTCAATTGTGACAAAACACACCAATAATTGTTGATGCCAACTAAAACATACATATTGGGGGGCGCGGTGGCTCAGTGGTAGAGCGTTCACCTCTGGTGCTTGGGGTCCCGGGTTCGATCCCAGCCCCCGCCAAGTGAACTTTGTGGTGGACAAACATCGTGCTCGTGGGTTTTCTCGGGGTTCTCCCGTTTCCTCCCACTTTCTTCATTCCACCATTTCACTCATCTCTCATCATCACCGTCTCCTTTAGCCTAACCGGCATAACCGTGGGACGTAAAACTCAAAGATTTCATTTTTTTAAAACATACATATCCAAAGTCTACAAAATATATCACATTATTTAAGTTTTTTTTTTCAAAATTGCTTGCAATGTTTTTTTCGTGCCAAGCATCCGAATGTCATCTTGAATTCTGACCTTCTCATTTCACTACAATTCTTTGAAGTGTAAAACTGCGCAGCTTTTTTTGTTTTTTTTCCTCTCTCTCGCTCTCTTCAGTCCTTCAGTCTCCCCCACTTTAATTTCATGATTTCGCACTCTGATGAAAAGTATTAAACACCAAAATGGAAAAGTACTAATATATAACCTCTCTTTTAGTAGCCCCTCCAACCACGCGCCCGGGGCACGTGCCTTGCTTGCTCGCCCATAGCTCTGTGAGCTATATAAGTAACATACAATGCGCGCGCATATGTAAACTTGGTGCCAGCTTTGATTCTCGCTGAGAGAGTATACATATAATGTTGGTTCGAATTCCATCAAAACCATAGGCTCATTTTTGTGTAACCTTGGTACTGAAGAAGACAGTAGACTTCAACAAATATTCCTGTCGGGCCTCAATGGCTCAGTGGTAGAGCGTTCACCTCTGGTGTTTGGGGTCTTTGGTTTGATCCCAGCTCGCGCCAAGTAAACTTTGTGGTGGACAAACATCGTGTGAGTGGGTTTTCTCGAGGTTCTCCCGTTTCCTCCCACTTTCTTCATTCCACCATTTCATTCATTATATCATCATCAGCGTCTCCTTTAGCCTAGCCGGTATATCCGTCGCACGTAAAACTCAGATTTCAACAAATATTCCATTTTCAGCAAGACATTAGGTTAAATTGGAAACAACGAACTAGATCACATATTTCCAACTTCATTATTGATACAACTATTATATACAGGGTGCATCAGAAGTCCCTTGTCATCCTTTCTGAAAACTACAGGGATGTAGTTTCATTGAATGCGAGATAAGAGATACACATTAGGCCCAGAGGGATACTTTCGGATTACATCACGCGGACGGTCGCCATCTTAGATTCGAAATTGTAATACGGATGATAAGTGGGTAGAGTGATACATGGCCATGCACTAAAATGTTCTGAGGATGTCAAATATGCAATCAGATATCATGTAACTTATTCTGGTGAAATGTTATTGGCAGTGAACCAAGTGAGACTATATGTAGTGGTATGTCATACCCTTCTGGTTTTTTTTTCAGTGATAGAGACATACCATTTCTGGTTTTTTAGTGATCAAGATATACCTTCACGGAAGAATAAATGCTAAATACCTTTAATAAATCCATTTTTATACGTATTGACAAAGATTTTATTTCTTATGTAGAAATAACTTCTAAGTTGACAATACTGACATTTTTTTTTTTTTACCTTTTTCTACCTTTTGTTTGTAAAATGAGGTGTTTTCAAAGAAGTTCATTAGTTTATATTTTGATGTGCCATATTGAATTGTTTCTTTCGTATGTTGGTATGTGTCGTCTTGTCTGAATTCTTATAAGCGTCGTGTTTTGAGCATGGGCGGATTTAGGGGATTGCAGTGGGGGCGGATCTTACGGGATTTTGAAATACCCCTCATTCGAGTGTGTGGTCCAGGAGTTTTCCCGCTGGAAATTGTTAATATTAAAAGTAGGCTTCTGAGCACTTTCGCGTATAATTCTCTGATACAAGGTAAAGGGTTTTTTTTATTTATTTTTTTTAGAAAGTTGTTCACGATGGATGGATCAGTCTCTCCATTTTTTCTCCGTAACTAAAAGAAGCTTTCCAGTGGTTTTCAGACATTATGTAAATAGAAATGCAATCTTGTAGGCTTCACACCTCACTGCATTTGAACATTTAGATAGCCGGTATGTCGAGTCAAAATCGTAATAAAACGCACCGATTCTGATTGTTCCCACTTCGAACACATTTCCCTGTTATAGTCAGGGGTAAAAGCGAGGGGGAACGCGGGGGACGCAGTTCCTCACCTCGAAAAATATGTACGGCGTCCCCCAGACCCTAAAATGGTACAATGGGCAAAGATAGGCAGGAGGAACGGCGTGGAGTGATGCCGCTACCTACCGTCCCCCACCTTTTCAGGTCCACTTTTACCCCTGGCTATAGTATATGTTTCACATGTTCCTACTGAGCAATAAACATTTGCAAAAGCTTCTTCCAATTAATGTGGACACAAAGTAGGATATAGGGTCAAATTTGTGCACAGACGATGGCGATACTTTGTTCTAGATGGTAAAAATTATGAATATTTACTGCACAAACCATAGGCTTAATATGTCCACAAAGCTAGAAATTGAACAGCGTTAGGTCCGGTGATCGGGCATCCATTCAACTGCCTCTCGTCGATCAACCCATGTTCTAGGGCAGCGTTTCCCAACCTTTTTCAACTTGCGGCACACTTCAGGGTAACTTGAATTCTCGCGGCACACATATTATTATTATTATTATTATTTGAAAATATAAAATACTGTAGTATTTTTTTCTGATTACTGACATCCTTCTCACAGAGAAGAAAGCTAGACCACTGTTTTTTCCCCGTGGTAAATCAGTATGCTTATTTTTCATTTTAATTTAAAAATAGAAAACAATTACAATCAGATATAGGGCTCAAGTTGTTAAAAATAAACTTTTTTTTGTCGAAAACTGTATCCAACCTTTCATTAAGAAGGAGGATCACTAAATAACGAACGAACAAACGAATCTCTTTTACTTTTAAAACACAAATATAGGTAATTCGTATGCATGTTTACTTTGCCGGAAGGATTGAATAATATTTTAAAATTTCAAGTTACGAAATAGTCTGCAACAATAAAGAAGCAATAATGGTCATAACAATGATAACAAATACTTTTTTTTCAAAATTAGAAATGTACAGAAAAATGTTCTACAGAAAAGTAACACAGTATGAAACTTTAAATTTTAGATTCATAGTAGTAATTTGAAATACAAATATACCTTTTTCTTTTGTCTTGCAATTTGATTGCTATAGAATTAATAATTTTGTTCCGATTTCATCGCGGCACACCAGCGACCCATTCGCGGCACACCACTGTGCCGCGGCACACCGGTTGGGAAACGCTGTTCTAGGGAATTGTTCAAGTAGTGACGCACCACGAATCCATAATGAAGAAAGCGCCATGGTGTTGAAAAAACTGCGAGAATGTACTGTACCATCCTCGGGCATCGCAGCTCGCAATATCTATCCCTGTACGAGCGTGAGGTATTATTCCGCAGTTAATTTTATGGAATGAAAAAGTGACTGATTAGACGTATTCCACATTTGTCTGCCAACATCATAATTAATTTTCTTAGCGCTGGTCATGTTGGAAGGGTCTTGCACGCGGGGTTGTCAGGTGACCAATTGTGCATGTTCTGCCTATTAACCTTCCCATTTACGTAGAGGTCAGCTTCATCTGAAAAGAGTATTTGCATAAAAATGTTAGAGTTTAACCATAATTACTCGATAACTCGGTCACAAAACTGCACTTGGCGATCAAGATCGTTCTCGTAGAGATGTTGCTTCATTTGCACCTTGTACGGATGCACTTATACACGCGCAGACCCTATGACTCAACCCACATTGCATTAATAAATGACGTGTGCTCCTCTGGGGCCACATCGAGAAGGAAGTCAGCACTGCCGTAGGCGTTGCTTCATCTGTAGCTGTCTACGATCGTCCGCTACGACGTATGTCCACGAATGTGCCCGTCTCCTCAAATTTAGTTAATTACTGTGACACTGCAGCATGTAACACAGTCACATTGTGGATGATTCTGTTTACAATCGGTAACCACTGCACAGGCACTCCTCCCGCACCCACAGTTTGAATATTTCGATACATTCCTCACGTGCTAACGGTATGGTTCTACATCTAGAAGAAAGAGGTGAATACAATGTTCAATTGGCAATAACTTTTCACCAAATTAAGCTCCATGGAATCTGATTGCATATTTGACATACTGAGAAAATTCTAGCCCGTGGCCATATATATATCACATTACCCACCAGTTTATAACAAACAAATTTAATCCAAAATGGCGGCCGTCTGTGTGAGTATTCCCAAACGGCCTAATGTATCACCCATCTCACATTCAATTAAACTACACCCGTGTAGAATTTAGAAAGGAACTTCGTATGATGTATACAGGGTGTTTCGAAAGTCCCCTGACATAGGGTAACTCTGTTATCAGAGTTACAACAAAATGTAAGAGGAAAAACATCTCTAAATATGTTGTTTTCAATCTAAAGTGAACACTTTTTAAATCGGAGGAGCCGTTTGGGCTGTACTCTTTATGCGCCCAATGTGTAATGAAAATGCAATGTTACCATTTACCTGGACCCACAACATATGTGAATGAAGTTACTGTTTGAAATGGGCCATCGACATGTTAGCTTAAAAGACAGTAACTTCATCCACTTATGTTGTGGGTCCAGGTAAATGGCAACGTTGCATTTTCATTTAACATTGGACGCATAAAGAGTGTACAGCCAAACGGCTCATCCGATTTCGAAAATTCCTTCAACTTACATGGGAAACATCATATTTGGAGACGGTTTCCCAATTACATTTTGTTGTAACTCTGATAATAACCGAGTTACTTTATGTCAGGGGACTTTTGAGACACCCTATATATCTTATGGAATATATGTTTGATGTCCCTATAACTGTAGTATAATTAAGTTTGTTTAAATTTACAAGTTATTACAAGTAGATTCTGACTTACATGCGTAAGAGTTTGTATGTAACTAACTAATGAATTCTATTTCATGAAATTTACATTGAAATATTTAACACAAAATATTTTATATACATGCTTAGTGACTTGGCTTTGGACTGCAACTGATTATTGTACCCCATTATTGCTTGAGAAGAAAACCGATGTCCGAATCTTCATTTGGAGAAACCAAAGTTCTACTGGAATGCTGAGGATTGCAATCATTAATTTTTACATTTCAAGGTGCGTAAATTATATCTAGGTATATTCTGTGTTTATTGTTATAATTACTATTACTATTATTGGGTTTAGAATCAATCAAGTACTTCATGATATTTTAGAGGGATCAAGATGGCTGCCAGATAGATAAATATTTGAGCGTTAGGCCCTTATTTCTTTTCAATTTTATATTTAATCAATGTCTATTTTTTCCCCTCATTATTCCACCAAATCGTATTCCAAGATCATCAATTTTCAATACTCATTTGTGACTGTCAGCATACATAGCATAACCGTAAGACGTAAAACAAAGATTTCTTTTTATTTTTCGTTTTCATGTCTTTTCTCCATAGCTGTGAAAAATAACGACTTCAACATCATAAATTTGTATGCTACTTGCCTGCATTCAAGCACAGTAATCAACTATTTGGACATTACGAAGCAAAGCAGGTCTACTTTGCAGTTAGCATAGTTTTGAAAGGATGTAACATAATCATATTCGTGTTGCGATGTTCAGCACCGTAGATAATTAAACAGTGCTAGTAAATAAATCTGTAACAATTGTATTGGTGTTTAGCTTACATGACCTCCAGACGGGCCATTTTTTTTTTATAACATATTGTTACTTGTAGTCTATATGAGGGGCCGCGGTGGCTCTGGTGCTTGGGGTCCCGGGTTCGATCCCAGTCCCCATCAAGTGAACTTTGTGGTGGACAAACACCGTGTGCGTGGGTTTTCTCGGGGTTGTCCCGTTTCCTCCCACTTTCTTCATTCCACCATTTCATTCATTACTCATCATCACCGTCTCCTTTAGCCTAACCGGCATAAACGTGGGACGTAAAACTCAAAGATTTCATTTCATTTCTACTATATATGAAGTATATTCTGAGGTTGTGTTTTTGGGGACGTGGTAGCTCAGTGATGGAGCGTTCACCTCTCCTGCGTGGAGTTCCTGGATCGATCCCACGGGCTTTGTGTTGGACAAACACTGTGTGGGGTTTTCTCGGGGTTTTCCCGTTTTCTCTCAGTTTTCATTCTACTATTTCATTCATTCTCATGATTATAGTCTTCTTTAGCATACCCGGCAAAAGCGTGGAACGTAAAACTCAAAGATTTCATTTCATAAAAACTTTGGTGCAAAGTAACCCCATAGATGAAGATATTTTGCACCACATACAAAAAAGTATGTTCAACATACTAACATAATGCTTGTCTGCAATGTTTTCTCTCCTGTATTTATACATTTCACTTTTTACACAAAACTGCATGCAGTCTACAAATATTGATGTTGGAATTGTGGTACCGGTATCAGTACTTACTATGAATTATCGATATTTGTAAAGAAAATTATGTATTTTCTGGTACCGAAATAGGAGCCACATTCTGATAGTTTAGCATGACCCACAGAAATGGCAACTGAAAAACAGAAAAAATCTCCGTGAACTGATTTGCCTTGGTTGCCTTATATCCAAGAATATCATCTCAACCGTAATCAGTGGAAGATTTACGGGATTTGGGGCTTTCAGGCTGAAGCCCACCCAAATTGCAGGATTTCTTTTTTAAAAAATCTAATTTAGTCATTCCTATGCGTATGCCCGTCAAGCCCTTCAAAAAGTCTAGTGATTTCTAAATAAACGAAGTATTTCTGTGTGAAGTACCTCTCAAACTATTCTTCTGAATCCGCCGCTGTTCGTAATTTATTTTCCAACAAGAAATCCATTCCGACATCTACCTAAAGAGGAAATTTTCCTAAAGTTAGACGGCAGGAGGTGCCAGTAGTAAGAATTTTCCATTTAAGGGGTTACGTTGACCCGGTGCAAAGTAACCAGGATTTGAGGCTCAAAACAGCCTTCTCCCAGTGTTATTTTTTCTATGACTTTACAATGTTTCACTCTTCAGTTTCAACTATTGCTTGGAAGTCCCATCATACACAGTAGAATTCTACGGAACCGACTTAACTTTGACGGAAATTCTTGTAGGTGATATCTTCCAAATTTTGTCTGCATTTACAGTGAGTGCTTTCCATACCTCTACAACAACAAACCCTTCAGGTAATTAGAACTGATGTTAACCGCCAACATTATAGCCAAAATCCAGTTAGATGTTCTATCTTACGGTGGCAGTTGAAACTTTCTCTTTACAGTTCATGGGTTTACCGACGGAAGACTGTGTAACTTTTTTCGTATTTTGTGCGAAGTTAACCCTGAAGTGCAAACAGAAAGTCGGTAAACCCATGATCGAAATATCGCACATCCCTTACAGATTACCTAGGTAGTTAGCAATTTTCACATTCTTTTTTAAGGTGGTAACAGTTGGAGCCAAGGGATGTGCGATATTTCGATCGAACGATTAATATTTTCAAATATCAAACTATCGATATCGAAATTTTTGACCTATATATCGATGTTTTTGATCTTTATCATATTTCTATATTTTCGATTTTTGATATTGCTTATATTTTGATATTGCTGTATTTTTCGATATTTCGAACAAGTTACAATAGTATGTCAATATCGATTATCTATTTCAAAATTTGGATATCACAAAGCCCTATCGAAACCCCTCCGAAATGAAGTTTTTGTCTATGGCCTGATTAGGGTTGCGCACGGCAGGAGACTAGACAGAATTTTTGTTACGAAATTCGAGACGATATTCTCTTCCAATAGAAACAGATACAGTTTTCGAGACGAGACAACTTTCGCGACATCTTTGCGAGAGGTGACAGTCTCAAATCATTTCTCGTGTGCACCCCTAGCCCATATCGTGCGTTATCAAAAAGCATGTTAATGAGAAATAACAACATGTAAATACAATATAGGTAGTTAAAAACATTTTTGTTTTCATTCTTCAGTAATGCATTATTATTAACCTCAGTATTTTATAGTCCATTCTTAATCTTAAGATGATGTATAATTAAGTTTTGAATTCGGTTAACTTATTTTGTTTCTCAAATTGTTTTAAAAATGTATGTACAAACATGTTTATTTTCATTCTTGAGTGCTTAAAGTCACTATAGTTATTAAACATAGTATTTAATATTGCACTCTTAACGTTAAAATAATATACAGTTAACTTTTGAATTCAGTTAACATTTTTCTTACTGAAATTGCTTTAAAAGGTATGTAAAACGTTTTTATTTTCTTTCTTGAGTACCAAAAGTGAAGCACAGTTATTAAGATTAGTATTTTATACTCTATTCTTAATTTTAAACTGATAAACACTACGTTTCTGAATAAATTATGTCAAGTTATTTGAGTGACGAACACTGGTAGAAAATTCTGACTACTACTGGAACATTTTGATTTTAAGGTGACGATTACTGGTGCAAGGATTTTAAAATATTGTTTTTCCTTCAACGGCTACTCCTTTTTGAATTCTGACTACATGGTCATTATAAGAAGGATCAGTGAGTCTTTCCAACTATGGTACAGCTCCGACAGATTCACGATGCTGAGAGAAGAGACAAAATAGTATGTTTTCAACCTTAAAGTGAGAACCACTGGCGTTTTTACCCTGCTATGCAAAAGTAAGTGGGTACTCCAATGGGGTTCCATTGCGTTACCTAATTTCTGCATTTTAGATATATGAAAATACATGTGTCTAAAATGTAAAGAACTGATATTTGTTTACTGAAAACTGCAACTCGGTAAGCCTTACGGATACCGAGATATGGGAAAATAAAGAGCGACACGATATGTATGTGGGGCTTGCCAGGCCCGTATCCAGGGGGGTAGGGGGCCACCCCCCTAAATTTTTGCTGGCCCCCTAAAAGTTTTAGAGTAGGCTTGCAAAAGAACTATAATATGGTGATGAACTATCATATGGTTGGATCGGGCCCCCCTAATTTCAGCCAGGCCCCCCTACATTTTTGGGCTGGCTACGGGCCTGGGGCTTGCATACTTGAAGGTACAATTTGGAAAATGAATTAAAATATGACTAACGGCTATCAAGATATTGTCAAATAAAGGGAGGACCAATACAGGTATTGGATTTTCGTGTTAGATGATAAAATTTCCGAAACCGGTCATGGAAAGTTAATAAGCACCAGTAGCAATTCCATCTTCAAGTAATTAGATATTTCCATGGGGTGTTAGAACATCTTACAGTCTACTAAGATTAAATTTTAAAAGCTTTTGAAAATATAACTTGACATTTGTAAAGAGTATTAGAAATATGTAAGTATAAATATGTTTATCTAAAACTTCCAGCCAGTACATCTAACATATAGAGAAACACCGTGAAATAAAAGAATATGAGATGTTGAAACTTCGGAAAAATTATAACAAAATTAAATAAGATGGTACTTCTATGGGTTAAGTGAGTACCTCAGTACAATTTCGATGGAAAGATTAATTCTAGGTTTTCTTCAGGCAGTTCCAAAGGTTCATCGAGCTGTGTAAAAGAGTAAAAATTCCCTGTGAATATATAATACAGTAACCAAAATATAACGAGTCATATGTTTTATGACGTAAAAATAGAGATCTTTAAGGATTTGTACTTCTGGGTCTTTGCTATAAGAAAGAAATTCAAAAACCTACTGTATATACCTTAATAGACAATTAAATCAATGAGGACACAGTAACTTCGTGGTGGGGTGTTTACCTAGTATGTTTCGCAGAAACTACACTGGAGTACAGTATTCTCTTAATCCACAGAGATACGATCACACTTAACTGCACATTTAATTTTAAAATGAAATTAAGGCAAATGAATGTTGATGATAGAATTGATGGAGTGCAAAGGTGGGAGGAAACGGGAGTACCCCGAGAATACCCACGAATACGATGTCGACTGCAAACTGACTTGGCCGCGGATCGAACCAGGGACCCAATACACCAGAGGTACGCACTCTACCACTAAGCCACCGTGCCTGCACCCATTTAATTGTCTATTAAGGTATATACGGTAGTTTTCTGAAATTTCTTCTTCTTACAGCAAAGACTCAACAGTACAAATCCATGTGGGTCTCCATTTTTACGACGTCATAAAATACATAATTACTTATATCTCGGTTGCTATATTAGATATTGACAAAGAATTTTCAATCTTTTTGTACGCTAGGAATTATCACGCTTGGATTTACCCGAAGAAAACTTCGAGCTGAATTAATATTTCGATCGGAATTGCCCTGACGAGTGTGAGGTACTCACTTAACCCATAGAAGTACCATCTTATTTAACTTTTATTAAGATCAAAAGTTGTTTTATGAACTTTTAAGATCTAATACTCTTTTATTTCACGCCGTCTCTCTAGCTGTAAGATGTACTGGCTGGAAGTTTTCGGTAACTCTATTCTCTTTTCTAATACTCTTTACAAATGTCAAATTATATTTTCCAAAGCTTTTAAAACTTAATCTTTTTAGACCCATGATGTTCTAAAACCCCATGGAAATACCCGGTTACTTTAAGATGAAATTGCTACTGGTGCTTATTCAGATTTCATGACCGGTTTCGCAAATTTTACCACCTAACACCAAAACCCCATAACTGTGTGGGTCCTCCCGTTATTTGACAATATATTGATAGCCATTAGTCATATTTTCATTAATTTTCTAAACTGTAGTGTCAAGTATGGAAGCCCCACATACCTATGGTGTTCCTATTTATTTCACCATATTTCGGTAACTGTTAAACGTACCGACTTGCGGTTTCGGTAAACACACACCTGTAACGTTCTTTATAAGTTTAATAAGATATATTTTAGAATGTTTAGAAATGGGAGGTCTGTGAATGCCATAGTACCCGAAAACCCCCATAAGGACGTGTGTGTAGTGTATTGAATTGAAACTACTTTTGAAGTTGTTGTTAGCCCTCAGTAATTACGTTTTCGAAACTGCACAATCTAGTACGCAAACCTCACACTTCTATGGTGTTGTTCTTTATTTTCCCATACCTCGGTATTCATAAGGCTTACCGAGTTGCGGTTTTCTGTACTAAACAGATATCAGTTCTTTACATTTTAGAGACATGTATTTTTCCACATATCTAAAAATGCAGACATATTAGGTACCCCATGGTAACTCGAACGCCATTGGGTACCCACTTACTTTTGCATAGTAATACATTTCGAGTTGTTCAGCATCAATAGACACATTTTTTTAATACATCGTTTTTCTACCAGAAACCCAAAAATCCATACCTGACCGAACAGATTTTGTCCATTTAATTTAAAAAATGTTAAATATTTTAAAGTGTAACATTTTAAATACTTTTGGATTTTTGTTTCAGGTATTTCATGCATCAAAACAAAACCCAGGATTCTGCATGAAAGACAGCGAAAAGAAGCAGTGTAATTTGTGGCTAAAAGCACGTCCTTTCTGAAGACAGACCCGATTATATTTACATTCTTTTGTACGAATATGTAACCTTAATAAATATACTGCTCCACAAATTATTTCTTTCTTCCATAAATTAGAATAAATGTATGTCTGTTTAAAGAAAATGTTTGTTAGCGTTAAGTCCTTTCAACTCTTTTTCTCTATAAATAATAACATTATACCTTGCAACATTTTTTTATCATTGTGCAATTCCGATTGGATAAAGTAAATCTGCACGAAGCACTATTATTTCAGACATACATTAATAACTAATGTATTGTTCTGTGAATAAGGCAATGGTATAGTGAATATGTTTTAATATAAAATCTGTAACTCAGCTTTTCAGTAGTCAACTTTATTGAGAATCTGAAGAAAGAAAGAAAGAAAGAAAGAAAAAATGTTGGACTTAACAACGAATTTCAAAATTATTTTTGTTCGAATTCTGGACTAATCCAAATTATCCAGAAAAATCATTTATGTTGCTCTCTACATATGTATCCTTTATCCAAATCGTATGAAAAGGAGACTTCATACATCACTATATTTTGTATATATATAAAATTGTAAACTAGAAACTTCCGAGTAATTCTGAGAATCATCGCTCTTTCTTTAAATAATGTATGAGACTATTACACTGCTCGTTACTTAAAATGTTGAACTAAGAAGGATACATCCAGGAAAGTCCAAATTTGCAGAATGTGTAGAGCAGGGAAGGACAAATATGTTTGGATGATGGCTGCACAGTTTCTCATACCTGTGAACTCTGCCAGCTACAGTTGATGAGCTGTGGCATTGGATCGTAAGACGCATGGCTTACCATACCAGAAGAGAACATCCTCTCGCTGTCTCGCTGAGTTACAGTCGTTCTGGTTGTCAATGTTGGGTCAGTTCTGCTCCGCTGTCACCGCGTTGTCACACAGCGAATACAGCGGTAAGTTTAACCCTTAACGTACCAAGCCTAAGTCGTGAAAGTTGTTTACCAAGTTGGAGTCTTCTGGGGACCCCAAGTATTATTTTAATTTCTCAACATAGTATTGCAGATGGTTACTCCAACTATAATTTTTTGGATGTCTAGAAGCATACTTAAGTTAAATGAACATTGTTGACATCAAATATTTTGTATATTTGAGTACTATTCAGTTCTTCATACAATTTTATACTTTTGTGTCCGTAAATCTGAAACACAGGTTTAACAATGGAGATTTTACATTTTCAAGTGTGTTTTTATTTTTTGTATTTTTTAAAGAAACGCATCGATGATCTAATCATGTAATTAATATCTCAAAGGGTTGCATGATACATATAAAAATCGAGAATAAATTGATTCTTATAATTGCGGCAGTATCACCAAATATCACTCTCTGGGGTCCCTAGAGTACCCCGCTTGGTATGTTAAGGGTTAAGCATATTCGACACTTCCTATTAGATATGGGCTTGGGAACTTTGGTGTAGCTACCCTGTCTCCTTGAAGTTGCATTTTTAATGGCGAGTACTGTGTAGGAATCACCTTGTGAGGGAACACGTTTTCAGCTGACACCATGTCTTTAATTATAGCATCATTTAAAAAATTACTTATCTGTTAATTAAAATGTGCAGAGAAGTTATTTCTGGAAAATCCTATTCACGCCTCTTGTGGCAACAACTTCTGCATTTTGGAAGAGGATACTATTAAGGAAAAGGATGAGGTAAAGTCGTCTTTATATAGTACACACGGAAAAGAAAGTATATGACAGTTGACTAATTTTCTTTTGCCAATAGCTCGGGAACAAATGAATTAATTTGGATCTTTTTGTTGTTATTCTTCGAATAGTTATAACTTGACAACCTGCCAAAGTCGGTACTCTAATAGGTTAATTTATTGTTGAGTTTTTAGGAAAACAAATTTTGTCAACTGAAGAATATTTTCTTTCGTGACTGTACAAGCAATGGATGATAACGGCTTAATAAATGACTGTACGTAAGTCTTGTTTGAGTTTGAACATAGGATTGTACAGCGGGGGACACTTCTAAATGGTACACCTTAGCCATAAATCTCCATATGGCTGTACCATTTAGAAGTGTCCCCCGCTGTACATGGCTGTGCATTTTGCATTATTATTGAAGTGCTGCAACTAAGTTATTGCAAAAGGTATGATAAATTCTAACAGTAATATTGTCACATATTGATTTACTCTGTATGAAAACTAAAATAGTTAATATATGGTTAACCTCCTTTGTGCCAATAATTTTAAAATTAACGCTTGTGCCACTTTTCAACCTTGGCTTTGCAGTAGCTTTCCAAAGAATTAGCAGGAAGTCCAAACTTACACCCTGCAGGTAAATACATTTCTCTGGGCAGTTTCACTGCTCCAAACTAAGATTGAAAAGTGTAGTATTTTTAATTTTATTATTATTGGCACAAAGGAGATCAACCATATTTTAAGCTATTTTTGTTTCCATACAGAGAAAAACAATATGTGACAACATTACAGTAAGAATGTATCATGCATTTCTCAGTATGCTGCAGCACTTCAATAATGGTGCACTATACGTACAATCTAGATCCTCAATATGTCCAATCCATATATTACAACAAGGCAATACGTATGCGATACAGGTAAAATATCCGTATATTTCATATGGACAAACTATAAGCTACATACATCCAATCCATACATTACATATGGCCAGCCTGTACGCGACATACGTATAATCTATATGCTGCATGCAGACAGTCTGTAAGCTGCATATGTGCACTCTGTATGGTGCATACGGATATTCTGTATGCTGTATCGGGACAAGCTGTGTGCGACATACGGAAAATCTGTATAATACATACGTACAATACGTATACTGTATCTAGTCGTACGTACGGGGCACAAGTACAATATAGATGCTGTCTCGGGGTTGAACGCAAGAAACACACGTACAGAACGTATATTGCATACTTCTTGAAATTTTACTCCGTCCTGATAGTCAGTGAGTGTCGTCATTATTAACCCACATGCTACATACGATCCTGACGTCACAAAGCTAGATATTACCTCCGTATATATTTGTTACTGCAGATGACGTCACACGAGTGACGTCATTGCACTTATGCAGACAGTACGTATAATACATACTTTTTCAGCTATACGTTTGCTGCAGGATGTTATATACGGTTGTACGTTAAGTCCAGAAACTACAGGAATTACGAATGTAACCTACGTTTTTAAGTATGCCACCTACATTTTTTTTTCTCAGTGTAGCCTCTAAAATTGCCCTCAAATACTACATTCTTCATGTTAGCTTTAATTCGTAAAACATGTGCTCCATCCATCTTGATGGTGAATTTCAGAGCGAAATATGGCATTTAGGTCATGGAATTCTTATCTAACTATAGAATATACTATAAGAAAGCTATTTAGATAGAAAAATCATGAAAATGAAAAAAGCCAAAATTTCCAAAATTCTCGTTTTTTTCCAAAAAAGCCGGCTTTATATGTGAAAAAAAAAACATCGATTCAAAAAAGCCGGCGTTTTTGCATCTCTAAGTTAAACCCAAACTCAAGGGAAAATGTCTCGGAAACTAAAGATGTGTACACTGTTTAGAAAGCTCGTGAACTTTTATAACGATATCAAGATTTGTCAATATCAGATGGCTTTTACCGACTCTGATATTAGTAAAATTTCTTCATCTCACTAAGTCCAAACCTAACTTTCGTGGCAAATAACTCGGGAACGAATGATCTCTATACTATTATATTTTCCTAAGTTGCACGAGGTGTACTATTATACTGATTGTAGTGGAGATGGAATTCGTATTGTCGATAGGATACAACTTTTAATAATCTTTTACTAAGTCGAACCCCAAATTTGATTCTCAATAACTCAGGAACCAATGCCTGTACACTAATATATTTCATAAGTGTACTACGCTCTTGAAGGTCTATAGTCATACCAGTTTTAGTCAAGGTTTATAAATTCAATCGATCGCGCACACTACATACTTTTCTGCTACTATGCTTTTTTTAAATGAAGAATGAAAAATAAAGTTATATTCAAGATTGTGGAATCTAGCATGGCGGCAATGGTGTTCACTTGAACTGCCCCTGAACTTGAACCGCCCATAATTTAACTAACTTTCTTGGGTAAAGAATGTCAGCTGTCTCTTGGCCCTCCCTCAATTGCAATGGACAATATTTCTATATGTGAGAAATATTACAAATTAAAAAAAAGAAAACAATTCTCTGAAGGGTTGTGTTGTTCTGTGTTTTGTTCATATTTTGCTTAAAAATGCATTTTCATTTACATTGTTTAAGTATAACGCTATCGTTTTGGACCCCTCATAAAATAATCTCCGTGAATCGCCAAAATTCATAAAATGTTACTCTTCCTGTTGTTAATGTTCAAGTTAAATTATGTGTATTTAGTTACTAGTACAAAATGCCCTCCCCGCTGATCTGGTGGCAATACAGGAATAGCCATCGGAGTTAAGCGATTGTTCAGATGAACAAAATAAATCCAAAGAATTGACGTCTAACCTAGTTTAGAGGCTTGCACTTTTACCGGTTGCAATTACAGAGTGATCTCTGGCACTCAGTTTCCGATTATGAGGCATACTCTAAAGTAAATTCAAGTACCGCTGAAGAGCATGTAAGTTTATACTTTAAATTAAGTATCGATGTTCGTAAATGAAATTATTTTTTTTCCAGTTTCACTTCCTCGGAAGTAACGTGTGGGATAAAGGAGACGGTGATGATGGAAAATGAATGAAATGGTGGAATAAAGAAATTGGGAGGAAACAGGTGAGCACTAAGAAGAGACATGCACACGGTGTTTATTCACCAGAAAGCCCACTTGGTGCAAAAATGAACGAACTAGAGACCTCATGCTCCCTAGGTGAACGCTCTACCACTGAATCTGGGTTCGTATCTCTGTCGTATATATTAAGTACAATATTGAAGATTATTTGGAAAATTATGGATACACGTGTCTTGATAGAACTTAAGATCAAAAATTAGGAAAATTGACTTACGTGGACTTATTAAAATCTCGTACCGTTTTTGCTTTATAGAAATGAACACTTAAACTTGAAATAGTCGTTAATTTATTAGCACTTATAGTCTTAGGAAGGAGATAAGGAAAGGATATAATTCTTTCCTAATTCGATAAAAAAAATCCCCCAAAATATCACGTATTTATTGGATCGAACCTCCTGTTTAAGCGACTCGTTTGTTAGTTTATCCTGGTACCCCGCCGATATGTCTTAACTACTCTTAACCAAATTTGACACTGTAATTCGAGAGCACGAGCTAAATGTCGTAATTGGTCAGATTCCCCAATTGAACTTTCCATTCTGGAATAATCAGCGAAAAGCGGGATGCACATAGACTTGAGCTTGGAAAAGTATTTGGCGCAAGATATCTCATTGTAAACCGTAGAGAATAGAGTTTTTACCATTAGAAATATGGCGAATAGTTTTCGATTTGTTCTGTGAACACAACGTTTCAAAGCGAAGCTTTTCTTTACTCAACCTAAACGTTCATTTGTCCGGGTACTCTTCCGAGATGCTTGAACCATTCTAAACCAAATTTGATATGGTGATTTGAGAGCACAAGGTGAGTGTTGTACGGGATTGCATGTGTCAATCGGACATACTATTGAAGAATCATCACCGAAAAACGAGATGTTCATAGACTTAAGCTTGGAAAAGCATTTCCCACGCGAATTGTCTTTGTAAACAGTGAAACATAGTATTTTCAGTATTAGAAATAGGGCTAAGACCTTTTCATTTTGTCCTGGGAACACAATGTTTTAAAGCTATTATACTTTTCACTGATATGCCAATTTCAAATATTTGCATGTCGTGTTCATTCACGAAAACAATTTGTGCACTAGAAAATTTTATGAATAGTCAATAAACATCGATAGCTTCGTTCCAAATTTTCAATTACTGCATACTAGTTACCATTTTTCTTACATGATGGTCAACGTGACAACTGGAAACGTTTGTTATCAACACTTTCAGTTTGAGTATAGATTTGAAAAGGAAGCGGAATGTATTCTTCGTACCATAAATCGTTTCCAAAAACTGCTTTTCGATAGCTCTTTCATTTCTTGTTCCATGTAAATCTATATTGAAAACGAAATCGTTATTAAATTTCAATATCATAAGGTTTCTGTAAACTGTTAAGGGTAACTAGAGTATGTTTTCTTGAGACACTGAATCGATTCCTTAATACCCGAAGCGATCAACTTTAATGTTACAAACGGTTTATTTCTACCACTTCTGATTTAAGTAGAGAGTGTATAGAGTAGATAGAATAAGCCTTTGGTATGCTGAATTGATTCCAAACGATCCCTTCTCTATATCTCTTTCTATATTTGCTGCGATATGTCACGGCAAACAGACAATCAGACGGATATAGATGTTTTATAATACTTTCGACACTTGTCCGAAGTACTGTTTGGAAGTCTAAAACGAAATATTATTACTATTAACACAAAACAATAAATAGTTTGTACATTTATTTTTATTGAAACAGGTCTCTAATATCCTTTTGTTATTTTTGATAATCATTAGACTAATTACCTTGCGAAATATCCGAACATTTATTAGTTTACTATGTGAAATGATGGAACGATTAATCGTGTCCTTTTCAATATGATCGAAAAATTTTCTGTTTACTGTGTGCATTGTTAGAAGCATATTATGTCATTAATTATATTCGAACAATAGAAATAATCGAATTACCTTACGAACTCAGATTATTTTGACATATACATCACTAAAGTAATTTTTCTCTTACCAAACTATTTTATATGTTCATGTAAAGAAACTATAATAGCTGATGCTCCTTATAAACCAAGAAAAGCACGAAATTTTAAAAAATAAAGTTTCCTTATATATCTAAAACCAATTTAAAACTTTTACTTACACACACTGCATTTTGATTCTGCATTGCATTGTAAATCCTAGATCTCCACAGTTGCAAATCCTCTATATGAACAGCAAAATCTCCTAGATTTACATCCTGAAGTAAAATATAATATTTGACATGAATTCCAAAAATAAAATATCGTGAACAGAATAAATATTAATATAACTGAAGAAAAATAATTCAATTTTAAAACAAAATATTACCCAATATTATACTCAACAAATGAGATATTTGCAAACCCTACAAAATTTTCTGTTAGGTATCTTGATCAGTTCCTTCTATGTACTGATCCATAATACTGACGATCAATCTGGTTTCCTTAGTAATAATTGGAATCATCGTAAGACTTTAGCTTCTATCTTTCAGTCCAACATCAAAGTTGTGGTATTATATGTAAATCTCAACTTTTCTGCAGTTTCAGGTTGTGAATACACCTTGATGGCCTTGATTACTTTGATCACCTTGAAATAGTAGGAAAGTAATAACAGTAGACTCACGACTATTCTAAATAGTCTTAAAAAAAGAAAAGTCAAAAACAGAAGCATCGTAAAAAACTTACGAAACATTTTTTGAACGCCTTACTTATTTTATAACACCTACATGAAAACGTGGCCTTGCCCCGTGCAAGCAGTCATCTATCAAGAATGATTTAATAATAATAATAATAATAATAATAATAATAATAATAATAATAATAATAATAATAATAATAATAATAATAATAATATTTTAAAATATTTTACTCATTGGTGTAACCATTTATATACAAACAGTAACATAAGTATTAAATAATGTATTTAAGAATTAGATCTATATTTTACTTTACAAATTTGCTTATTTTACAATTCTATATATGTACAGTGTGCATCATTGTATATTTCCTGCTAAAATTTATTAATTATTAAATTTATTTAAAATCCGTACAATATTTTCATTCATGGACTTCTTCTTTCTGTAATACATATTTTTTAAAGGCACAATATCTTAGCTATAAAGTACTATAGCTGTAAAGTACTGATGTGTAAAAAAAAGTCTGAAAATATGATTAATAGCCGGTTTTGATATAAGAACTGTTTTAATGACATAATTGGAACAATATGTTAGTAGTTACAAACTCCGGCCTATCCGGCTCTTTTGCTATCCGCCTTATGCTTCCGTAATACTAGACCCAATAGACGGGAGTGTATTTCGTTTCTAATTCATCTTCCAAACTTTCGTGAATTTGATAGAGAAGTATGTTGGTTTATGTTTAAGATAACATATTTTACCAGGCTTGAGGATCCGTAATGACTCCGTAGAAGAGCCGGTACCAACTGTTCAATGAATAAGATAGGAACACATTTCTACGATCTGAGAGATGACAATAAGGAATAGATAATGAAAAATTGAAATGAAGTAGTTGAATGGAATAAACACGTCCTAGCGACATGCGAGCTATATATCTCTAAAGCTGTCAACAACTTTGCGATACTTATGTTCCACTTGTCATTACTGGCTTCACAAGAAATGCCAACAAGCTGTGACGTTATAGAGCTTAAACTTGCCAAAAAAGTATTCTAAAAATAATACCCACAAATACTTTCTTTTGTTTTAGTACATAAAGTTGATCTTTTAGTTCTCTCACTTTGTAATAGTATTAGCGTCAACCTATAGTATTCTAATAATTTACCTCTCATAAGCATTCCCCGCATTGTTTCTCACTTCATATTATCCACTTTTTATCATTGCATTTCCGCTCGTCCGACTTGTTTCTACCTTTCTGCGCCACTTAGATGATTCAGATAATATAGTTTTCTCTCTATTTTGGTTTATACATTTAAAGAAGTATATGCATGTATACACAGATCATTAAAAAATACGAGATAAAGTAAACAATTCACCCGATCATAATCATCTTTATGGCTGGTCGAGTAGAAAATTAACTCTTTAGATTAATGACCGAAAGATTGAGGGAAAAAAAAGTATAACGGATAGAAAATGGAATGAAGAAAGGAAGACTAACCAAGGAAATTTTTCTACGAATATAAAATATATATAGTATTAGAATATAAACATTTACCTTTAAACTTGTGAAGCTAGGCCGTCCAGTGAATCCTCTGCTAGCAATTCGGCTGTTTAACCTGGGATAAAAGCCAACTCTGATGGGCTCTCTCAAGTCGTTAAGATCTCTAACTGCATTTAGATTATTGCAAAATCTCTCAAAATTATACCTATTAAATCATTAGAAATAGCATATTAAATTCCATAGGTAAGATAATTGTCAAAAATAGAATCTAAAGAGTAGATTTCTAACAACAACAACAATAATAAATACAAATGTAAAATATCATTAGGCATGCACAATGTGAAATTAAATCGTCGATTGGAGGAATGATGAGGTTAGTATCAGAGGATAATAAATACCAAACCTCCAAAAATCAAACCTGACCAGCCGGTTGCGAGTGTTACCTTTACTAAATGTAGAATCTAATGAATAGATATTTGGAGGGTCAAGGCTATAATAATAATAACTACTTCGTTATGACTTCCTGCATGAATGTCTGGCTACAGTCTTCAAAATAGCTACGATTGTCTGGGAAGGTATGAAACCTTACGATTCGTAGTTATTGCATTCTCCCTCACTCTAACTGAACTAGTTCTCTACTTAGGGCTGTGCGATATCCGGTTTTGAATATCGAACTTCGATATGGACCAAATATCGAAAGTCGATCGATATATCGAATATCGAAATATCGAAGGTTTGATAATATATCGGTCGATAATATCGAAGTATCGAAATATAGAAAAATTTCGAAATATCGAAAAATATCGAAGTATCGAAATATCGAAGTGTCGAAAAATATCGAAGTATCGAAAAATATCGAAATATCGAAGAAAAAAATGCTACGGATATTAGAAAGTAGGGCATGACAGTTCTTGCTTCTAAGCTTTCCAGCCACTTTCAGGGCCAGTTCTAATAAAATGTCTTGATATCTCTTAACTGTCAGATAAGGCAAACCGTCAGATGTGAGGTGAAAAATTTTCTTCTATATTTTTCCGGAAAATTTTCCGATTCATAAAAACATACTCCACGTATTCCTATATCGTTGTTTAGCCGTGATGTGAGGTGGAAAATTTTATTCTATATTTTTCCGGAAAATGTTCCGTTCTTAACAAATATCAGTGATCAAGTAACAGTTCCTCAGTATTCATAAAATTGATTGAAATCATGTATAAAAATGTTAAAAAGTGAAAGATCGTTTAAAGAATCTGAAAATTTTCATGGCTCACACAATTTTCAGTACTATGTAGGAACAAGTGAAATAATGTTTCATAAATCGAAATATTTTGTGTCTTGTATGCAAAAATTGAAGAATTTTTTATGAGTCGGAAAATTATCGTCATTTTGAAGCAAAAAGTAAAACAACTTTTTGTGAATCGGAAAGTTTTATTGCTCTGTAGAAACAAATGTAAGGAATTTTCATGAATCGGAAAAGTTTTCATCGCGATGTAGAAACAAGTGAAAACACTTTTCATAATCCGGACAGTTTTGGGTATTGTGTATAGTGATGTTAGGTGGGAAATTTTCCACTATATTTAACTGCACATTGAGATATACGATTCCTGTAGAGGAAAATTAGACAGCAACAAATTATAATTTTCCAATTAGATTTCGGGAATCAGAAAATTTTCTAATATTTCAAGTTGGGAAGTAAAAATTTACGTAGTGTTTCTCTCTCTCTCTCTCTCTCTCTCTCTCTCTCTCTCTCTCTTTCTCTCTCTCTCTCTCTCTATTATATCTACTTATTTATAAATGTTGCAGAATGTAAATCTATAAAAATAGTAAAGCTGTGAGAAAACAGTCTTATGCGTATTAAACTGACGAAATCTAATATTGTAAGATCAAAGGTGGATTCTGAGGGAAGAACGCATTCAAGTTTTTTAAACATTCTTGAAATGAAAAATCATTAGATTTTCACTTCATGAAACTTTTTAAGACAATATTTATTACCAATAAATTTTATGGCTAAACAACGATATATGAATAAGTGGAGTATGTTTTTATGAATCGGAAAACATTCATGACTTTTAATAAATTGAAACTTTAAATAATAGAATGGGATATTTGTATTCTACGAAGTCATGTTCTCTGGACTTGGCATACACACATACACACACACAGAGAGAGAGGAGTTGAATTGAGTTGATTTTGAGTTAACGTCCCTTTCAGCAGCGAGACCATATAAGACAGGACCAACTGATTAACGTGAACCGAACTACATGAGCTCCTGCTGGGAATCGAAGCCAGGTCTTCCATGCCAAAGGCGCGTATGCTAACCGCTTAGCAACGAAGGAGCTCGCAGATGAAAAGAGAGAGAGAAACACTGTGTAAAATTTACTTTCCAACTTGAAACATTCGAAAATTTTCCGGTTCCCGAAATCTAATTGGAAAATTATAATTTGTTGCTGACTAACTTTCCTCTACAGAAATTCAATTTCGTAGCTGAATGTACAGTTAAATATAGTGGAAAATTTTCCACTTAACATCACTATACATAATATCCAAAATTGTCCGGCTTATGAAAAGTTTTTCCACTTGTTTCTACATCGTCATGAAAATTTTCCGATCAATGAAAATTCCTTTCACTTGTTTCAGCAGAGCAATAAAACTTTCCGATTTACAAAAAGTTGTTTTACTCTTTGCTTCAAAATGACGAAAATTTTAGGACTCAAAAAAAGTTCTTCAATTTTTCCATATAAGACAGAAAATATTCCCATTCATGAAAAATTGTTTCACTTGTTCCTACATAGTACTGAAAATTATCTGAGCCATGAAAATTTTCAGATTCTTTAAACGAACTTCCACTTTTTTACATTTCTGTACATGAATTCAACCAATTTTATGATTACTGATGAATTGTTACTTGATTGCTGATATTTTTTAGAACGAAAAATTTTCCGGAAAAATATAGCGGAAAATTTTCCACCTCACATTACTAATGGTATACTGACATGCAAGTCTATTTGTCTATATTACATCACTAATTTCTTTAAGCAGAACTGATTGAATTATTTGGTATATAGTAAATTGTAGCTATCATTTTTATAAATATTAAAATATTTGTTTTTGAAGTTGTGAACACGTCATAACATATTTTGAATATGACAAATATGATAATTGTATGATACTTTACAAAATAAAAATTGGTAAGGTTTTATTACCTACTCTTAAAAAAGAATTGAAATATTGTCAGGTTTACAAATCATGTTAGATTTCAGAAGAGTACTGTGTAATTTTTAAAGATAGCACTGTAACATTTAAGTAAGACTTCGCTTATCCAGTCCGGTGGTATAACATTATTGTTTGTTTTCTTTTTTAATGAGATTTGTGTAAGGAAGAGAAAGTTTATCTTAATTCCTATTTAGTGCAAGTTTTGAGCATTTACTTAAATTCTTATTACTATCACGATGGTGAGAATTATTTTTACGAAAATCTCATTTTCTCTTGTATATTCACTTCAATAAGTTTCCTGTTCACCAGTTATACTCAATTGTAAGAAACAAAGATTCGTAGTATGTATACTATAAAAGTTTGTGTGCAAGTTTAGTTGTAGTTCACGCAGTGGTGCCCCCCCCTTATGTCCATGACGCACCCCCCAATTGTCTATCCGTAGGTGTTCTTCCATGAAAAAATCTACTTTTTGATTAATTTTTACACCCCTTCAAACATATTCATATAGATTTTTATTCCCCCCAAATATTTCAATGACGCAGTTTGCGTCATAGCCCCCCTCTGTGGGCACCCCTGGTTCACGTAATTTTTGCGTTTCCGACAACATAAGAGGAGTAGTATGTAGAAATTGTATAAATATATCTGGAATATTGTATAAATATACCTATTCTATCCAATTATACCAGAGTTTATAAACACAGCAGGTATTCATTATTCAGCTCTTTTCCTGTTACACAATGTCGTGTTTGAAAGGCTCAGCGCCACAGATGACTGACTAACATCAAGGAAGTTTCGAGAAAACTAAGGATAAGGCTTGCAGATTATATGCGCCCTTATGGATCGCCACATTTTCTCGATTCTGGCATCATGTTGACTATATTGTTTGGGCTTTGATCATGTTTGGCACACAGAATATGTTAAAACCATTTCAGTATAGAACTCAAAATATGCCTTGATATCAGTTATTGATCTGCGGCGCTTAGCCATCTATTTACGGGCAAACTGCACGCAACATTTTTATATTTATTTTTTGTAATTAAAACATGTTTTCTAGTAATTATGGGGACCACCTCCATTATCAAAATATCGAATGGTATCGAAGTATCGATATATCGATTTCGATATTTACCAAATATCGAAATTTCGATATTCACAAAATATCGATCGATCGATCGATATATCGAAGTATCGCACATCCCTATCTCTACTTGCTCAAGCTGATGATTCAGCACATGAAGATGAGTCAGCACTCAGCCGATGACTAAGCACATGATGATGAGTGAGCACTCAGCTGATGATACAGCACATGAAAAAGTCAAAACTCAGCTAATGAATCAGCTTCTAAACTATATCCCGGAGCTACTCATAGCTAGATGGTTAGAATAAGAGTTCTCGGTGGGGAAACTCTGGTCCGATTTCCAGTGGCTTATATGGTTTGGATCCAAAGCTAAGCTGAATGTTCCGTACCATATAACTTCCTGATGAAGGGGACACTAAAAACAAATCATTAATCTACTTAATTTCCGGTGTTCTAAACGTATATTCATTACAAATTATTAACCTAGTTTTAATATACAGTATATTGACATTTACGATATGAATAGTGCCATACAAATTTTACACAATTTTTAATCAAACACATACTTAGTAACTTGAGTATAATATGTCATATCTTCACAATTTCGTGAAACGTAACAGAAAATTAATTAGTCAATATGTAATTGGCTCCCTTTCTTGGAGAAACAGAAAGGACGAAATTCTTATGATCGAAGAAACAACAACTTTGTAATTGGACAATACAATGGATTTAAAATGTTTGCTTGCCTCCACACGTTGGAATTTCTACTCATAACCTAATTTCTTTTGTTTAAGTGTTCATCCGTTGTCAAAATATATGTTTTGTTTATATTCTACAAGCATAGAGGAAAACTTCAGTTTACGCAACGTACTTATAATATACCCTTTACATAGAAAATACGGTCAGTTTTCTGTACTGTGCCAACAATATTGCCATACTTCTCGTGAACTCAGCAAAATCAAGCAACATTGAGATGGGTCAAAGGAAAGATGACTGATCGTTTCGTACTCATCAAAATACTTTGGACATTGTTGCGTCTGCCTAGCGTCATGCGAACAGTAGAGGTGTTATTTCAAAGACAGAAGGTGTGAACTTTCGTTAAAAAAGTTAGCATTAGCTACGAAGAAATACGATTGCTTACCAAAAAAACTCTGAAGGGATGAGTTCCAAAAGTCGACTGGTAGTCTCTGGCTCCTTTAGTTTACTGTATAGTGCACATAAATATAGAAAAATACAAATTTCTAGAAGGAAGAATGATTTTGTTCATATCTTATAAATTAATACTCTGTTTAGACGCTAAAGTAGAATATGAAATGAATTGAAATCTTTAAGTTTTACATCCCACGGTTAAGCCGGGTAGGCTAAAGGAGACGGTGATGGTGAGACATGAATAAAATGGTGGAATGAAGTAAATGCGAGGAAATGTGAGAACCCCGAGAAAGCCCACGAACACGGTGTTTGTCCACCACAAAGTCCACGCGGCGCGAGCTAGAATCGAACCAGGGACTCCAAGCACCAGAGGTGAACAATCTACCACTGAGCCACTAGCTTATTTTTCAACTATATTTTAACTTAGCAGAAATTACATAAGACTACGAACATAGCAGAGCTAATGAAAGAGTATGACTCATTTTCCAAACATATTTTCACGTAACACGTCGTTCCATTTTATGATTCCATTTTAGAGGTGTATTCGTTCTCCTTTATGAGCACTTTTTTCAACTCCTATTTTAACATAGCAGAAATCACACAGAGAGTACAAACATAGCAGATCGATAACATATTTTCCAACTGCCTATTTAACATAGGACATAATACATAAGACTATATAACATAGCAGTGCTAATGAAAGAGTATGGTTTCTTTCTGAACCCCTATTTTAATATAGCAGAAATTACATAAGACTATGTAAAATAGCAGAGCTAATAAAAGAGTATGGCTTATTTTCCAACCCCAATTTTAACATAGCAGAAATAACATAACACTATTTAACAGAGCAGAGTATGGCTTACTTTTCCACCACTATTTTAATATAACAAAAAGTTACATAAGACTATGAACGTTCTCTTGTATGGCCAATTTTTCAACCCCTATTTTAACATAGCTTGAATTACAAAGAGACTACGAACATCTATTTTAACAACACTCCTATGTAATAAAAGGGGTTTACTCGTTCCCTTTTATCAACCCCTGTGTAACATAGCACTTGTCGATTACTGCATGTCCCAAAAGTACTAAGCACCGTAGTCAAAACCAGAATAACTCGCAAAAGGAGCCATATATTGAGGTTGTTGTTTCCACATTTAGCAATAGGTCATCAACTACTACAAGTCCCAAAAGTACTGAACAATGAGGTCAAAGGTCAAGTATTTATAACCGCATAACTCGAAAGCGAAGCAACATATTAAGGTGCTGTTTCCACATTTATTAACAGGTCACAAACTACTACATGAAATTGAAGTACTGACAATCGACGTCAAAAGTTTAAAACCGATTAACTCGTAAACGGTGCAACATATTGAGGAGCTGTTTCCATATTTTGTAGTGGGTCACCAACTACACACCTCCCAAAAGTACCGACCATCGAGGTGAAAGTTCACATCTTTTAACCAGAATAACTCGTAAACAGAGCAACATATTGAGGTGCTGTTTCCACATTTATTAATAGGTCAGCAACTACTACATGCAATAAAAGTATTTAGCATTGACGTCAAAAGTTAAATATTTAAACCAGAATAACACGTAAACGTAGCAACGTATTGATGTGCTGTTTTCTCATTTAGTAATAGGTTCACCAACAACTACACTTCCCAAAAGTGATGACCATCGGGGTTAATTTCAAATAACTAAACCAGAATAACTCGTAAGCGCAGCCACATATTGAGGTGCAGTTTCCACATTTAGTAACAGGTCATTAACTACTACACGCCCCAAAAGCACTTACCAACGAGGTCAAAGGTCAAATATTTAAACCAGAATAACTCGTAAACGAACCAACGGATAAATTTGTGTGACTTGTTCAATTTTGTACCTAGGAGAAAAAGTGAAGAAGTAATAAATTTTAGTCGCTTATTAACTTTTGTATTAGCGAGAAAAAAAACATTTAGCTACCTCAGAATTTCTGTATCTTTTGGGTTATAAAAATAAACGAAAAAATGAATTTGGATGCAGTATTTAAACTAACCAGAAAAATCGAGAAAAGACCATTTTGTACTATTTCAACAAACAAAGGGATAACTTTTGAGTGAGATTTTCAATTTTATAGCAAGAAGAAAACAAGGGAAGGAGGATCATTTTTCTACTAACTCAGAATCTCATATCAGTTTGTAATACTCAAATAAACGAAGAAATAAATTTGGATGGAGTATTTAGTTTTGTACGAATCAGAAAAAAGTGAAGATCCATTTCAACTACCCCCATATTTCTCTACAATTTTGTACTACTCAAATAAATGAAGGAATAAATTTGGATAATCGATTTTATTTTTATACCAACCAGAAGAAAATCAAAGAAGGGTCATTTTAACTAGCTCAGCATTTTCTACCTTTTTGTGCTATTCAAATAATAGAGGGAATAAATTTGAGTGGTCTATTTTATTTTTATACCAATCAGAAGAAAAGCAAAATACTGCCATTTTAACTAGCTCAGCATGTTATAACTTAATGTACCATTTTAAGAAAACTGAGGATAACTTGAGAAGCCTATTCTTTGTACCTATCCGAAGAAAAGCAAAGAAGGACAATTTTAACTAACACAGAATTATTTATCATTTTGTACTACTCAAATAAACGAAGAAATAAATTTGGATGGATTATTTAGTTTTGCACCAAGCACAAAGAGAAAGAATTAATACTTTGTACTAATCAAGTAAACAAAGGAATAAATTTATACTGACCAGAAAAGGCGAAGAAGGATCATTTTAGAAAGCTCAGCATTTTATACCTTTTTTGCCATTTAAAAAATGAATAAATATATTGGTGTGCCCTAATTATTTTGTACCAACGAGAAAAAGGGAAAGAAGGAACATTTTTAACTTGCTTAGAATTTTATACCTTTTTGTAATATTTAAACAAACGAAGGGATAAATTTCTACCAAACAGAAAAAGCAAAGGAATACTATTTAACTCAGCATGGTATACCTTTTTGTGCTAAACAAACATAATGAAGCTACTCATTTGAGTGATCTATTCAATATTGTACCAACGAGAATTGCATTTTTAATTAGCTCAGAATTTCTCCACTATGTTGTACTATTTAAAGTAGCGAATGGATAAATTTGAGTAACCTATTCAATTTTGTACCAACGAGAAATCCCACTTTAACTAGCTGAGTATTTTAAATCATCTTGTACTATTTAAATAAACAAAGGGATAAACTGAATGGCCTATTCAATTTTGTAAAAATGAGAACCGCCATTTTAACTAGTTCAGAAAGTCTATTCCTTTTTGTACTATTTAAACAAACAAAGAAATAAATTTGTACTAACCTGAAGAAGCGAGGAAGTTTCATTTTCACTAACTCAAAATTTTATATCATTTTGTAAAACTCAAATGAACGAAGGAATAAATTTGTGTGGCCTATTCTCTTTTGTAGTAAGCAAAAAAGGAAATTATTAACATTTTGTGCTAATCAAATAAGCGAAGGAATAAATTTGGGTGGCCTATTTAGTTTTGTGTCAACCACGAAAAAATCGAAGAAGGTCGTTTTTAACTAGCTCTACATATCTTTACCATTTTAACTAACTCGAATAAATGAAAGAATACATTTTAATTTCTTAAGCAAAGATGGTCAAAATTAACTAACTCAGCATTTTGTAAATTTTTGTGCTATTCGAAGAAACGAAGGGTTAAATTGGAGTGACCTATTCAATTTTATACCAAGCAGAAAAATTGAAGAATGAATGGATTTTTTGCTTCTTTACTTTTGTATTAGCAATTAAAAAAGCGAAGAAGGTCCATTTTAAATAGTTCAGTATTTATGTACATTTTGTACTACTCGAATATATGAAGTACTAAATGTTGATGTTCTACTTTCTGTACCAAGCAGATAAAAGCAAAGAAGGACCATATTCTACTACTCAAACTAACGAAGAAATAAATTTGAGTGACCAATTCAATTTTCTACCAAAGAGAAATGCCATTTTAGCTAGCTCAGAATTAGGAATAAGTTTTTACTAACGAGTAAAAACGAACGACCATTTTAACTAACTCAGAGTTTTATATCACTTTGTAGTAATCAAATAAACAGAGAAATAAATTTGTATGATCTATTCAATTCTGTAGCAAGCAGAAAAAGCCCCTTTTAATATTGTACCAACACGAAAAAGTCATAGTACAATGCTTTTGATACATGAAGTAGTTGATGACCTGTTACTAAATGTAGAAACTGCACCTCAATACGTTACTCCGTTTACGAGTTATTCTGGTTTAAAGATGTGACCTTTCACCTGGATGGTCAGTACTTTTAAGATATGCAGCAGTTCATATCCTGTTATTAAATGTGGAAACAATATGTCAATATGTTGTTCTCTTTGTGAGTTATTCTGGTTTAAAGATGTGACCTTTCACCTCGATTGTCAGTACTTTTGGGATATGCAGCAGTTCATATCTTGTTATTAAATGTGGAAACAACATGTCAATATGTAGTTCTCTTTATGAGTTATTCTGGTTTAAATATTTAACCTTTGATCTCTGTGGTCAGTACTTTTGGGAGGTGTAGTAATTAGTGACCCACTACCAAATATGGAAACAGCTCCTCAATATGTAGCTCCGTTTACGAGTTAATCGGTTTTAAACTTTTGACGACGATTGTCAGTACTTTTATTTCATGTAGTAGTTTTTGACCTGTTAATAAATGTGGAAACAGCACCTCAATATTTGGCTTCGTTTTCGAGTTATGCGGTTATAAATACTTGATCTTTGACCTCGTTGTTCAGTACTTTTGGGACTTGTAGTAGTTGGTGACCTATTGCTAAATGTAGAAACACCAACCTCAATATGTGTCTCCTTTTGCGAGTTATTCTGGTTTTGACTACGGTGCTTAGTACTTTTGGGACATGCAATAATTGACAAATGCTATGTTACACAGGTGTTTATAAAAGGGAACGAGTAAACCCCCTTTATTACATATGAGTGTTGTTAAAATAGGTGTTCGTAGTCTCTTTGTATGTAATTCTAGCTATGTTAAAATAGGGGTTGAAAAATTGGCCATACAAGAGAAAGTTCATAGTCTTATGTAACTTTTTGCTATGTTAAAATAGTGGTGGAAAAGTAAGCCATACTCTGCTATGTTACATAGTGTTATGTTATTTCTGCTATGTTAAAATTGGGGTTGGAAAATAAGCCATACTCTTTTATTAGCTCTGCTATTTTACATAGTCTTATGTAATTTCTGCTATATTAAAATAGGGCTTAAAAATAAACCATACTCTTTTATCAGCCCTGCTATGTTACATAACCTTATGTAGTGTGTCCTATGTTAAATAGGCGGTTGGAAAATGTGTTGTCGATCTGCTATGTTTGTACTCTCTGTGTGATTTCTGCTATGTTAAAATAGGAGTTGAAAATGTGCTCATAAAGGAGAACGAATACACCTCTAAAATGGAATCATAAAATGGAACGAAGTGTTACGTGAAAATATGTTTGGAAAATAAGCTATACCCTTTTATTAACTCTGCTATGTTAAATAGTCTTATGTAATATGTGCTATGTTAAATAGGCGGTTGGAAAATGTGTTATCGATCTGCTACGTTCTTCGTCTGTGTAATTACTGCTATTTTAAAATAAGGGTTGATAAAAGTGAATGAGTACACGCCTTAAATATGGTCATAAAAGGGAACGGATATCCCCTATTTCAAAGTGTTCCATTTTCCATGGTCTCACGGAACGTGGGTCATGGCGTATAGTGCAACACTGGTCTCTGGAATCAGGCGGAATCTGGATTGTTCTCTTATGTTCCAGATCGATCATTTTTCCACTACTCACATACATTGTTAAGATTACTCCTGCCTCTAGCCCGGAATATGATCTGTATGAACCTGGATTCAGGCTATATATGTTTGAAGTATGTTCTTGTTCACTTGAGTCTCATGCCATGTGGACATCTTTATATTTACTATGCATTTGTGCTATTTCAACATGCTATTCACTAAGCTAAAGCTTGACGTTCATTCGTCGACTCTTATGAAACGGAATACGGAATACTAGTAATATCGACAAGAGTTCGAATCGTTGCTTGAACACTAACTATCCCTACTTTAATTCTTTGTATGTAGAATAAGAATGTATAGAAAGACGAATTCTAAAAATGAAAAGAAAGAAACATTATGATTTCTGTTGGTTGTGCATTTGCACAGACAATAACAACTTGGAATTTATTTTTCGTTGAATGTTCTCAGAAATAACTCTTAGAGTAACAAGATTTAATCTTGAAATCTACCTTTCCAGCTTTTGCTATGCAAATCTTTATCTGTATCGACTGACAATGCTCTATTAATCCAGCAGAACGTCTTTACTTAATACATACTTGTGAAAAATATTCTTGAGATGTGTTACTAGCCCCTGGGATATAACTGTGTCGTCGATGTCTGCTTTATGATAGGTATGCCAGCATCCGTTGAAACATGCTTACTCAGACAGCAAGCAATAAACCACATTGGACGGTGTTGCACTCGAGTATCATTTCCCGTGTTCGAAATTTCGAATATGTTTTCTAAATAATATCTTAATGGCGAGCAGTTGGAACCAGGCAAACGAAAATAATCTTTATTGAGTCACAAATATTTTGTTCAATTAATGCAAGTAATCACGTACTAACCGGCATAAGCGTGGGACGTAAGATTTCATTTCATTTTTTCCTTTGGTAGCTGTATATTACATAGTCTTATGTAATTTCTGGTATGCTAAAATGTGGATTGAGAAAAGTGCTCTTACAAGCCAACGAATACACCCCTTAAATGGGATCATAAATGGATACGAAGTGGTATGTTAAAAAAGGGGTTGATAATAAGCCATACTCTTTTATTAGCTCTGCTATGTTACATAGTCTTATGTATTATGCGCTATGTTAAAATAGGGGTTGAAAAAACTGGTCATACAAGAGAACGAGTAAGCCCCTTATTATGTTGGCAGTCTTTGCTATGTTACGGAAGAGTGCTGCGTTCCTAGTCTCTGTGTTATTTCTGCTATGTTAAAATAGGGGTTGAGAAAAGTGCTCATAAAAGGGAACAAGTACATTCCTAGAAAGTGGTCATAAAGGGAACGAATACATCCCTATTTAAGGGTATTCGATTTTCCATGGTCGGACGGTACGTGGGTCATGGCGCATCATGCAACTCAGGACTTTCGAGTACTTCGGATCAGGCAGGGCATGGATTGCTCTCTTACGTTCCAGATGAATCATTTCTTCACTGCTTGCGTGGTGTATATGTTCTGCAAAGTCTCTCAGGACGATAGGCTAACACTTATGATCCTTCTGTGAGATCTAGCACGAGTTGACGAGAGAAATTGACTGATTACTTCTAGTTGTTAGTGCCAAATAACGATTCTGCTGAAGAATAATGATGCATATCTGACCACTGATAGTTCGACGACAGAGATTTATGTTTGGTGTGTCGGTATTTTGTTGTGCTCTGATATTTTTTTTAGTTTTTGTCTAGTTTACCTGTGTGTTAGAGTGTTTTGGTTATCTGTAACTGCATGATGGTGTGATATTGATAAACAGTGTGTTTCTCAGTGCTGTGTTTGTACTCTGTCTTGCTCTGAAAGAATGTTTTCTTTTCCGGTATCATCGTTATTTGAGACTCTTTGGACTGCCATTACGAAACCTTCTTCCGAGCAGGTTGATACCACCTACTGCTGATCGTTCTGCTTAGTGGCGATGTCCACCTCAATCCGGGACCCAGTGAGGGTTATGCACTTTCTATCTATTATCCAAACATTCGCTCCTTTAAAAACAAACTTTGTGAGTGAAATACTTTTAACTGAACTTTTAGAATATGACTGTTTAGATTTTACTGAAACTTCGATGACTGATGATATTCTTGATTGTGAACTGCCATTCTCCGACAGCTTTACTATATACAGATGGAACAGGGGTTCAAGTGATGGTGGTGTACTGATATGTGTGAACTCTAAACTAAAAAGTAAGAAACGTAAAGACTTATACAGTAAGGACTGTAAAATCTTATGGGTTGAAATTAACGTTCCAAACGGTCCAAAACAACTCATAGGCTGCTTTTATCTAACACACAAAAACTCTCCGTTGTACATATTGGAAGTTTCCCGTGATTCCATGATATCCACCGTAGTAGACTGCAATGCAACTCTTCTGGGAGGTTTCAATCTCTCCATTGACTGGCTTTCCCCCACATATGGAGTCCCAGATTCTAAAAACTATAATAATGACTCTTGGATTTTAGACAATTTTATACATGGTCTTGGATTAGCACAGCCTAATATGCACCCTAATAGAGGCATCAGTAAATTCCTTACGCCAGTGGGAAAAGACCCCTTGGAATAAAATACGTCAAGCTCTTCATATTTTCCCATGGCGCTTATTTGCCTCAGGCTCAGTTGATGATGAAGCTGACTTATTTTCTGACGTCATTCAGGCTGTAGTTAAAGACTTTGTGCCTTTCCGAAAAAGACCTTCTTCAAATTTTCCCCCGTGGTTTGATGAGGAACTAAAGTACATACTTCGCAACAAAAAGGTGCATGGAAGCTATGGAAGGATTTTCCCAATGAGTATACTTACAAGAACTTTACAGCTATTAGAAGACATAGTAAATATCTTATGAAAAGAAAGTATGAGGAGTACATTGAACACATCACAATTGATACACGTAAAAACCTGAGCATTTCTGGACCCTAATAAACAATCGAAGAAATAGTTCTCGCATTCTGACAGAACTGACCTACAAAAATGCTTGTGTCAATGAAGAAGACAGGGCAAAGGTATTTAATGACTATTTTGCTAGCAGCATTGCTTCATCCCCTCCCACCTCTCCTTCCTTCCCCTACCCTCTTCAACTTTTTTTTCCGAGTCTTTGTCTTCTATCAGTACCACACCAACTGAAGTACTCTCTCTTCTCTTATCATTGCCCCAACAGCGCCCTTTAGGACCAGATAATATCTATACTTGCTTCCTACGCAGTGTTGCCAGTTCTCTTTCTCAGCCCCTTTCGGTTTTACTAAATCGCTGTTTTGCTGAAGGTGTCTTTTCCACCAGTTGGAAGAGAGCTAATATCACTCCTGTTCATAAGTCTGGTAAAAATAGAAATGATGTAACCTCCTATCGACCTATTTCCTTATTATCTCCACTCTCACTTGTTTGTGAAAAGATAATCAAAAACAGGCTTTTTCAATTTGTTGCTCCATTTATAAATTCCTCACAACACGGCTTTTTACCAGGAAGATCTTGTATTACTAATTTATCAGTTCTTCTGTCCGATGCTGTGTACAGCATCTCAGAAAATTCACAACTCACATTTTGTATTTGGACCTGTCTAAGGCTTTCGATTTTCTTCCACTCCATCTTCTTCTATACAAACTCAGTTCTAGATTCAATATATATGGTAAATTACTTAGTCTTCTAGAAATATATCTCAGTAATAGGACACAACGAGCTTCAGTTTCAGGTAACTTTTCTGACTTTATTCCCGTAACTTCTGGAGTTCCTCATGGCAGTGCTCTGGGTCCACTTCTACTTTTATTATACATGGACGATTTGCCTTCTTTGTTCACAAAGAGCTCTACCAAAATTCTTCTATTTGCTGATGATTGCAAACTCTACACACAAGTTAAATCAGACTAACTCTGTAGCTCTTGCTCTTCAGCATGATGCTTCTAATCTTCTCAACTGGTGTAACTCTTGGAAACTTAATTTAAACATCGAAAAATGTGCTTCTCTTACGATTTCTCTAAAAAAAGAACCCTATAAACCACATCTACAAAATTGTCATCGGAACATAAATCCTGTCACCTCTTTCAGAGATCTTGGTGTTATCATTGACAGTAAGCTTACATTTGCGGATCATATAAGCACAATGTCTTGTACTGCTATGAGAAAACTAGGACTCCTTTATCGCTTCACTGACATAAAAAATCCTAGTTTCTTAAGCTTATTCTATAAGTCATATGTTGCTCCCACTATTGAGTACTGTTCTCCTATCTGGTCTATGGCCTGCTCCACTCATCTGGAAAAACTTAAATTCTGTAATTAATTTCATTTAGCCATTGTATCCTACCGAGTACCTCACCATCGAACACTTCCAAAAAATGATGTTTTAACATTTCTCAATATCAAACCTCCCCTAGTGAGAAACAAAATTTCTGACCTAATATTTTTTGCATAAAATTGTAAATGGCCATGTATCATGTGAAAAGTTATTAAGTCAGATCAAATTTTGCGTACCCGCTAGAATAACACGATCTAGTGATCTCTTTTACACTCGAGCTGCGAGAGTTAATATTGTCCAAAGGTCCCTTCTAACCCGAATTGTTAGCATGTATAATAAGTTACCAGAAACTGTAGACGTTTTCTTCAAATGAGCATACCTTCAGATCATCTATAAATAAACTATCTTTGTAATGTTGGCATTGTATTGTACTATCTTGATTTCAAATTGTTATTCTATTGTTATGTTACATAATTGTTAAAATGTTTCAGTGTAAAATGGTATAGTACTGTATCTGAAACCTATTATAAATAAATAAATAAAATAAAAAATAAATAAGTTTGCCACATTCTGAAGATTATTTCGTGATACGTTTATCGACTGAGCCTCCATTTGCCTATGTTGGATTTTTTTTTTTTTTTTTTTGTTTATCCGACCTTTCTACCTAGAGTCCAACTACATCCCTTGTCGCAATATTTTAGCCAATAACGCTCATTCATACCAAACACAATAAATCTTTACTTCACGCAAACACTATCTAAGAACACTTTACACCGTTTACCTATATGCGACTTTCAGAAAGCACACGAACCTGTCACTCTGTTATATTGATAATGATTGCCTCTGTTCTTGGACTCCTTTTATATGCGCTGTCCGGTTCCTCTCATTCAGTTATGTTTATCATTAGTAGTAAAGTTTGTACCAACACTTCAACGAGTGTAATTAGTCAAATTTCGGAACACCTGTATTTACATATTGTTGTTTATTTTTCGATACAAAGTTTAGCTTCAGTACTTTGATACTTATTTTCGAAACGTAACATCACCAGGTGTAAAGACTCGAATGTGTAATTGATGAAGCATATGGTCGAAATTCCTAGTAGGGTAAGGGTTTATTTCCTTTGTATCTCCATTCCATAAGTAAGTTCGCATTTTGCAAGTTTCTATGAAAATTTGTACCTGAGGAAATCTCGCATCCAAAGATGCCCGAAGTGTAGAATCACTTACAAAAGAAAATATAGCATAGTGTCTTGCTGCGTGTCGTTTGTTGACATCTCGGGCATTCTTTAACATTTACCTTAAATTGTTTAGAGGAATAAGATCAAATTTCAGAAGTGAAATTGTCACCCAAAGTGCTACTACGCACGCCTTTGATCCATAGTCTTCCAAGTCTGAATCAAATGCACTACATTGGATTGGATTACACTTTAAATTGTGGTTTCACGTCTTATATAACATCGGAGCTGGAAAAGAATGAAAAACCTGCTACGCAATGAACTAAAAGTGAAATTCTTGTTTAACATTTTGAAAAATTACACTAGAATTTCATGTAGGTAAACAAAGAATACTTAATTACTCAATATATTATATACATGTAAAGTCAATATACATTTTAACTCAATTTTAAATGTTAAAATATACCTGGCTATTATTTGACGATGTATGTAATAGAAGAGTTCCCCTCGTCTGTCTTTTCTCACTATCCACATTTCTCCAAATGGCGGATAGAATGCATGCCAATTGAAATGAAATTGGTTCATGTCTATGTCTTCTCGAAAATACGCCAATCTAGTTTCCTCAGTAGTAGTTCTTCCACCGAAATTCCAATCAACAACTATGGGTCCTGTGGCCTATGAGCAAACAAAACGTTACAAATTACCTTATTATTTACCTTCCTTCAAATATCCTGATAATAAGCAAAAAAAAAAAAAAAAAAAACAAGTTTGTGCGCCAAGCTAATCTTAATAATAAATAGTAACGCTAGTAGAGTCATTACCTATGCTATTCGTTGTCTGTATAACAAAATTATTGAATAAATGCATAAATATAGCATGAGTTTCAGGCGGTTGATAAATTCAATTCAAAAATAGATGAATAAAATAAATTAGTGTAATATAAAGCGTTTGTAATAGAACTTTTAATTAAGCACAGTCTTTGACTATAATAAAGTTTCGGGGTAAATTAATATATATGAACTAATATATATATATATATATATATATATATATATATATATATATATATATATATATATATGAAATTAAATAACTATCAATTTCCTTACTCTTCCGGTTGCTTTCTTCTTCCTCTCAATTTGTTGTCGAGCAATTTTAAGCACTCTTGAATCAATGAAATGTTCCGGAAATACTTCAGCAAAAGAAGGAATGCGAAGATGTTTGGTATCCTCACGATGTAGTAGTGCTATAGTCAATGCATATGTATACAATAATGAATTAACTCTATCTCGGGCAAAAACAACTGCTGATAAAAAGTCTTCGTAGCAATTAGAACCTGTACAGGAAAAGAAAGCAAAAAAGCAGTTATTAGTTTTCTTGTGATGTGTATACAGAGTAATCTTAGAGGGCCTATACTATGTCTACTATTCCCTATGCTTTATGTTGTAGCTGACCAAGATGTTCTAGATTCCTATTGTTGTAATGGGATCAACGCGCTCATTATTGCCAACTATTGGAAATATGTAATAAATGAACTTAGCAACCTGCACACTTTTACCTCCTGTATCCTATAATCCTATATATATATATATATATATATATATATATATATATATATATATATATATATATATATATATATATATATATATATATATATATATATATACTTTGTGGGTAATAGGTACAATTCCATCGTTTTCTTTTAGTTACCTAATATAGCATATTACATTATTAAATCTGGAAGCTGTCTCTTTTTTACATTTCATTTTCTTTCTATTTTTGGAGGAGTTAGATTAAGAGCAATCTACAAACGTATTTTAAAACATTTATATTTGAAATTGTACGTTTATAGTGATTTGCATGTTGTGTAGTGTGAGTACTAAAATACAAATTGATGATTGTTCTGAGTAGATCACTCTACACTAACGTTTATGTTCATGTTAATAAACTTAATATTATTGTTCGTCCCTCTTCATAAATAAAAACCTGCTTTTAAGCAAACGTTTGAGGGAAGTAACACTGACACAGTACCAGACATAACATCGCCCATAAGCTAGTAACGTCACAAAAAATAACAAACTAGCACTTCGATTCACATTTCGACCTGGAAACTAGAGAAATTTCAAAGTATATGTATGTTGATTACAAATATAACTTCTAAGTATTCGTCCACGCATTCCCTGAACCTTCTGAACTTACTTGTGAAAGTCCTGTGATAGGATGTGTGACTACTTCCAGATTCCATTAGCTATTACCATCTTTTAACACAAATTGTGTGGTGAGATAAACTTATCAGTATTAATGCACTTGCTTTAAAGGAACTTACCATTAGTAAATAAATGCATTAGACTCTGCGCACATTTTCTGTGCACCGGTAAGAAAGGAGAAAATATTTCATCCCTTTTCAATTCTTGTGCTTCAGAAATATCAAGATCTGATCTCTCCTTGATTTGAACGATGTGACTTTTAGACCTTGAGTATTTATTCATTGATCTCTCGTAACTCTCTGCGTATTCTACAGGCTATAACGAATGAAAGAGGTTACTTAATTAATAAAAACATTACAGTAGTTAATGACATTTATAAACGCTGCACAAATACCACATTCTGAATGCTCGTTTTATATTTTATAATGTACTAATTCACCAGGGAAAGATAGAAGGAAAATTTTTAATTAAAAGATTGACTAATTTTTTAAGCAGCGAGACCACTGAGAATGGGTCTAGTTCCAAAAGTGGAATACGAACAATTACTTGTGTTCTTTTATCTGAGGCAAATGCTTTCACTTGAAAACGAACCACGGACTGTGGTCACAAAAAAAAAAAACTATAAGCTTTATTAATCACTTACAGAGAAAGAAACACAAGAAGACATTTCAAAGACCCACTTATCCAGCGAAGTAACTAGGCTAGTTGTTATTCGGGGAAAAACTCGCCTTACCCACCCCCTGATCACCAAACTAGAACGTTCCCTCAAATATTTGGATTCAGTTTTTCCAAAACTGGTTCTATTTTTGACCAGAATATTGCTTCGTTGTTCTCCAACCGAAAACCAATTCCATTTCCGCAGAAATAGTTTTCTGTTTTCCAAAACAGTGAAAACCGAAACGGTTTTCGAGAAAACCGAAATGTCGGTTTTTCGGGTTTCGGTTTTTCTAGAAACTGCTTTTATAAAAACCGGTTTTTCCCATCCTTCTATCTTTTTTCTAATTCTATCTTCTACTACTAATGTATTTGTAACCATTTTATGGTACTGTAGAGTTATCCTCTCTCTCTCTTTTTGTACACACACACACACACACACACACAGACACACACACACACACATATATATATATATATATATATATATATATATATATATATATATATCAGCAGCGTTTGTTTTATGTTTTGTATAGCAAATGCATTAGTACTAATTTCCATTCATTATAAATGGAATTGTGAATTAATTTCATATTTATTGGATTTCTTTTATGAATTTATTATTATTATTATTATCTAAAGTTGAGCAGCAATAAAAATAAATAAATGTTAAATACCAAACGGTTGGTTATTAAATACAAGTTTAATATAACTGGCAAGTGAAACGCACTACTGAGTTTTACGAACCATATCCAAACTCCTTTGATATTTCGAATAAGTCCAATATAGTTTGAACTTGTCTTCTCTGCCACGAATTCGCCTTTTCTTCAAGAGACAATTTTTATTACTTCCTCAGAAACAAGGATGGGATGACCCGAAACCTGAGATGGTCTGGAGGATGACCTGCTAGCATCAAACCGACAAAGGAAAGGAAAGACAGTGGAAAATTGTTTTGATACCGCAAGTCGGGACATTTTTCTTGCAGCAACCGACCCCTCAAAGAAAATTTTCTTGATATAAAGCAATATTTTCTCAATTTGTTCCTTATTTTAGCTTCCTTGGTAATACTGAAAGATGCAAAGGTGCATCGCAATACGATGTGATACCGCTCCAAAACGCTTATATATATATATATACTAAATTTGTACAATATACACGATTCGCGAGGTAAGGTACCAATGAGGAAATATTTTCAAGGAAATTCAATGTGAAAGGTTGGGTGTAAGAATAGCAATCCTTATAATAATTTTTCTATATCTCTGTATCCATTAAGGTTACAGACATGGAATTTGTATTTGCACTTTTCATTGAAAATAATTCAATTCAAGTTTCTGTAGAAATGATGAGGGAGGAAGGGTTGAAGTATATTTTGTGATGTCTTGGAGAATTTTAAGACAAATAATTATTTTATTGCACATATTTAATACAATCTGTTGAACTAATCTTTAGAGGATCCGGGCTCCCGCTGCTCCCCAGGATCAGCGTCCCTGATAGTATGTGCAATTTCATAACTTGTTTCATTATATTAAATGTTGAATGACCGCTAAGTAGGAAATATTTGATAATTTATTGTACCCATACAAATAGCTTCTGCTACAAAACTATTGTGCATCATGCATTTAGAGAGTATTATCTGCTAAATAACAGCTTTTTAAACTAATACGTAGAATTATAGTAAATGCAATACTTTAGCTTTTCAAGTAGGTTCGACATACACGTGTACGCACCTTCATAGTGTCTCTAGAAGCTGCTCGACGTACACGTATATGTCTCGTGTAGTATGACGAAGTGTTGTATATTCTACCATCTGAATTTTCCTACATGAACATAAACATATGTCATTCAAGTGTAGATTTCAACGTGCGCCATCTGTAGGATTTTTAAAATGTGCCACATAATGGCGGACTTGTAAACTAACAAAAACACAAGGCAGAAGGAGTACTTTGAAAGCGAAACACGTATTTTTTAATTATTAGTTTTGTTATTATAGTACTGTACAAATGTCATTCTTCATACACTTGTGGTGTAGAATTTTGTGAACAAGCCCTGAAAGTTTCATTGTAATTAAGTAAATTATTTTTAAAATACGTTCAATTTCTTACATTTTGGGAAAATTTGTTTTGGTGATTTAAAATTACCGCCTCTTCCAGCGGCTGATGGGTATTTAACTCCCAGCTCGAAGAGTTAAACTTACGTTTCAGCTTTGGAGAATTTTGTTACTTAGGCCACTGTCCTCCCAGGTCCACATTTGTATTAATATGTCTTGGATGTTAAAAGTAAACTAGATCTATTTTAGATAAGTAGACGATAATTCGTAATGTAATCGTTGAGACTACAGAGCTCAGAAGATTTTTTTCAGTGTTAATACTTTACACAATAATAAAGACTTCCTAATTATTATTGTAAAAGAGAAATATCTCAGAATCAAGCTAGTTTTAGCAACAGTTAACAGACGCTGTTTGATTACGTACGTTGCCTGGCTTAGGCCAACAGATGGTGCTAGCGTAAGAGTACCTTGAACAATTTTTCTAAAGTTAGATATTATAGAGAAACGAATCGAGTTTCTTTATGTTTTCTGGGGAGGGAGGGTTGCTAAACATCAACATTATTCTCAAATTAATTGATTAGCTTCTCATTTCAAGATAATGACACTATTGAACAGAATGAGATCAGGTATGTGTATTATGCTACGCACATTGTTTTCGGGGATTGTATTTCCTATAATGTTTGTACAATATTGACTAAACTTTCCATGGTTCTCAAACGAAATGGAACGTTCTTTTATTTAGATTTAATAATAGACCTACTAATGAAAAAAATCTTTCAGTTTAACTCCCACTTTTATGCCTGTTAGGTTAAGGTAGACGGATGATTTTAGGCACGTGAATAATGGTGAATTAGTATCAGCCAAGCAATTGATAGCAACACCTATTAGCGCATTTTAATTATTAATATTATAATTGTTAGCGTGGTGCACACGCTGAGATGTTAGCCGTTTATTATTAAGATTAAATCACCATTCACCTTCAGAGTCTGAGAAGGAAACCGTGGAAAAATCCAGTCAAGATGGTTGATCACGGATATCCATGTCGAATGAGAGAGAAGAACGCTAACTTCTATCCTACCCTAGCTCGATAGTTCATAACAAGCAATATAGGTCTAATAAGATTTGTCAACGTTCAGGACGTAAAGGCGTAAACAAAATAGTATTCTGGGAGTTTTGACACTCTCCTGAACAAAAGAAAGTATTTCAGAACAAAAATGTTACAAAAATTACCTGCATCCTCTCAGTGATGGAAGGAATAGTTTCCTAGTACTTCGTGCGTATTGTGATTATGCTAACACAATTCATTACTGTTAGTTAGTATGCGTACGTTTTAGATGGTTACGTTCATCTAATGTCAATTTACACTGATAAAGCAGTTGGGGTATATTTCATGAAAACGAAGTCTACTGCAACACTCCCCTAGCAATTTTGAAAACACGGAATCACCATACTATAAATCTGTAATTTATGGTGCTGTTTAAACTAACAAGCAGATATACTGTACTCCTTCATTTTCACTAACACAACTAAGTAGCACTGTTTCATCATTCCGAAGTAAATCATTCTTAAATTGTTTACCTCCATTTCAGACGTTACAAAGTAATTTTACATGCTAAGAGTGGTTCCGTGCCGTATGAGTAGGTTACGTTACATATCCATTTGGTGTTTATCATAAAATTTGATAACTTACATAGGATTTAATCATAAAATTTGATAACTTCCATAGGATTTAATCATAAAATAAAGACGTTATGAAAATTATTACTACTTAGTAATGTAACGATTTTTATATTTCTTTTAATAACTATTAAAGATTGTGTGTAAATATAAATATTTATTTATTTACTTATTTTCGACACCTAAGAAGAAGAAATTAAAGCAATCTCAAGAAGAAAGCACACCAAGAATGGAACGAAAGCTGGCAACTTTTCGTAGAGTAAGGATTTAGATTTGGAATGCTGCATAGAACTCTCGCACTGAGTATGCCAAATTAAAGTGAGTATCCTACCTATTATTATCACTGTACGGAGCTTACTCGAAGTACGAGAGCGTCCAAATGGATGAATCGAGTTGCGGGATGAAACATAGTGCACCTGATAGAGGATGTAAAAATATAGGTATGTGCAAAATTATAGTAGCTGAGCGTCATAAAAAAAACGGATGGGGAAGGCTTAAAGTTGGTGGGAGAAGAACTATGCTATGTTACAGAAATACATCAAATAAACTATTGAATCGTAAAAATAGCAAAAGATAGACAATGCAAATGGTGGTAGTTTAACATATTGACAAAATTAGGTTGGGCTGAGTAGATCCCGAAACTCCGCTGTTATCTTGAATCCGCCATTTTGAAATATGAGGTATTTTTGAAATGGACAGGTATTCATATGATATATTAATTAGGATCAGAATGTTCTCAAAAAGTCAATTGTGAACTTTAGTGATCGCTATCTGTACTTATTTGAGAGATTTAGGATCAACTTTAGTTATTTACGGAAATCTAGGAGATTGATACTTATTATGTTGAAAGTTTGGATTATCATGAAAACAAATGTAAGTTAAACATATATACAAGCCAAGAAAACTAACCGTGAAATTTGATATCCAAGTTTATATTATTACATTACTATTTATGATATTACTTCCAATTTGCTTCATATAGTGCCGAAGAGAACTGTTACGGTCTGGAAGAAAGATTTATGCTTTATTTTTGGCGCTGTTGGTCGAAAATAATGTGGAGTTTATACAGCTACCTTTGGTTAAATTACATACTTACTAATATAGTCCATACCACAATAAAATCTCATAGATTGGGATGCAATTATTACGTACTGTACGTAGACCACTATTTTTTTCACCACTTGCTATATTTCTCACTCAACTATCTTTGTCCACCTTCATCAACTTGGCACGAGCGTAGCATGTGCTATCTGTATGAAAAGTGGAATACTGCAGTCGAATGTGTTTTCGTGATAACAAAAACTTTCAACATACGAGTACCAGTCTCCTACATTTTCGTAGATAACGATCACTAAACTTCATAATTGACTTTGTGAGAACATGTTGACCCAAATTGATATATCACATTAGTACTTTTCCATTTCAAAAAAATCACAAACTTCAAAGTGGCAGCGCGGTTTGTGATTTACTCTGCCCATTCTTCATTTGCCAATATGTGCAACTATCACCATTTGCATCGTCTATCTTTCAGTATTTTCACGATTCAACAGTTTATTTGATGTATTTCTATAACAGCATAGTTCTCTCCCACCAACTTTGACCCCTTTCTTATGGTACTCAGCCGCTATAATTTTGTACATACACATATTTTCACATCCTCTATCAGGTGCACGTTGTCTCATCCCTCAACTCAATTCGTCTATTTGGACCCTTTACTTGTTAGCTTATACAGTCCTCTAGAGCAGTGATTCTCTACATGGACGTTAACGTTCTCCATGAGCGTTAGACATTTTTCTAATTAATGGACGAGACCCATCGTACATTTTGTAATTTACCAAAAACTTAAACTTTTCTACAAATAGTAATGCTGATTATTCAAGGATGATTTAAATAATTGAATCCTTTATCTGGCGTTTACCCTCTTTCTTCAAAGCTTTATATTTAGCTTTAGTATGGGTGGATTGGATTAAGATGACGGACTAGAACAATCGCATTCACCCAAGAGAGCCCTAGAGCCTAAAAGATTTGCTCTAGAGCAATTCAGAAAACAATGCACAGTAGACGTACGACCGCCTTATTCGTTCAACTCAAGTTCCTGTTTCTTTTACTGTTTTTAAGTAGTTTGAGTTTATGAGAATTAGCAGTAAAATTTTGACTCTCATCATTTGAAGATAGCGGCTCAACTATAAGGGGTTCTGATAGCTTGCTCTCTTTATTTGAAACTTCGACCTTCCAGTGGCTCCCGTCCTTAACAGAGGCCATGTTGCTATCAGCTCAAACATTGGAAAACATAATACGTTATGGTATCAAACATTCAAAACTAATTAAGAAAGCAATAACATTATTCTTCATTATGTTCTAATTCATAGTTAGAAATTTTTACACATAAAATTGTCACTGGAAATTAGACTAATTTTCATTTTTTGTGTATATAAGAGTTCCTACACTCTTTGGCAAATAAACTTAATAATTTATAAATGCAACGTTTATTCATAGTCTGTATACTTTGTAAGAAAAATGCATCTTTGTTATTTCGAGTTTAATTTAAGGGTTAGTGTTCATAATATGTGGGAAAAATAAGCTGCATTCTTAAATAGAAGTGCTAATTTTTTTATGCTGGGAATAGTTAAAAAATAAAAATGAAATCTTAGGATTTTACGTCTCTTGTTATTCCAACTAGATTAAAGCAGACACTGATGAGAAATGAATGAACTTGCTGGAATGAAGATAGTGGGAGAAAACGGGAGAGCCTGAGAAAACTCATGCACACGGTGTTTGTCCACAACAAAGCTCAATTGGTACTTGCTAGGATCGAACCAAGGATCTTTGGAATTTTTAATTGGTTTGGATTACCCAAAGAAGAAATAGTCCCAGCAATAAAGGCAGAAACTATCTTTATCGTTCACTTTGAACTTGGTGTAATTTTTGCTATATTAGACTTAAAGTTTTTAACGTGTGACATATAAAATGCGTAAGATTAATTTACGATTTTGATAATAGATATAGAGTTTACATATATATGGCGTTCCGTCATATGAGTTTTAGGTTGTGATAGGAAATCAGGATAATGCCTCCATTTCGAACCCATGACCTTCCTAATGTAAAATGAACGATTTGCAAACTGAACTGTTATATATATATATGGGATCAGAAAAATTGGTGTAGGGAGATTCGGTGTAGGAAAACTTGGTGTAAGAAAATTCGGTACACGGAGAATTTGGTGTACGGAAAATTCGGTGTGGGGAATGCTAGGTGTAAAGAAAGATTTGTTATAGTAGACCGTAGAATTCATTAGAAACTTAAGTTTGAGAATAAAGGAGCGTATTAGTTTTAATTTCAAACTATGTGTAGAACTTAGTTTTACTGTCTACTATAAGGAATTTTAAAAAAATGTGTTCCTGAAATAATTTGAATTCTACATTTCGACGGATTTTAACATTTCATGGCCCTTACATGGCGAGAATTTTTTTCGATGTCCGTTCGTGTGATTTTGCGAAGCGACCAACGCTCCAATCCACATTTAATTTAAAACTATTTTAGAGAGGGTCTTCTAGAATTTTCTACTTCCAAAAATAAATGTAGGTTACTGGACTGGTAAAGTTGAAAATTGCAGATTTTTCAAAAATGTTCTAATGATTTTATGTCTGTTTTATAAATAAACTAGCCCCAGACCCCCAAATCTCCTCGCCCTACAGCCTCGCATTTCTTTTCTATCGGCCCTTGCATCAACAGTGAATTTCGTGAACTTGTTCTTCATATTTCATGAATCTGCTCATCCGAGGGCTTCGCCCCCACACCAGAGATGGTCATTCTCCCTCATATTGCCCTCATGAAGGCCGCCCTCACCCTCTCCTCACCCTCATTATAGTACTTGAGGGTGAGGGCGTTGGAGGGTGAGGGCGATAAAGTAATTGAGGGTGAGTGTGAGGGAAGTGAGGGTGAGGGCGTCAATTGAGGGTGAGGTTAAGGGTTCATAAAATTAATTATCTTGCACTTTTTCATTTCTGGAAAATATGTTAGAAAATGTAATGTAGTTTTCTTCTTAGAATTAGTTGTATTTCACAGAAAATCGTCATATCAATATTCCATCAGTTTCATACGCTTTTCATGCGCGAAGACAAGATGTTTCTCATGGCTTTACTACTTTTCTATATTTATATATTTTCACTTTATAGAATTAATATTTACGAAATATATAAAAATATCTACTGCAACTTATTGGATACCGAAATTTCAAAGTTTAACGAAAGTAACCCATTAAAAATACTAGAAGTTCTCAGGAAGTAATGTTTTTTTTATTCATATATTCGTTCAGAAGAGAAACTAATAAATATTCATTTATTCATTCATTCTGAAATTGTAACTAAGAAAAAGCTTTATTTCTTCTTTATTAGTAAGTAAGAGAAAAGTAAGAGATCCACTACTACTTCAGGTTTCAATATTTATTTTCATAAACTTAAAAGGGTAAGAGCTATAGTCAAACGGTTTTCGGGAATCAATTCTGCATTGCCAGAATAGGTTCCATCTCTTTCAACAATCTTACTTAAACGGGAAGTGGTAGAAGTCGACCATATCTGGTTTCAACAATCATATTCATAACTCATAAACGAATATAAAACATAGCTAGCGATAAAGAGTTTTCAGAAATCGATTTATGGTCTCAAGTGGACAAACCACCTGTACTCCTGTATTTCCACTAAAATCGGAAGTGGTATAAATTCACTACTACTTCTGATTTCAATATTGATTTTCCTAGACCTAAAACGGTAAGTGCTATCGACAAGCGGTTTTCGGGAATCGATTCAGCATCCCAAGTATAGGTTCCATCTCTTTCACCAATCTTCGAGTTAAACCAGAAGCTATGTTGAACCACTTCTGGTTTCAACAATATTGGTCATAACTCAAAAACGGTAAGAGCTATTGAGAAACGGTTTTCGGGAAACTATCCGTGGTTCGAATAGTTTCGTCGTTCGAATAGTTTCGTCGTTCGAATAGGTCCCATCTCCTTCCACAACCTAATATTTAAACCGTAAGTGGTAGAAATCAACTACTTCCGGTTTCTACTATTTCCAGTTTTACTATTGAATTTGTATAGTTTGGAAGTTTACCGTAGTTTCATACTGTAGAACGATACTCGCTTGTTCTATCATTTAATTCTTGTGTTATCAAATACTAGGTTTACTACCAGGTACTCAATAATATTTATATATTTTCCCATTATAGGAACTAGAAAGTTGGAAGATTATAATTTGCTGTAATGTCATATTTCTATTCATGGATTCAATCAATATCGTGGCTTAATATGGAGTTAATCCTTGATAGTGAATATTTGTTTAGAATGAAAAATTTTCAGAAATGGGAAGTTTTAAGCGGAAAGTTTTCCACTTCACATCACTAGTTGCAGGAATGGTTTCAGAAGAGCAATTGTTAATATGTACATTTAATGGACGGAACAATGTAAAGGAAATTCTTTCTCCTAGGGTAGAAAATGTTTTATTTGTAGCTGTACTTTATTTGAAGGAGCCCCAAGTGAATTTTGTGGTGGACAAACACCGTATGCAGTGGTTTTCTCGGGGTTCTTCCGTTCCCTCCCGCTTTCTTCGTTCCACCATTTGATTCATTTCTCATCATCATCGTCTCTTTTACCCTCGGAGCATAATCGTGGGACGTTAAACTGAATATTACATTTCATTTTTTTGAAGGAGAACATTTATAACCAGCGATTATCTGAAGCAGAGATCCTTGGGTTATCCGGGTTCGATTTCGTGCCGGACATAAGTTCCGCTATAAGGAGAAAAGCTCAATTAAATATAAAACATAATTGTATTTATAATGATTTTCATATACAATTATAGTCCTAAATTTACACAGTTCAACTTTTTTATTATTATTAAATTAAATATTTCCCTTTGTCTTTCGTGACTGGTCGCTTGTTGGCAGTGGCGACAGTAGGTCTAATTTGGGGTGTTCAAGCCTCCCCAATTTCTTACAAGCCCACCTTAATTGCATTGTGTTACATACTTTTAGAAAAGAGGATACTAAGAAAATCTACCGAAATTACAGTGTTGACGAATTTGCACCCAAATGCAACAGAAGGTGCACACAAGAGATGGTCATCCTCCCTCATTTTGCCCTCATGAATGCCGCCCTTACCCTCACCTCACCCTCATTTTAGTAGTTAAGGGTGAGGGCGTAGGAGGGTGAGGGCGATAAAGTAATTGAGGGTGAGTGTGAGGGCGTCAGTGGAGGGTGAGTGTGAGGGAAGGTGAGTGTGAGGGCGTCAATTTAGGGTGAGTGTGAGGGAGGGGATTTTGAGGGCGTCAATGGAGGGTGATGTGTGAGGGAGGGTCAGTGTGAGGACATCAGTGGAGGGTGAGTGTGAGGGAGGGTGAGGGTAGGGCGTCAATGGAGAGTGAGTGTGATGGAGGGTGGGAGTGAGGGTGAGGGAGGGTTAGGAAAAATGATTATCTCTGCCCCCACACATTATCTTTCCTCGGCCTACGGCCTCGCACATCTTTAACCCACAATTCTATCGTTTCTTTCCCTATTTCAATATCTAAAAGATAAGATTTTGAATCCCAAAAAAACACCCATTCCTTCATCCCCCTTTAGATCCCTTAAAAATTTAAAGTATTCACTTTTGGCAATTTTCTTGTCGGTTAGTCCTGGAAGGCTACCATCATAACAAATTTCATCACTCTAATCCTGAAGGAAGTGCCTAAACATTTTGGGGTGTAGAAAACGTCCCATATAAAGAACATGGGAAAGATTTCTCAGTTCCCTGTAAAACCATTCTATGGTCGGACATTTTTATTTCTGATGATTCACTTAGATAACACTAACGAAAACGTACAAGCATACCGAATTTCAAGTTTTTATTCCAATTCTAAGTACCGAAAACATGAGATTATATGTCTAAGAAAAGGCCCATTTAAATAACATGTGGAAATTCTTCATCCCCTCTTTAGACCCCTAAAAATTAAAAATATTCACTTTTGGCAATTTTCCTGCGGGCTTGTCCTGAAAAGCTATAATCATGTCAAATTTAATTATTGTAACCCTACAGGAAGTGCTCGATAATTTGGGGGGTATAAAAGGTGCCCCATATAAATAACATTGGAAAGGCTTTTCAGTTCCATTTAAAAGCTCTCTAAAGTTGGATTTTTTTTATTTTTACTGATTTACTTAAGTAGTGCTAACGAAAACATAGAAGCATACCGAATTTCAACTTTTTATTCCAATTATAAGTACCTGAAACATGAGATTGTAGGTCCTAAGAAAGGTCCATGGGAAATTTCTTCATCTCGTCTTTAGACACCCTAAAAAATTTTAAAAAATATTCATTTTTGGCAATTTTCCTGTCGGTAAGTTCCCGAAGGCTACAATCATGCCAAATTTAATCATTGTAGCCCTACAGGAAGTGCTCAATAATTTATGTCAGCTCATGTAGTTTTATATATAATTAAGATATTTAAATCTAAAGTCTTCGAAAACGACATAGTTTATTTATGTTACTCAAAGGTGTAAAAATGAATACCTCAACTAAAGTATCTACGCCTGATTGGAGAAGTCAATAAGAAGCCAATAGGGCTGCAGTACTTGTTTACCTTAACTTAAGGCAAACAAACTGAAGTGTCTGATTGGAGGAGAAGTCAAATGAAATCCGTAAGTTAAAAAAATACACTGTATATGTTCTATGATGTACTATATGAAATGTGTTTTAATTGTTTCTATAACTATTCTCTGAACTTATAGTTGATTTTGTTTTTGTTTTTTGTGAGAAAAAGTGTCAGCTTCATTGTGTGATGAAAAGTAATTTATAGTAATATCCCGCAAAAGACATGCAAGAGCAACTGGACTCAAAGAAAAAAAAAATCAATTTCCTTCTCTTGAAATAGGTAATAACATTTTATTCGGTACATTTTATGGTTTTCGTTTTCACAATATGAAGTTTCGTAAGTTATAGTAACTGGTAATATTCAATATGTATTACACCGAATCTACCTTACACCAAAATTTCCCCACACCGAGTTTTCCGTACACCGATTTTTCTGTACACCGGATTTTCCTGCACCGAGTTTTCTTACACCCAATTTTCCTAGACCAATATATACAAGAATGTCTATTCTCATATATATATATATATATATATATATATATATATATATATATATATATATATATATATAAGAATGTGTATTCTGTAGCAGAATACCCATTCTTCGAACACGAAGAATACGTTTCATTTCGGACATAAAGTACAAATAGGGACTGAATTTGGATTTAAGATGGAACGGAAGTGTCACTGTTTGCCTCAGACACCCCAAAAACCATTTATTCGATAATAATTTCGGTCATTTTCGATCATTTTTGTATTTCTATCCCTCCTCCAAGTTTCGGTGCTGAACTTGAATTTAAACGGCATCGGAGGTGTCATCGTTCATTTCAGAGACCCCAAAAACTATAAATTCAACACTAATATATATGTGTCATTTTCGATCTTCTTTTAAATATCTCCCCCTTCCCTAAGATACATAGTCAAAGCGAAATGATAAAATCTATCCCTGGCCAGAACCTCATCTATGTGGGAAATTTGATCGAGATTGGTCTCGTGATTCAAGTGTGTTGTGTGTGTGTGTGTGTGTGTGTGTGCTAACACATACACATTATACATACACATTTTATACATATATATATATATATATATATATATATATATATATATATATATATATATATATATATATATATATATATTTTCTCAGTTTCCTAAAACGTGAATGACACTTTTTCAGAATATTCTCCTCTATTCACTGCCACCAATCTGCAAGAAAACTCTTCTTACGGTATTCTTCGAAAAAGTAATGGAAGTTAAAATTAAGGAAGATCTATTATTACGAGTAACACGAGACGCGTAACAACAGATATGGCGACCGGTCAAGCTCTTTGCGATATCTTTCTATGACGTCATGCAGAGAAAACGAATCAGAGTACTACAGTACTAACTGTTATTTTACCTATATTGTGTCTTATCAGAGCTAGTCTTACTCAAGCCACTCGTAGCCTTAACCTTCGCAAGTTTGTAATTATCATGTGGCAATGTAACAGCATTATTTAAGGTAATTAACATTAAAGCAGTTGCTATAATATTCATACAGGAATTTTATTTTTCCTCAGTATTGTTCTATACCCTTGTATATTGTATGCTGTCGTGTAGTAGTTTTTCCTATCCCCTTCCCAATTCAAATGTATGTGCTTTAAAATTATGTATTTGACATTGGGCTCATAAGTAGATACATGATTAATATATAATAATATTACTGTAATATCTCTGTTATAAAGTACATATTTCTCATGTGTTAGATAACAAGAAAATACACACTTTGCCAAAAAGCTTCTAATAATAATTTTGAACACATAGTCTTGTTTCTATTTCGTCTACTGTCACTTTGTTACGACTATACTATATATTAATTTAATTTCTCTTTCTTTATGATTTTTTTCTTGATATTTTCTCTTTCTTTAAGATATCGGTGTCTACGATGAAACAAAATATTTAGATAACAAGCTGTTACTACAATTCGAGAAATTTCAACATAGAAAATCGTATGTAATATTGCAATCTAACTTGAGAGAGAAACTTAGACAGAAAAGAAAAAGGACAAAAAAAGAATGCAGGCATTTGAAATTTTGATGTGAGGAAGAATGGAGAAAACTGCCTAGGTTAAACCAAAATACAAGTGAAATAATTTTCACGTTGTGAAATGATGGTGGACTGTCAGTTTGTCCGTACTCAGTTCTGAAATGGTCGTTGTAGATCTCTAACTCCCAGTTGTAATACACGAATAGGGTCAAAGATGAAAGTTTATGTTGGGAAGCCGAAATCATATATTAAAAAGTCACTCCTTGCTATTTTATACAGTTTTCGATTGATAGAAAAATATAATCGAAACCGGAATTGGTCGTAGATTTCTACAACTTCCTTCTTCATTGGAGGAATAAAGACGAAGATTGGATACATTCTTTGGACTCTTAATCAATTTCAGGAAACTGCTTAGCGATGAAGTGAGACATATTGTTGGGGTCTTCAATCGATTTCTAGAAACCATTTTTCAGTGTCTTTTACTCTTTGTCTCTATGAAGAAATCGGAAGTAGCAGTAACTTTCTATCATTTCCGGGTTTAGTAAAAAATTGTATTTGACATTCTTTTCAGGCGCAGAATCGACTGTTCACGAAATTTCTTGTTGCTATTAAGTATTAATCATGAGACCGAAAATGGTTTATTTCTAACATTTTCGATGTAAATAGAGAATTTACAGAGGAAATGAAATCTATTTTCAGTGGCGGATCCATCTCCTATAGCTTTCCGAGTGACACAAATAATTGAAGCTATTATTTATATATGTTTAAAAGTTTGCCTTTTATTCTTTACTGGGTTTGATTTGAAACATTAGATATAACTTTAGTTGCAGTTTTTTCATGTTATGTGATGTGTAAAGCAATACTTGAGGTGCACAATGTCAACGTCCATCATAGTCATAATATCCATCGGGAGAAAGTTAAATTGGGACCTATGAAAAATTGTTAACTCATTACAAACCTATCATAGTCTGGGTTCTGGCTAGCCTGCCTTCCCCCAGGTTTTAACTTTTAGATCCGCAACTATCTGTTCTTGGCAAGATGAATCAATTAGACTTTTCGCAATATTTTCCCACTTTAACTCTATGGTGATTAACGTTGAAACAGGAAATACTTCATTTCTATCAGTTACGATTTGACTTAGATAAAACATGTACTTTGAACGTTGAACCAATTTCATTTTGCTATTTCTCACCATTCTTCCTCTACGGAAATCAATATTCGTACCGGAAGCAGTAGTAATTTTCTACCAATTTAGGTTTTAGTGGAAAGATGCGCGTGAAGACAATATATTTTCTTGAGATAGTGAATCGATTGCAGGACACCGCTTGTCACCTATTGCTATTTATTTATTTGTTAATTTATCTTTTTTTTTTTTTAATTTCGATCATCCTTGAAATTGAGAATTGTAAATGTTCCTTCCATTCTGTATGAATAGAGGATTTTTGAATGAGGGACGTTGAAATGATTGCAAAAAACCACTTCTCGTTTTCCCTTATCAATTTTGCTTGGATATTTGTTGACGGATAAATAAACTCACCAGTTCTTAATAACACTTCCAATACATATGCATATCATAGTTTGGAAATGTAGAAAATTGTGGAGTATTTGGAATGGTAAGGAAGAAGGTAAGATGATTATATATAACTAAAAAAAGATGTTCAAAAAGATGTTCTATTCCTCAAGATAGAGAAAGGAAGAAGACGAAGGAGAGAAAAGTTGGGTGCGATTGAAACGAAATACTTTTACATCAAGACGAAGAAATTAACTGAGAAAACTCATGCATTTATAAATATTTTAGTTTTCTCTTACTGACTTAAAAAAAAACAGCCTATCACTGGATTGCAAAATATTAGAGTTCTGATGATGATGATATGATCAAGATAACAAAGAAATTCTATTTTGCAACTTTTTATTTATTTATTTACAAGGTAGCGGAAGCTTTTGAAGTGTAGGTGTAAAAAAAACTTGAAGGAATTACTTTAGCTGACTAGAAAACGAATGAAAAGGTTGGGCAAACGGTAAACGTTAACGAAGGAAATAACAATTTAAATGTAATTGGAAAGAAAAACATAAATTGATATGGACATTGGCTGAGAAGAAACTGTATTATGCAGGGGCGGACGAAGAGACGGACAACTCGGGCAACTATTCGGGGCGCCAATGCGAACCTCATAAAGTAAATTTTATAATGTGTTTTCAATTAATTTTGTGATTTATATTCTTGAAAAGTAGCTCTATTATAATATCATTTTTTCTATTCCACCATGAAAGAAGAGAGTTTCATAGTACTTGGGGGGCTTTATCGACAAATGGAGACATGGCATGTAGAAGAAAGAGTGGAGTGAGAGTTGCTATTGTTTATATCGGAATGTTCTTTGTGAACTTTTCCCAGACAATGAATGTTGTTGGATTTTATATATGTTACTCTTTTAAAGTGGTAGTGGAGAGGAAACAGTATACAGCACATACTTTCGATTTCTTAGAAACTACTCGCCGTGTCGAACTGTTAGTCGTTATTGAAAGTAGTGTCTAGGAGATGTTATTGTTTCTTGCCAAATCATTCAAGCAATTTGTGTAAATTATTCTACATTTTAAGGTATTGTTTTTATGAAAGAAAAAGGTATGGACACTTTCTCATAAAATTCCCTAAATTGGCTTTGATATGGTTTACTTACTTAACAATCATACGAAAGTTAGAGGATTTCTAATAATGATAAAATTTGTTATTAAACTTTACTAGTCTTGTAAGAGTGTTCAGCTCTTGTACAAATTCATGAGATGTTTTTTTTTTTTTTTTTTTTTGAATGATATTGGCTTCAACTACTAGGAGCTACATAAAAAGGATTGTTTGTATTGCTGTGTATAAAACACGTTCAATGTTGTGAAATATATTAATTGAACCTATTCACGTTATTAGAATAGATTGCTACATAGTCGGATATACGGTAGAATGATTTCTGATTTTATTGATATAACAAAATAATTTACAATATAGCAGTAATCATGTTACCATGAGTAGTAGTCAATAAATACTATTCGATATTATTTTTGTTTATACATATCGGTACATAAATAATACTAAATATAATAATAATAATAATAATAATAATAATAATAATAATAATAATAATAATAATAATAATAATAATAATAATAATAATAATAATTATAACCACAATATAATTCATATCACATGTATATTTTAAATACTAAATAGATCATGTATTTGAGTATTAATTTTTCTTTTTGAAAAATGGGTATAGAATATTAAAATCACTGTTATAAAATGTAAAATATAGGTTTTGGACTAGGGGCCCAAAAAGTCACTTTGCCTGGGTGAAAATTTTGCCTTGGTCCGCCTTTGGTATTATGAGAAATGTGATAAACGGTATTATAGCAGAAAAGAGAAGGAGAAAACGAAAGAGTAAACAGTTGATGGACGTTATCACAACAGAAAAGTATTTTGTGAAGACGAAGAGTTTAATCCAAGACCATGTTGCAAGGAAATTTCTAACATAAGTTCCAGCAAGTGAATTGTCAATAATTGCACCATACCAATGACGATAAAATTGAAAGATATAATGTTACTCTTATTATTGATAAACAAAGCTACAGCTATGGATGGGGGTGAGAGCGAGGCCGTTGCCGAGGGCGCTGTTACCAAACGGGCGCCGAATCAGCAGGAAGAAAGAAAAAGTATTAAAAAAGCGTAAAAAGAGTCACAAGTTTTTACTCATTATTAAAAAAATAACATATTTCATTTGTTAATGACGGTATGGTATATAAGATGCCGAATAATGACTTATAATGTACGCAGTTGCATTTGCAAAATCAGAAATGGGCCGGCGTTTATATGGTGATGAGTTAGGTTAGTTAATCCCACTTTTCTACACAATAAGTTTAATCAATGTAGTTAAAATAAAAGTATGAAAAAATGAGAGGGCTGAAAAGATATACAAAAGCCCCAGTTTGGGTGGGAGTATTAAAAATCAAGGTAAACAAGAGGACAAATAACATCTTCGAACTTAAAGGAGTTGTAGAATAGGGGCTTAAGGGGTCAAAACTTAACCCAACGAATGTCGTCTTTTTGAAAGATTGACCACTACCAGTGATTTTGTTTTTATTTCATTGACTTATGAAATGGTTCCAATCTGAAGGCATTTATTGGGATCATTTCTCCATCAACTACTTGTGTCACCAGGATATCTATCTGTCTATACTTATATATATATGACTGATCACATTTTTTAACTATATGTACGTTCATACAAAACATATACACGTGTCAGTATGTGAGTATGTGTGTTACTGCACTTTCAATATATTGATTAATAATAAATAACCTTAGATTCAAAACTTTCATTCATTAGGAAATTAAATAATTGCTGTAACTTCAAAGATAAGAAGTAGCCAAAATATGTTTTAGATTTTAAATACAAACATTAAATATATTCTTTAGCTCCATCAATAAATATTAAGAAATTCGCAAAGAATGCTCCTTCTGAATTTCAATTACATTTCACAAAATATTTTTACCCTAAAAGAATCCAAGTAAAAATTCTATTTGTGTGTTCACATTCAAAATAAATTTTCAAAAGTTTAAAATTATTACTGGAAATTAATACTGTCACCCATTTTGAACATTTTAACCCCTTACCGCATGCCGTGCCATATAAGGCACATACCCTTTTTTCACTTTAGCTTTTTTGTGAATTACCAAAGGCATCAAATGACTGTTTTGTTTCCTGTGTGAGATATTAACGTGTATGAATAAGAGATTTTGGTGTAATCTGGCATGGTCTTTGTGAGTTGTAACTGTGTCATATATGGCACTTACTTACTTCTCATCAGAATTAAGTGAATAATCTAAAATTCAAGTTTTAATTCATTTTTCAAGTTCCCATATGAGGATTTCCAATACTGGTTATATTTTTTCGCTAAAAGAAAAAAATCATGCAAAAGGTGTTAAAAGAATATAGGCTATTCTAATGAATGTATTGAAATTTCATTTGTTATCGGTAGCATCAAACATGGTAAATAGTTGTAAATTTCCATACTGTTCTGCAAGTAATTCTGTATACCAAAGGCAGTTTTGTCAAGTTTAAGAAAAAATCCAAAATAAACCTCTTCAAACCCTATTTGCTACTGTAATAGCCTGTTCAAGCAACTTGTTAGAAATTCAGCCTAGCATAACAGAAGTTGCTGCTCTTATATGTTAATATAATAATATAAGAAAAAGCCAAGGAAAATCTTTGTGAGAGAAATGTTGGAGCACGGAATTCTACTTCCCCTCCGGGCGCCGAAATCTCTAGCTACGGCCCTGTTGATAGATAGCACTAATCCTAAATGTTTGCTAAATTTATTTTGCGTTTTACGTTAAACCCCTAAATTTGTTACCGATATTATTGCAGCACATTTGAAAAGGTATTCGCTACAACTTCACGTCAGAAAATTACATTATAGATTCTTCTACTATTATGTAGAGAGATTAATTTTAGAAGTGTATTGAATTCCTAACATTGTTTTGTTCCAAATACAAAATACTGAGACCCAGTGACGGAAGAAATGTGTAGTAATATTGGTGAACATTACATTTTTGCTGCTATGAAAGGAAAGAAAGCTTAGCTAACGTACTATTTTAACAAGGATTGTTACTCAGTCGCAGGCCGCCACCGCTCCAAACTAGTTCGTTTATATGTTACATATATACAAAAACCTATCAGCGTATGCGTAGAGCTCATAGTACACACTCAACATAATAGATGTCACCATCTGTGCCATTCGCCTGAGCTATGCTAGTAGATATCACTACGGAGCTTCTAATTTGCAGATATGTAATTTTTATCGCTATCTATTACCGTTTCTGTTCTATGACCAACGTCCAAACCGGAAATCGGAAACACTACAACTTCCGGTTTTAATAGAGGGCTTACGGAGGAAATGAAATCTATTCTTGGAACGTTAAGTCGATTGCTAGAAAACACTTTTCGATATCCTGTACCGTTTTTGCTCTGTTGAAATCAGTATTGAAACCGGAACTAGTAGCAAATTTTAACCAGTTCTGATTTTAGTAGTGTATTGCGGGTGGTGACAATATGTTCTCTTCAAACACTGGACCTTTTCCAAGAAACCGGTTTTCTCTGCCTATTATCGTTTACTACTATGGCGATAAACGCTGAAACCGGAAATCGTTAATACGAGTCTCTTCCGACTTCATTAGAGTTAAAGCAGAAGATGTAACATATTCTTGGAACGCTGAATCAAGAGGAATAAAACACTTCTCGATATCTTTCACAGCTATTTACGCTAAGGAAATCAGTATCGAAACCGGATGTACAATAATTTTCAACTGCTGTTGGTTTCGGTAGAGTGTTTTTGGCTGTGACGGTATATTTTTTTAAGACGCTGAATTACCGTATGTTTCTATTGCAATAAACGTTGGAACCAGAAACGTATAATTTAAAGCACTTCTGGCATGAATTGAGTGTTAATGGAGTAGAAATTGTTTGCAAAAAAGGAAAGAAAAAGAAAGAAAAGAAAAAAAAGTTTCTGAATATGTCTTACCGTTTTTGCTCTAATACATGTCGACAAACAAGGAGAAGGACGGGTATAGCTGTTCTGTAAAATTTACGACACTTAGACATAACATAATTTGAAAGTGTAATATCTCAAGTACTTGGCGATTAAAAAATGAGATGCACAATTATCGGGAGCAAGGGTGAGGTTAGATTTACATCGAAGTTGCTCCACCCGACCGTGACGTAATAGCACGTGGTATTAACATGGAAGCAAGGTGGAATAAAATTAGCTCTGCGGGGATTCAAACTCCCGTCGCTCGTTGACGCTCTCTCAGCTATGTTTCGTAACGTACATAAATCACGTTTTTATCAATAAATTTATGTGTGCAAAGTGTACTAATTACCACGTAACATTACGTCACGACAGGATGGTGCAGCTCCAATGTAAATTTAACTTCGCCCAAATATAAATATTGCCACTATTGATATTTAAGGTAACTGAATGAGTTGGTTAAAGAATTCGTTTTTTCAAATTTTCTCAGTAATTAGCAGCGCAGAAACTGGTTAAATTAGCAAAGTATTGTTTAACCGAGTAACTCAGATATTTCTTTTTTTTAACAAGAATTCCGTAGTTTTAAAGAAATTTGGTTACTAGCAACAGAGCTTTCATTTTACCTTCACTCAGCAAACGAACAATTCTCAGCGTATCTGCGTAAACTAAAATGTTCTTACAAATTATAATCACTATGTTTGAACTTCAGTGCTTGACATTAAAAATAATACAATATTTACCGGTTTTTGTTTTGCTTGTTGTTCATAAGTTAAAGGAGTTAACGGAATGCAACTTATCATAATCATAGGTAATGTTATTCTACATCTGAAAATATGAACCTTAAGAATTTTCAGTGTTGCCGGAATAACAACTCCCCAAAATCTAAGTTAAGGCAGGGACTAGAGGAACAAACTCAACTGAATTTGATTACGTATGAAATTCCCTTGAAATCCTGTAAATTACTTTTTAAATAATACTTGTCTTTAGTTTGTAATAAACAAAATAGTTTTAACATATAGTTATTAAAATTAAATAGTAATGTTGTTTAAAAAATAGTTCACAGGATACCGAAACAACATAATACGTAATCAAGGGCAGTTGAGTTCATTTCTCTAATTGCTGCCTTAGCTTAGATTTTTTGGGAAATGTTATTCTAACAGCACTGTAATTTCTGTGGATGACAACACTGAAAATTCTTCATGTTCATACTTTCTCTTCTAGAATAACATTATCTATGATTGTGGTAAGCTGCATTTCATTATCTTCTTTCACTTATGAAAAACAAGGAGAAGAAAAAATGGTAAATTTTGTATTATTGTTAGCCAGTTAGGCTTGTGTTTCCTTAGAAGATAAAGCATCATTGTTGTCGGTTTGAGTCACGGTTGGAAAACAGTAATATGAGGTGGAAACCAAATTAAACAAAAATAAAACTTTCGTTCTCTTCTGCAATTCACACTTTTACTATTAATTAAGAATAGTAGTCTTACCACAAATGACGCAGGAAGCTGATACACAAGATCCATTCCATCTGAAGGCTTGTAAAGGGGATCTCTTATTCTGTAGAAAATTGAAAGAATTTCCATCTGTCGCTGTTGTGGCGGAGGTAATGGTTGGCATTCTGGTGCGTTCCTCTATACACAATATACACAAAAAGAAAATAAAACATAATATGATATGATATATGATATAAATACATAATATGATATACTAATTTATGATTGAAGAAGAGTATGAAAGTGTTATCCGTATAAGTAATTTAAATGATATTAACATCTGGAACATTGTAATGTTTATTGTTATAAGCATATCATATAGTGAAAGAAAAATAGTTTATAAACAAAGAAAATCATAAGAAATATGTTTATTTATGATAGATTGTATAGTAAGTAAGCTTTATTATGAAACACTATTTTCTTTTCTACTAAAATAAATATTTGGAATCATTCAACTGCTGTTGACTTTGTGCTCCTTCACATATTTCTTATTGACTTACAATCGATCAACTTAATTTTCCATGTTTATCTGTATCACATAACCAGCAGTTATATGCAAGAAGTATGCTTCTGTTTGAAATATTGACAAATTTTCAAGACACAGTACGTTTTTATGCATATAGAAAGTCGTTATAAGCTAGTACATTTACTAACTTAAAACTAGAACTTATATATTTGGAACGTCAATTATTGAAATGTTACCAGATTACCAATCACTTCCCTTTTGACTCAAAATGTTGGTCTGTTTGCTACATAAAGCAAGACATTACTACAGAGTCGTGCCGTGGAAAATCAGCGCCCGGGGCGAGAGTATACGACGGAGCCCCCATATCAATTTTTCCTATCTTTTTTCCTTTTTGCTCCCGAATTTTTCGCCCCCCTTACTTCGGCGTTCGGAGCCGTTGCCCCGCTCACTCCCTCACAGCACGGCCCTCCATTACAATGAATTTGTTTTTGATCTAATACTACCTGTTTAATTACTCGTTTTGTTTTAACCTCAAATTATTATTAAGTATGACTAACGAGGGAAATATAATGAAAAATTAGCACCATTGAAAAGTTTTGAAGATGCATTTTTAAATAACATAGTTATCAGTACAATTAGCGTAAGTTAATTTATGATGAACTAATACGTCCAAATAAATTCACATATTCTAATTATATTACTAATAGTAACGAAACTTTATTCATTATAAATACTTAGACATTTTTGTTCCGTTAAAATCCTCTTCTATACATCTCTTTTTGAAGGCCATAGTGGGGAATTTCATTATTTTGCATTGAAATAAGGAAAACGCCAATTTAATTATTGCAGTATAAATAAGAATGTATTTTTGATTGCAGTTGATAAATTGATAAGACTAATGTCAGCAAATATACTATTGATGATCTTTTTTCTTTTTTTCTTTCTTTTTTTTTAAATGATTGTACCAGATTGAAACAAAAAGGTTATTATCTGCTTTACATATTGCCTTTAAAACTTAAACTAAAAAAAATACGATACAACGTTTTGACTTAACATTATTTAGGTTTTTGCGAAAATATGATAAATACTGTGGGAACAAAGAAGGTTTTTCTGTCTCTTCTCGAATCTTTAGTATTTTTATTCAATCTTTTAATAAAGGGAAAATATATTTTATATCTTTTAATACTAAGCATTTAGAAACAAAATAGCAGTATTGAAGATTCATTTTCATATATTACTACTGCGGTTACTTCAAACAAAGTGCTATCAATAAAATAAAATCTCGATTCAAAAGGCATAGGAATGAGGAATAGCGAATGGTGGAAATTTCATAATGAGTAACTACAAAAATTTATTATGTTTATGTAACATTGTTCAGGGGCGTTACGTCTAGGAGGCTTAGGTGGGTAAGTCGTGTGCCCAAAAATTGAAGAAAGTATCAATGCTTAAAAAATTTTAACTGGAGACATAGTCGGATTCAACCTAGACATAAGCCTGGATGGGAGGGCAATATTAAGATGAATCTCACAAACATAAGAATAGAAAGTAGTAATTGGACCTATTTGGCTAAGAACGAAAGTCAATTGAGAACTTTATTAAAATAATTACGATTATAATCTCTATTATATAAACAAAAACATTATAAGTTCAAACTTGTGATTGAAGCCAAACGTCAATGGCAATGCCAAGTTGAGAGTTATTTCCGCTTTACTATACAGGATACAAACTTAAGGTTGCTCCGTATAGTTAATAAACAACTTTTATAATAAATATGTCTAGCCTTGAACATTTCGAAACGTTAGAAATAAATTAAAATAATTACTTCCTAAACAGTTGTCTAACTTGTTTGTCCCGTTATCCTTCAACTCTATCTGGCCCTTTCGTTTTCTGAGGAGCTACATGTTGTTAGAGAAAATCGAAAAGTCATTCCCTCTTTTTTTCAGCCTCTAATACTTTTTATTATACAGTCAAAATATACAAGTGATGCGGTAGCCTTTTCTTGGAACAACAGCTGGGGATGTTTCGATTTCTTCTACTTAACGATATTGCTACCAGTTGAGAAAGATGGGCTGAGTGATCAGGATGTCCATAGCTTACATATGAGTAGCGAACTTTTTATTCTTTACTGTGGTGAAAGGACAATCACAGTATTCACAGGGAAATGAAGTTGATGTATAGGGACAATAGTAATAGCAATGAGTAATGAACAGTGGTGGCGCAAGGAGTTTGAAAATGAACCAAAAATGTCCAGGGAAATGAGTGATCAAACATCGTATTTTGCTTACACTGAAAAACATTACGCGTTTTGACAAAATGGAATGGAATGAAATTTTCGGCTTTAAGTAGTTGTAAAGTATTTTATAGGACAATAAAAATCATTGCAAATGTCCATTGTCAATGGGTCTTCTAAGCTAAGTTATTAGCCTGTGTGTCTTCTGTACATATGCTGTTGGATCGTCTAGGGTTCATTTACCGAGACAGAATTGAAGAGTAGTGGCTTTTATCTTCCTGTAAATAGTAGATTATGATTTACACACCCTCATGGTTGAAACTAAACATAATGAGTGATTTGATCAAAAATGCATATCACTTTCTCTAATATGTCACAAAAGTTTTAGATATTCTTTTAAAGAATTGACCAGCAATTAATAGGTATAGTGTTCTGTTTAAGTGTGATTGCTTTTAGTTATCCAATTGGGCAACGGACATTATGAAAATTTACTTTTTAGCCACATGATAGGTATCATCGTCACTGAACCCAACTTTATCCACGCAATTGTTATTGTATACAATCGTGCCCTGTAACTACGGAAAAACCTTCTTTGACTACTGTTCATTTTATTGTAATATTAGTTGAAGTTGATGAAAGCAATGTGTCTTGAAGCACAAAAGCTTGTGGATAATATTATTTTCTCCATGGATGTCTTTTACCAGATACATGAGAAATCTGAACTCTTTAAACAATAGTGTAAATATTGTTAGTCATTGACTTATTTGGTGCAGAAAAGAATAACAGTAAAATGAAAAGAAACAAAATTTGTTCAGTTTAAGGTCCCATTAATGTACTCTTTATATTAACGGAGATGGATGAATAAAGCAAGTGGATGATGATAGAATAATAGATGGAATGATAATGTAGGAGGAAACGAACAGACATGGTGAGGTCCACCACAGACTTACTTAGATGAGAATCAAACCACAGTAGTTGAGAAACAAACCAGATCTCATTGGATCAATTTTTGATTAATTGATCCAATGAGAATTTGCTAGAAAATGTGAGAATCCTTGCAAAAAAAATAGATACAATGTACTTCATCACAAACTCATTTGGTCGCAGATCTAAAGTGAGACCACTTGCCATAAGGTTCCACACTACCACGGAGTTGCCATGTAACTCTTTTGCCCCTCCCACGTAGCAAACAAAATATTTGCTTACAACTTATGGGAGCTAATGTCACATAAAAGCAACAATACTGGTTATGTAACAACAGAGAGAAAAGTCGTGTAAGAAGGTAAATATCTCGAAAAGTCCTGATAACTTTCCTTGTAGATTTGTTTGAAACAAATAACATTTCAATGTTGCCTCGTCGGCTAAAAGAGGCGGATAATTAATGAGACATGAAAAGAGATGATGGAAAGAAAATAGGGATGGTACCGAGACCGAGACTGAGACGGGCATTTATATATCGAGACGAGACCGAGACAGATTTTATATAACCGAGACGAGACCGAGACCGACACAGACCTCTATAAATCGAGACGAGACCGAGACGAGACTTAGGTCAGTCTCGGTCTCGTCTCGAATATTGATAAAAATTGAAATTTTCTTCACTCAAAATTTCTTTCGTCGCAGTATTAGATAATATGGGAACGGTTGACTGATGTACAGTCCTGTATTTAGGGGGTACCTATCAGGCTCAAGTCTCTCCCGAAATAAATTTGTGATCATTTTTTCGCACTGCACGTACAGCAGAAATGTTTCTTATCCGTTCCTGAAAGCTCTCCCGAACCAAAATCCACTGCTGATGTAGCCTTCTCTCTCTCTCTCTTATCTATCTATCTATGTATCTATCTATCTATAGCTGCTCGAGGTCTATTTCGGTCCCAATAATAGATATTGCTTTTCTTTTCAGATATTCGACATTTAGCTGTAATTTTGAGTCTATCATAAGATTATACTTATGATTAAAAGTAAAAATTAATAAAACAATATAATACTTTTCATATACGCTCTTTGTTAAAACATTTTGCTTCATGAAATATTTACAGAGTTTACGTATTTTCTGTAAAATGGCTCTTATTTCAAAGGGAGTGAGATTTGATTCCACTATTTTACATTAAAATAGTTATAAAAAGGTTTATCTACTATATTATCGATTCACAAATAAAGAATTTTGCGTTTTTTGAGCAATAAAGTCTCTTTGAATCAGTAAAACCCACCAAAGCTTCTTTCTGTGAAGTCAAAAAATCGAAGAACAAAAAAAGTTTTTGTTTTGGGTCAATTCCGGTTCAGAATAATAATATATTACAAGATGTATTATCATAGAGAATTTCGTTAATTTATTATTTAAAAATGTTATATCTATACCATATCTATCGTTTTGGAAGGTTTATTACGGTCCTCATTTCCAGATAATTTTCGAAAAATATTTAATAATTGATTGGTTTTTGATCGAATTTAAGTAAAATTTTATCAATTTACGCTAACCGTTCATATAAATGTTATTACAAAGTAACATAGTAAATAAACGAAAAATAAAGAATTAATACGCAATTAATTTTTTTGGTCATGAGGTCTAGTGTGAACTTTTTCTAGTTATTTCATAGTATTACAACTCATTAAATTTCATACTTAAGAACTTAACCAAAGCAAATCGTACCACTACCATATGAAGGTTGTCTCCGCTTAAACATTTCTTAAATATTGTAGTTGGAACATTGAAGTTTGTCATGGCTACCAACATTATGGATAACATTTCTACATAAAGAGACAATAGACAAACCACACGCTTCTTGTTGTAATCTTTTCGTCGGAGAAGCAGAGGAGAGGGGAGTATTTGTTGCCGTACGGAGACGAGGGGGAGTATTAGTTTCTTTACGAACTGGCCAAACAACCGCGTACCATTCATATCTCGGTTGAATGGTTGATTGACAGTTCAATACACAATGACAGAGAAAGTGGTTTAGTACTGTGATGATGTGCGTGTATTAGTAAACAAAAGAACTGAGACTAAAATTTAAAACATCACCTCGTGGGCGGTACAACGAGGAGTTAACCTTATAAACGTATATTTTCTGCTACATTCTTTATGTCGTAACTTCCTTAGTACCCAACCGAATTTCTTCAAATTTTCACCAAAGAAACCTTACACTTTTTTTCTTTTTATTTGTTAGTACAAGTAAAGTCAGGAACATACATTAACATTATTTTTTAACCGAAAATATAATTTCACTTTTGGCACTTCGAGCAATTAAAATAAAAAAGAAAGGTAGAAAGAAATCTCTCGGGGAAAGTGTATCTGGTAAGAATTTTAGGAGTCGTTACAGCAGTTAGGTCTATATTAGCGTTTGTATATCCATGACACTCAAATTATATAAATATATTAAGCAAAATCCTTTTAAGATATTTAATAATCTCGTGAAAATAATCTCATATTGCTGTTAAACCTACAGGGTAATCATTTCCTACTCGTCTATATACAAAAGGAGCAAGCTTTTACGATCAGAGCCAGGAGAGAAAGAATGAGAGTAAGTTTTTAAAAAATGAAATGAAATCTTTCAGTTTAACGTCTCATGATTATGCCCGTTAGGCTAAGGGAGACAATGACTAAGGCAAGTGAATGATGATGGAAGAATTGGTGAAATGAGATTTCGAAGGAAACGGGAGTATCCCGAGAAAACCCACAGACATGATGTTGTTCATCAAAATCTTACTTGGCCGGGGATCGAACCAAGGGCCCCTCGCACCAGAAGGAAGCGCTCTATTACTTGGCCACCATGTCCCCCTTAGAATAGGTTGAGAAGAGAAACGGAGGGAATGATGTGAATGAAATTGAATAGAAAAAAAGCTGTCAGTATTCGATTAATCACGAATACACGAACAGTGCATCTGCAAAACCATCGACTTCGTCTTGTTTGGCTGTATTTTATCAACAGTATGCTTGCTGCTTTCTTGCTTTCTACGTGTGATTTGCTGGGAACACGAGCAACAAACTGTGACGTCGCAGAGCATCCAGTTGAAAGTGATTGCTATAGAAGGATAAATTCTATCACAATCCGAAATTGTCTGTATGAAAAATTCTTAATTTATATTTGCATTGACACGAAATGCTCCACTCGGGACCATAGGCGTCAATACGTGGATGTTCCAGGACTCACCGCCCATTTGAGATTCTTAATGGGTACTTAGCACAAATTGGATTTCTGCGTTGAAATTAACATCGAATGTTTTTTTTTATATACCAATAAAATAATTAGGTAATATAAAATGAGCTTCAGCAGTGAGTATAATTCATCTAATTACACGTTACAATTTTAAAAGTTAAGACAATGACCAATGCTGCTTACACATTTAATATGGGAAAATAAAATTTTAATGTTCAGTCCAAATTCAATAAAAAAAAATAGGCAATGGTGGTATGAAAAAAAAAAAAATTGACGACTTTGCAGTTTGAAACTAATTTCACAGTTCATTTGATTTCAGAGGCCAGTGTCCCTCCGTTGATAGTCTTTCATGCATCTCAAAGGGGAACCTTAGATTGATAACCACTAATCTATTGAATCTATTTTAAAAAATTAGAATGAAAAACGTTGTAATTTTCTTCAAAAACCGCAGATGAGCACCCACTGAAAACAATATTGAGTGAGTTTCGTTTCATAATGCGAAAGTACGGTAGACTTCCAAACTCTAGGAAAGTACTCAAACTTGAAGTAGTACATCTCTAACTGCCGGTCCTAATAGATTAATTAATACGATCACAGATAGAATATATTCCTTGGACACTGAATCCATATCAAAAAGTCATTACTCGTTGTACTTGGGGAATAGTTGAAGCTGGAAATCGTTAATTTGAACCACTTTCGGATTGAGCAGCCGGTTATTGGAGAAGATAGAACATACTCTTAGGGAGCTGAATCTGTTGCAGAACTCTGCATCTAGATATATATCTCTTATCGTTTTTCCTCTACGGAAATCAGTATTGGAACGGGAAGTAGTAGTAAATTCCGGCTTTGGTAGAGTGTTGTGGGCTATGAAGATATGTTCTCTTGACGCCCTGAATCGTTTGCAGAAAACAGTTTGCCGCTACATAGACCTAGTACCATTTTTATTCTATGGCGATCAATGTTGAAACTAGAAGTGGTTAATTTGAATCACTTCCGGTTTGAATACATGGTTAATGATGGAGATAGGACCTATTCTTGGGATGATGAATCAATTGCAACAAAGAGCATCTTCATATCTCTTACAGTTTTTGTCCTATGAAAATCTGTACTCAAACCAGAAATAATAGTAAATTTGAACCACTTCCGGTTTTGGTAGTGTTGCGGGTTGCGAATATATGCTCTAGTGAGACACTGAATCTATTGCAGAGCACCATATACCGTTATCTATTACCACTTTTGTTGTATGACTAAATTTTAAAACCGGAAATGATGATTTGAACCACTTCCGATTTGAGTAGAGTTTTAATGAAGAAGGTGAGACCTATTCTTTGTACAATAAATCGATTCAGAAAACCACATCTCGATATCTTCTAACATTTTTTTCTCTATGGAAATCAGTATTGAAATCGAAGCAATAGTAACTTGGAACAACTTCTGGTTTGGGATAGTTATTGTATGTTGCCCGTTTCCGTTCTAAATAAACGTTGAAACATGGAATGATTAATTTGAACCAGTTGAATAGATAGTTAATGGAGGAGATAGTAGCTATTCTTGAGACACTGATTCGATTTCGAGAAAGCGCATCTCGATATTTCTTACTGTTCTTGACCTGATTCCTGTTGACAGACGGTCAGACGGAGAAAGTCGTTCTATAAGTCTTCCGACACTTACGTTTAGCATAGTTTGGAAGTATAATAAAAATTGACGCTTATACTCAAGAAACAAACGTGATTATGAAAATCTTCACGTTAAATAAAAAAGTGTCAGTATCTCGAAATGTGTGGAAATGAATTTTGAAATTAGAAGCACTTTTAACTTCCGAGGTTGGATTAAAGTTTAGTGTCTCATTTTAGCAACAAACGTGGATCCATAGCTTATTGTGGTATCCATGAGCTCTCACCATAAATCGAACCAGAACGTTCCGTGCCAAAAGCGTGTACGCTACCCATATGGCTAAAAAGGAAGAGCTCATGTGGAAGTAGTGTATTATTATTATTATTATTATTATTATTATTATTATTATTATTATTATTATTATTATTATTATTATTATTATTATTATTATTATTATTATTATTATTACCAGAATGTTATATTTGAACTAGAGAAAGTATAGAACGATATAGAGATTAACACTTGAGCCTTCTACATTTTTTATCCTAGATCAATCCAGGCGTGGCTGTTGCTACATTGTACTGACCACGAGAAGCGATTTGGGAGAGTCTTGAGTCGAAGTGGTGTCCTTAAAATGTTTTTCGTCTCGAAAAATATACCTTTGTCTATTGGAAGACCTTTTTCTCGCCTAATATGTCATCAAGAACATCGTGTATCTCTCGTCTCATGGACAACACTACTCCTATATGTTAAATGATTGTGCAACCACTTATTTTTAACCATAAACATTCTTTTAACGTGTTTGTGTAAATGATAAATATATGCTCTCGAGCGCAAATTTGTTTCAAATATTAATATAAATAAAACTGAACAAGAAAGTACAGTTTACGTTTTTGGAAGATGAGTGCAGCAATTGCATGCTGTAATATTGAGTATACGGCAGAGAGTTTCAATTTCTTAACATGAATAAGCCCATTTATTTTTGTGGCTCTTCTACCTTCTCCCATTGTTTTCAAGTTGTTGCAGTCCACTTCACAATCCCAAGCAGTATACTTCCATAATACTGTAGTTACAAACAGTGAGGCGCATGCTTGCTCTTTATTTACATATTTCTATTTTTTCTAGGGGGGAGGGGTCAGTAAAACAAAGAAGTTTGAGGGTATTAGTTACTTGTCTAAATACAAAAAAGGATATTGTATACTTCTAGACCTACATTACAATACATATCTGGGAAATGAGCCGTGGGACAGGTGTAACAACGAGGGGCGTGGTGCACTCGCTCTTCTTAACCCCTTTGGTGTTGTTAATGCTTACGAATATATCCATTTAAAAGTGTTTGACTCAAATATTTTTATCTCCGGCGAGTGACGGAAGAGTGAGAAGAAAGGGGAGAGTTACAAGCTGACAGAAACGTTTTACAAAAATACACAAGTATGAGCATGATGGTGGTGTATACAATAGTATTCGAGTTTTTTGCACGAGGACAAGGAGGATGCTGTTTAATATATTCGGAATTTGTTTCAATCAATACCATAAATTTATATCTTATTTTATTACTAGTATGCCAAGAGATTGTTCGACTGGTTTCCAGTCCTTAAATACGATGAAGCACACGTAACAATACATTTTATGCCTTGCAGTATATGATATATCTCATTCAACTTATGTATAATAAGGTCGAAGTAAAGCTTTTGTTTAGAAGCAACTTATGTTGAACAGTAATTCTTCAATATAATGCGTTCAGTGCACGAGGAAATCAAGTCTATTTCTAGTCATTTTGGACATACTTCGTATATGAGATATCTACTTGAAGCTCCTTTCAGAGCTTAAAGGAATCTTTTCCAAATGTATATAGCTGTAATAATAATAATAATAATAATAATAATAATAATAATAATAATAATAATAATAATAATAATAATAATAATAATAATGACTTTTCCATGTACTTACATATAGGGCTGTAGGCGGTATACGCTATACACCTTCTGTTTAATCTTAGTCGTTAAAGTATACCTTCTGCATCAAGGCGTATATAGCAGAACTTTTGTTTAGTTTAAACTTATTTATTTATTTACTTATTTAATTGAGTTGATTCCAGTAAAAAAATGTCTCTTCACCTTCTTTTCTATCCTATTCTTAGTTGCTGTTGAAATATACGGATTAGGCAAGAATATCAGCACGAAATCTTCGCTTAACTTTGATATTCATATTTCCACTCTACAATTTCCCTAATTCTTTTTAGCACATTCGATTTTCTCTGTAAGATAAGTCTACCATGTGTTCAAAGCGCGAAATCGTTTCATGTTTCTGAAACTTAAACTTACCAACTGCATGATAGGAAATAAAGAAAGCATGTCAATTATTGGCAATTTAATTCAACATGAAACTTCAGCCACAATAACAAGACTTAAAATACAGTAGGCTGGACGCACCGGTACGTCGTTCAAGCAAATTAGTGTCTTGTCGGATCTTCGGCCCTATGCAACACCTATCTCTTAGGAACATCTGGACGCTTCTTTAGTTTATTATTATTATTATTATTATTATTATTATTATTATTATTATTATTATTATTATTATTATTATTATTATTATTATTATTATTATATGTTTATATTTCAAACCGCTATTAATCTTCGACATTTACTCAGAAAACATACCGCTTAATCTACTGGGAAGAGCTTGTTTACACTTTTCATTCAACTCTGAGTAGGTTGGTTCATTTGCAGTTTAGCGTCCCGTCCAGCACCGAGGATATGTGGGACGTGGATATACAACGTGGGATCCCAAAAGGGTTTCTTCAACTTCCTATCTCCGACCGACTGTCTTATCAGTCCTTTCTTCGATCGAATTTCTTTACACTCAAATGGCACATCAACATAACTTATCTCTCTTTTCAAACCTGCCAGCTCGAAGTACAATTTCCAACCGAACAATGTACTATGAAAAATTTACATGCCTCACTCTTTAACACTACACTCTTTAACAACGAAAGAAACATACAAACACATAGGATGTTAGTTCATTTTGCATCCCATATTGGGTTATTAGTATACAACTTCGACGTTTTTGTGAATTTTAGCTTAGTACTGAACTTTTAACAAAAGAAAAAAAGCAATATTTGGTTTGGTGGTACATTTTAAAAGGAAAATACTATTTTAAAGGTAAAACCACATAATTTGAATGTCACTGCAAAACTGAATAGTAAGTTGGGGAGATAAATATGCATATAAGTGTTGTTCGAAATTCATATGCAGTTATTTAAAAAAAAAAAAGCTAAAAAATATGTAAACATGTTGAAAATTCGCTGCAGTAACTTCATAATCACCACCTTAAAGTCAATCAAGAATAAGGGATTGAATTAATCCCCCTTCCGTTAGGGTCTATTGTTTAGAAAGAACTCCCGAGAAAGCTTCCGTAAATAATATTTGATTTTTACACGATACAGTATTTATGTACTTATTTTTTGATTGATCTCTAAATCAGTGAAAAAGAGATGAACTTATCGGTGTCTTCTTGTTATGCCTAAATCCTGTTCTGCCTATGACCCTCCAACACTTTGTAAGGCATTTTTGATCTAATCTTTAGGTATAACAGGAGTTTCTGTTCTGCCTAACTAACGCAATAAGGGATATTTAGGTTTACGGGAAATTTAATACTAATTATTTTCCCTACAATTCCAGTTGCTTTCAGGACCTCTTGATTTTCTTATATCATTTCAGCTTCTCTGAAAGTAAACTAGCAATCATAGGCTACCATTATTTTACTACGAATATATCTACGTGATATCTTTTGTCCGCTAGGAGATCTTATCCTTCTGGTTGCGAGGATCGAAATGTGTTACATCGAAACGCCCTACACTGAAACAGCCGTGTCCCACTCCATATTATTGAGTATGATTGACATGATTACGTGATGGATGACATACTTTCTTCAGAGTATATTCCAGTATTAGAAATCTATTCAATGTTTATCTTGGTAATCAGCCTTAGTGTATGGTTGAGTGTGATTTGCGCCCATGAAAAAAAAAAAAAAACTGTTCAAGGGCTTCAGATGCGGCTATTGATATTTGCGTCCAAAAGTTCTTTAGATAGACACGTTATTTGCGGCCGTGTGGAACTGTTAGGCTAGATTCGATTCCATTCGATTAATCCTGAATTACACAAGTTGAATGTACTTTATTGTAATAAGGATGGTATTTTTGTGGAAGGTTATTTTTGAAGGAGTATTAAAATATCGAACTTGAAGAAATGCGTTTGTTTCGAAGAAAACCACTCGCTAAACTATTAGTTGTAACATTAGCTTCCAAGTAAAAGCAATCCTAAGGAGTCGTACACTATGATGCAATACTTATAATGGACTATACATATTTCCCTTACGTTACTAACACCAAGGACAGTAAATTATGTTTGAAATTCAGAGTAAATGGTGTACATATCATAGTGGAAAGCCATTAGAGTTCTACGTAATTTATTGATCAGTTCTAATATAAAATGTGGAGGAATATCTGGCCTATTACATGCAAGAATTCGTTGACATTCAGTTTACTCGCCGGAGTAGCTCTAAACAGCAACAAATACTTGTTTCTGATTGGCCGAAACTAGATATCAACTCATCCTTGAAAGTAATTGGCCAATCATTTTTCCATATTGAAACCTAAATTGTTAATTTCAAATAAGAGGCATTGTAGGCCTTAGTTTCAGTTGTACTAGCTGCCAAACGCTACAAAAATTGAATTATTTATATTATATGATTTAATCGGAGCTATTTTATAAATAATAGGCCATTACTTTTTAAATGGCTTTCCATAATAAAGTACATGCAAATTTAGTTGCATAGCAAATAGAATTTGCCTTTTTGTTGATAGTCATATATAAGAAAAAGGTTTGCTATGCTATAGTTTTCTACTTAATGGTCATAAAATGAATAAAATGAGAGACATAAGCCATGAGAAAAATCTTACTGAATATGAGTTGGTATACGACAATACAGTAGAATTTGAAATAAAGCAAAGCCTAGATTTATTATCTTACACTCATAGCACACTATAGGTACTGCACCATACTATACGACTCATTAAGAATGTTTTTACTGCAAAATTTATGTTCAATAAACAGTATTGAGGGTGTTCTTCCACGGGAGGTTTATGTTAAAGATAGAGCTTATGGGAAGTAAAGTTTCTGAACATGACTCCATCACTTGTTTTTTCGTAATGAATTACAGTATGTATATTCCCCTTTCAGAAAACTTAATTTAAATTGTTCTGGAATGGCATTTGAAACTCCTTTAGGAGATCGAGCTGAATGTTAACTATGTTTACCATAATTGACCTAAAATTAGTATGGGTTCTTTCCGATCTTATTTCTCCTTAAAAAGAAAAGGTATTTGTTAATTTATATTTCTCTTGACTACTTCTGAATATTGACATAAAGAAGCAACTTACTTAGTGCAGGCTGAATTCTACATAAATTAGTTTTTAAAAATAAGTAAATTAAAATTTATAACAATATTATAAAAGACAACTAAGTGACTTCAGATCTATGCACACAGATCCTCCAAACCAGAGATACATACCTACAAGAGGGTTATGACGCAATTGAGTCAGAAATGAAGTGAAATCTTTCCGTTTAACGTAACACAATTATGTCCTTTAGGCTAAGGGAGACTACGATTAAGGCAAGCGAATGACGATGAAAGATCTGGTAGAATGAAATTGTGGAAGGAAACGGGAGTACCTGCAGAAATACTACGGACACGATATTGTCCCCAGTGAATCTCGCTCACGAGATGTAAGCGTTCTACCACTGAACCACCGTGCCCCCACCCCCCTGTGAGTCATTGGAATTTTATGCTAGAGGGAGGAGGAGAAAAATCATTGATAAAAACTTTAAAAAAACAATATTAACCAACTTCAACAAAGCACTAAAAAGAGATAATAATAATAATAATAATAATAATAATAATAATAATAATAATAATAATAATAATAATAATAATAATAATAATAATAATAATAATAAAGCACTTAACAGCAGAAAACAGTTATTTATCTTTATGTATTAAAAAATTAAGTCTGTTCTGTCCCCAAAAAAAGTAATACCTAATGAAAAATTTCCTATAATATAAATGCAAGAAGGATTAGAAAAAGAGATTAAACAAAGAAGACAAAAAGAAAAGAGAAACTTACGAAAGAAATTTTCAAGGAAAAAAGAAAACTCTCACATATATTAATTCATTACATCAACTACTTCTGAGCTGGTTAGACCGAAAATACTATATCTAAGGAAAAATGCCCCTGCTACATAAATTATTCATAGTAGCTTGTTTCGGTCCGAAATCGGACTTCGAACTGACACGTTTGAGAAGAGAGAGAGTTATCTTGAAGTGCCATCTGAAGTTCGAAAATTCGGTTGGTACTTACACTAATTTTCGGAAAGCATAAGTTCGCACCGGGAATCGAAACTGGGTCTCCTATGCCAAACTCGCATACTCAACTCTCAAAAGTAACCTATTGTTGTGGTAGGTATTCTTTGGATACAATATAATAAACTATGGTTTCCTTTTAATTTCCTTTAATTTTCTTTACCAACAGCACAGAGTAGCCATCATATTAAGGTATAACTGTTGGAAGTAATATGCATAGACTCGTCCCGGTTTCAGATTAAAAAGGCAGAAGTAGGATAAAAATAGAAGACTGTCCCGACAAAATCGGGACATTTGGTAGCCCTGAGGTTGGATTCTAGTATAAACTGCGTTATGTCAACGTCTTATGTGGCTTCAGTAGCGAAAACAGACGTTAGACCTGAGTATTGAAAAATTCGGCAACTATGAGCAATCTCAAACCAAGAGATGTGACCGTATTATCAACCGGGCAGTAGGATTAACCAAGGATTATATCACATTACAAGTGCAAAACTCTAACGAAGTAAGCGAAAGATTATCTATTATTATTATTATTATTATTATTATTATTATTATTATTATTATTATTATTATTATTATTATTATTATTATTATTATTATTATTCACTTATAATCAGTTTGTGAACTGACGGAGGGATCTTAGGGACTTCCCCCTTCACAAAAAATTTCATCCCCCTGGAGAACTAAATTTTAATCCTTGACAGGAATAACCTCTCCCTTTTCTAGATTTTTTTTGAATGATCATAAATATAGAAACAGGGAACAACTTTTATTTTGTCTAGCCAAACTAAAAGAAAAAACACTTTTATTTTAGCAGTTTGTGAAACATCTCACTTCTCAACATTCTTGTAATCATTAGAATCATGCATTTTTGTTCTTGAAATATTCATCTCCTTATGAAGAAAATGCATTATTTTTACCATGAGCAAGCTAGAATGCCTCGAAGAAGATGGAGAGAAAAAAAAAATAAATTGGAATATTTAAGTTTTACGTTCCACGATTATGATGAGTAACGAATGAAATGGTGGAATACCACAAAACTCACTTGACACTAGCTGGAATCGAACCAAGGACCGCTTGCACCACAGGTGAACGCTCTATCACTGAGCCACCACATTCAGCAATTGTTTAAATATGCAAAATAATAATAATAATATGTAGACCCTGTAGCTATTGTTTGTGTGTGTGATGGCTAGGTTTCCTTTCTGGAGAGAATTATTACCTCATACACTGCTTATAATGGCTGACAACATGAAAATAAATTATCAAAAAAGGAAAAATGTTTAAATTAAGGAATGTAGGAAACGTTCTTACAGTCAACTATAAGAAAAGATTCGTAATTTTTAACTATAATAGATTTACGGATAATTAAAAAAGGAATAGTAACATTCGCAACGAAGTGGCTTATATAATGCCCTCTAGCCAAGTGGTTAGCGTGCGTGCGCATGGTTCTGGATTCGATTCTTGATTATATCCTCAGATTTTTCGGTTCAACCCTAGCATCGTGAAACGATTGGATATGTCTATACAGGGTGTTTCAAAACAACACTGACAACGTTTGGGAGATGATTTCTGACCCCAAGATAAGCCAAAAAATAGACCAACCTGGGTGCACAAATGCTTCCTTTCGGAGTTGTAGGCAGTCGAAAACATGAAAAATTGAACTTTAAAGGTTCAAAGCTCCAATACTATGGGACCTACCGTAGTCGAGTAAAGACTTCACTTAGGAACTAATATGTACCCTATCCAAATATCCATACTTCAGAATCCTGCGGAAGTTCCACAACAAGTTTTATAGATGTAGTTGGTGAGTACTTCAACTCATACGCCCGTAACTAAACTCCCTCTGCAAAAATTGCTACGTGAGTACCTATGATTCTGAAACACGTATTTTTGGTTAGTGTACATATTAGTTCCTAAGTGAAGTCTGAACCCGACTACGGTAGGTCAAATAGTTTTGGAGCTATGAACCTTTAAAGTTCAATTTTTCATGTTTTCGGCAGCTTATAACTCCGACAAGAAGCATTTGTGCACCCAGTTTTGTCTATACTTTATGTCTTATCTTGGTGTCAGGAGTCATCTCTGGGGATGCGCACGAGACGAGTCGAGACAGAAATTTCCTGGCAAAATTCGAGTCGAGACACAGCTCTTCCAATAGAGAAGAATACGTTTTTCGAGTCGAGACACTACTTTTACAGCACATTTTCGAGACGAGACAACCTCAAATCTTGTCTCGTGCGCATCCCTAGTCATCTCCCAAACATTGTTGGTGTTGTTTTGAAACACCCTGTATATTGCTTCCACATATCTATGCCAATATGGATGTATATTTCATTTTCAACTGTTCATTGCTTTAGTAAATCAGAGGTCGCGAAATTTCAATGCATTAATTGCTCCAATATTGTCATTCAAAAATACATTATTATTCACCTTTCATTTTTGTTCAATTTTTCTTGTTTTACTTATTATTTACAGTCTTTCTTCAGAACTTGTTGCGTATACTAAAAATATTAATTGGGTGTATAGCAGAATACCTGCACAACGAAGCCTTAGGTACTGATTAACAGCATACGTGGTATCGCTTTTCTTAATCTAACCCTTTGGCTACGTGCTTATTCCCTCTTTGTGATTTTTTTTTTTTTTTTTTTTTAAGAAGATTGTCGTCCTGGCATTCGACCGAAGAGAAAAGGTTTTTCTAATTGATACAAAATCAACTATGAGTGAATGAAAATAGATATACTATCTAGCATGACATATCAGTCATTACTACACTACTGTTCCATATATAATGTACTGTAAATACAAGTCCCTACTTAGGCACTCCACAATTGTTTCAATAAAGAAGGATGAACAATAATATACAAAAATATCAATATTACCTCCTCGCTTGTCTAGTGGTTATCGCACTCGACTTTGATGAGCTTGGTTGTGGGTTCGATTTCCTGTGCCTGAACGTTGAAAGCATTACGGTGATTTGAATTTGACGGTAGAGCCACATTAAACTTTAGGTTCACATCATACGGTATCTGCACTGAAGAGAGACGCTTCTTTTTTCAATACTAAACTAAACTTTCTCTTAGTCTTTACTAAGACTTTAGGCAGTAAAGTTGCGCTCTCATTTCGTAACCTGGCAGAAGATAGTTTCATTTCATCCCCTGAATCTGTTTGAACACCTAGAGTATTTCATGCATTATCTTACCACTATCCGTCGCAGGCTATTAAATTCATTTTTAACCATGGTCACGCGTCACAGTGCACGTATTTATAATTAAATTGTAAATAGTTTTCTGTGGCTATGTTTGATTTACTGTGAGCTTATAAGTCTACATGCGTTGTGTTGTGTGCTTATCACGATACGCTTTGATAAGTATTTTTTTTTTTTTAAAAAAAAAAAAAGAAAATTGATTTATACTATGTACATAAATGATTCATATAAATCTACATCTATGAATTACCAGCTAATAGAAGGATGCAATTTACAATTAAATAATTTAGGCGATAGCTATTGGGACTGAATTCTAGGTTTCTGCCTCGATGGTAACTCGTAACTATGACTACAACAAACTTTTGAACATTGCAACAAACCCAATTATTTAAATAAAAATAGGCTTTATCGTATAAAAATAAATAAAAAATAAATAAATACGTATATACTTCTCCATACTATATGTTATACACTTAATATTAAACTATGCAATACTATTTCATATCCTTTGTTTCTTTTTTGTCATTTTCATATAATAATTGACACACCAACTTTGAAAGAAAGAAAAAAAAACTTTATACTATTTTATTATGTGAATAAAGATAGAGTTTAACTCAAAATATTGCTAGAAGCTAGATGAAAGTGCAAAGCTGAGTTAACTAATCCAGTTTAACATCCCCCTTAATTCTGAAGCTGTATGCAACACGAAAGCATAATTTAACATAGGATGCTAGCTATATATTATGTGTTTCGGATGAGAATGGAGTTAAGAAGAATCACTATCTTTTTCTTTTTAGTTTAACGTACCACGTTTATGCGCCGAAGGCAAAGGAGACGATGATCATAAAATCAATAATGATGGAAATAGGAGGAAACATGATACCTCGAGAAAACCCACACGCATGGTATTTGTTCACTACAAGGCCCACTTGGCTGAGTGTGAGCTCGGATCAAAGCAGAGATCGCTCTACCAGTGAACCACCAGGGTCCTGAAAACCATTTCTGTTGGGGATTTACCTGAGTATAAGAAGAACCATAGTCTGATCACATTCTCATATATGAGCTCCCTCGTGGCTACATGGTAATTTAACGCAATGAAAAATTCCCCATGCATTTCTTATGGGAGTTTCGTAACTTATAATTGGCTATATCTACATTAATAGTGAAGCACTAACGAACTATTAGTATTTTCTAGAAGCACTAACGATGAGCTAACGAATGGCACTAATCTTTTCGTTAGTGCTCAAAGTGGGGGTCAAGTACACGCTAGGCCCAAAGGGTTTTTTACATGTAGTTCGTACACTAATGAAGCACTAACGTTAGTGTTGGTGCACTAAGAAGCACTAGCGATGCATTAACGATTGCACTAATAGAAATCATTAGTGCTTTTGAATTTGGCGGTAATTTGACGGAGTGAAAAATTCCCCATGCATTTCTTATGGAAGTTTCGTTACTTACAATTGGCTATATCTACTCTAATAGTGAAGCACTAACGAAACTATTAGTATTTTCTAGAAGCACTAACGATACACTAACGAACGACACTATTTCTTTCCTTATTGCTTGAAGTGGGAGAGGCAGCGTGTACCATTGTTTTGGCTCTAGAGCCTACACTAACGATGCACTAATGAATGGCACTAGGTATTTCGTTAGTGCTTGAAGTGGGGGGCATCGTGAACTTGGCCTCCCAAAAGTTTTTACTTATAGCTCCTAGACTAATGAAGCACTAACATTAGGGATTGGTGCACTAAAAAGCACTAACGATGCACTAACGATTGACATTAATTTTATCGTTAGTGCGTTAAGTGGGGGGGGGGGCAAGTTCACGCACCTAAATAACACACTAATTAGAATTTTATTGTGGTTAACTAAGAAGAAATCTTGTCTTCTGTGATAACTCATAAGATTCATATTTCACGTCAATATGTAGAACTCCGTATTATATAGTTTCCTACGGGATGTTAGGCTAGACCCTGGATGCAACTTCCCATTGCATAACGATTGATAGCAAGATGGATACCAAAAGTTTATATTATAGCGCTGTGTTGTGTAAATACTGTTTTAATCTGAATAATTGAATTTGACAATTGTGATTTTACACAATTTGAAAAATGGAAACTATGAGAAAACCGTTTGTTAGATTTCTCTGATAAATTTATTTCTCCTTTCGTACGTTTATTGAGCATAGTATTTAACAGTCTCGCAAATACGTATGTGTATAATTCTGAAGTTTCGGATGGGGATTCGGATGCCGTGGAGTGCACTTAGCGCCCGTGCACTTAGCGCCCACATATAATATCGTGTACTTAGCGCCCAGAAAATATTTGATGCTTATCAGTGTGCTAGGGTTGACCAAAGAGAGAACTAGTTTATATGTATAAATGTAGTTTCGTACTCAAATCATCTATCCCATCCCCTCTCTTTTGACGACTAAAGAACAAAAATGTTTCACTTGAAAGATCCTGCTATACTTCCTGCACAATTGTCATGCCACTTTTAAAACCCCTTAGGCAAGTTGAAAGAAATGTGTTCTTTTCTTCCTCTTCTGTTCATCACTGTCAGCTCTAACACACTGACTTTTCATCTACATCTGTAATTACGTACAATGTGATCCTACATGGGCTGCCTTATGTTTTGATGACAACATCGGCGCTATTAGAATACCAGATGATGAACTGTTCCTAATTTGTGAAGTTGCAGATTCTTCACACACTCTGCAATATGATTTTATTCTTACATATAATATGACTGTAGACGAACAATTTCTCATTTTTTGGGTGCGCTGTCTCTTTTGACAATATATACCCAGTAAGGTCAGCCATTTTACAATTGCAAAACACAATGCACAACTATCCTGAAGTGGTCACTTCTAGAGCGGAGGAAAAACTCAAAGTTATCGTATATTACAACACAACAAAATCACACGTTCACATTAACAATCATATGGCTCGCTGTTAGATTACAAAACAATGAACAAAATGGCCTATGACAGTATTTTACACAACTGATGTAAGAGGACTCAACACTTATGGTATTGTGTCATCAAAGCGTAATTTCAAACGAGAAACAGACATTTAAAAAGTTTGAAATGCCGTAAATTCTTCATTTCGTCTGGTTAGCAGTTCGCCAACGTTGAGAAAAAATCACGGAGAATGGAAGCTTCTCAGCATACTGAAGAGGAACAGTCTAAGAAATTCTCTCCAGCAAAGAGGGAGCACAAAACAAGAACTTTCTGCCGCAAATGCAAGCTACATGAATGTACTGACATGTAACATTTTCGAAGTGTAACACTCCTATTTTGATAAAATTTGGCAGGTAGATATTACACATGAAATAAACGAATACGTGTTTTTTTCTTTTCTGGGGAAAACTGTTTTAAGGGGTAAAAGCCTCCACCAAAAATTTGGAGAAATTTGAGGTCCGAAAGACAAGAAGAAGTTAGCCGGAGTGAATGAAATTGTGCACAGATATTATAAACGTTAAATGATGGAATATGTGTTTCGTATTTTCCTGGGAAAAATGGTTGGGTGGGGCACAGACCCCTTCAAACCTTTGATCTCGAAATATCAAAAACGCTAATAACAGTACGTCAAAAATGGAGAATTGCAACGAAACTATGTTTACATTTCATCACGACTTATCAAAGTGCTAATTAGTGTAGTGAAAAGTACCTAAAAAGACATGGAGAATTGTAAAACAATTACTTGTGACTAATTAATTTTTAAATTTTGTTAAGCACAAATAAGTTTTCTTCTTGCAAATTTCAATATTATACTTCTGAATAGTGTTTTACTTCATAATAAAACCTTCCTTTTGCAAAATAATAATAATAATAATAATAATAATAATAAATAAAAATAATAAATAAATAGGTTTGTATTTAGTTTTATGTCCCATGGTTTTGCCAGGTAGGCTAAAGAAGACTTGAATTTACTGATTATAGTGGAATCCGAACCACTTTGGTTATTCAATGCTCTCCCACCAGGAATCGAATCTTGAACCTCATACGCCAAAGGCTTGCGTTCTTGCCACTAGACCAGCGAGGAGGGATAAAACAAACATATATAGGAATATGTAAATTAAACTCACAACCAGACGTGGCTAGTGAGGGAAGTCGTAAGCCAAAGCGTTCCAGAAAAGTCACACGAACACGAAGTACATACTGCAGCACTTGGGATTGGCGAATTTTTACAGGGAGAATGAGAAAGTCCGATTTCTATGGAATGGTGGACGGATTTGTTTTCCTTCTCTCTGACAAGGGTCAGAAGTGATGGATTACTTACAGCAAATCGTACCAGAAGAAACTGAAGAATTCCTAATTTATTTGATCAACATTACGCATTAGGTAGTATCTGGAGTATGCGACTTTCATCTTACGGTGATCTTACGATTCAATTTCTTTGCTAGCCTCTTTTGTTTCTTCGCAACATACCCGTTCATATAGCAAAATTACAGAAAGAGACACGAACGAGTAAATTGATAGAAGCTTCGAATTTGAAATTCCAAAAGGTTGAACCTGTCCATCCTTCCTTGTGGATGGACATTACAAAAGGATGAGGCCATGGTTTCAACTGCATCGAACAAGAGCAGCGAGATGAATTACCGAAGAAGAGGGTAAAATGGAAGACGACTAGCCTTCAAAGGCGCTTGTTCAACTTAGTGATGGATTATTCTCAAAGAAACACCATACTCGTTCAATATCTGGTTGAAATTGATTACTGCATAAGGCTGTAACTTTAGGGTATAATGTGTACAATAAGGTTCGTAGAGCGATTAACTTATTGGTTCGTAAAGCAACGTTCTTTTTGTTATAGAACGTTACATTGTTTTTCAGTGCTTGTAGTGTATGATATCAATTGCTTAACTATATAGATTTATATTACGCATAAAGCTGTGAAATATGTATCAGACTTAATACGGATAGATTGTTAGATGTTTTTTTTTTCTGAAACTGTGTAATACCATATGATAATATGACTTTTTTTCTTTTTTAGTATTAAACCCGATGTTGTTATATAGTCAGAGTTACCATATGACAGGTTTTTACCGGGACAGTCCCGGTTTGGAAGCTCTTGAAATGAAATGAAATCTTTGGATTTTACATCCCACGATTAAGGAGATAGGAGTAGGATAGAGGAGACGGTGATTGTGAGAATGAATGAAATGGTGTAATGAAGAAAGGGAGAGGAAACGAGAGAACCCCGAGTTTATCCATGGATGCAGCGTCTGACTACCACAAGGCCCATTTGACGCAAGATGGGATCAAACTAGGGACCCCATGAACCAGATGTGAGTGTTTCTACCACTGAACTACCGTGGCCTCCATGAAGACTCTTATCCCGGTGTTTTGCCAGTTTACATTTTGTCCCGGTTTTCAGTCGTGAGGATATGTTCACCGTTATTTGTATGCCTTATCCTCATTGCATTATTCTAGATTACGTCTGTTTTACATAGTTTTCACATTAAAAGCTACATATGTAATCTTAGTTTATAGTACATTTAAATATTGTAGAGCATTGCATACCACGGAGTACAGTTACATACATGCATACATACACACACACACACACACACATATATATATATATATATATATATATATATATATATATATATATATATATATATATATAACTACGTTTCTGCGTTTCACCCTTTCCCCCCGGAGGTTATGATTCATTGAAGCGTCATAATCAGTGCTATTGGCTGGTCTCTCTGTCTCTCTCTCCCTCTTCATAACAGTTTTACTTAGTGGACGCTAAGTACACGGAACATGGATGTAAGAAAATAACAGGAATTAACGACCTGTGGAAAGAGTGGTAAAATGAACTGGACATCCCTGATTGTGAGATAAAATCAATATAAAATTCCTTCTGTGAGCCAGAAACACTGGGCGCTAAGTCTACGGGCGCTACATGCACGGAACCTCGGATGCACTGGCTCCCGTTTTTAGTGCTCGCCTCTGTTACGGAAGCACAAAATAGTGTCTTTCTTCAAAATTTTAAAATATTAATACCCCCTTTTTTTTTTAAAAAAAAAAAAAAAAAAGTTTCCAAAGGTAAAGTATCAATCGAAAAATCTAATGGAACTGGGCAAAATAGTATGCCTGAAGTAAAAAGCTCATATCTATTTTTTTTTTTTTTTTGTAAAAGAAACTTTGTAAACTTAAAAATTGATATAGGAGAAACATGATACTTATTGAGATGAATGTGATACTGAAATATACATTTATTAAACTCTTCATTACGACCTTAGCAAGATAACAGTATATAGTATGATTAATGAGATTTATATCCCAAAATTATTATTAACATTAACTTTAACATATATTTCTTTGTAATATTGTGTATTTCATATAAAATATATGAATCAATAGACTATATCGACCTAAATAAAATCACATGTCAAAGATAAGTTCTCATTCGTAGTTTTCAAGGTAAACGAAAAGAGGATTTACGACTCTAGAAATTGTGTCGTTTATTTCCAATAACAACTGATTTTTATTTTTTGACAGAAATTGTTATTGAATTACTTATTACATGAGTAGTAAAATAAACTCTTAACTCCTTCAGTGCGTAATTAGCTACTATAACTTGTCATTGTCGTATTTATGGTTATCATAATAATAATAATAATAATAATAATAATAATAATAATAATAATAATAATAATAATAATAATATGGTTAGGTTACACAAAATTTGGGAATGCCTCAACAGATCAAGCCCAATTTTTCTGTCTGGTCTCTTGGGGTTCCTAGGTGAGCGCAAACTCGCTAAATATTGTCGGGAATAACATTACTCATACTGTGCCCAAGTACCGTATATTCGCCATGCACAATACAAAATAGCCAAAGCAAAATGAAAGCGTATATATACGCCATCCGCACAGCAGGTGCGTTTTGAAAACACGAGTTAACTCGCCACCCACACTGAAGGGGTTAATTAAGAAATTATAGATCTATTTATTAATGTTTGTCTTTTACAAACAGTAACACAGACACTCCTTTACGCATATATTACTTGCAACTCAACCTTACAATTCAACTGTGTCACATGTTCTTATTTTTTATTATAATTGTTCATTCTTCAGTATCCAGTTCCTGACAAGAATATTGTCTTTCCATAGTTTCTGATATTCTTCCGCGTTTGTTGATTTAAGCCAATCTGAGCCAATGGCAGCCATTTTTTAAATTTATTTCTGAGAAGGCCAAAGAACTGTTTTCTAATGCCAAGAGATAGCTGAATAACATCCTCAGTCAATAGGCGCGGTTGATCCGAGTTTGATTCTTGATGGTAATTCATGTAGTTCGGATCTCACGTTAAGCGGTAGGTCCACGTCTCATATAGCCTTGCTGCTGAAAGGGTAGCTTAACTCAAATGAAATCAATAATTTACAAGGTTGTTCGAATAATCAGTATATTGAAAAGATTTACTACCCAAATAGGGACATTCGCAGCGAGTGGTTCCTGGAGTTCTGATTCCTCCGAAATCCCCACTTTTCGAAAATTTAGTCTAAATTTAGGAGTGACTTGATAACTTTTAATGTAATTTATAGTCATATTGAATTTGGACCCTTTCTGAAATAAGTTTATGCGTACATCCCTGTATTCAATGGTTTAAAATAAGTTCCCATTTATTTACTATATATAAAATTATAATATTCAAATATGTACTGTGCATTTCGTAATCCTACATGTTATTACAAACTGTGTATATATAACTGTGGATTTGGAAACCCTAGAAAGCGTACTGTAAAGATAATTTCGGGATTTAGTAGACCATGATCAAGCGTAACCACTTCACGATGAATCATACAGTAAATATGTTAAACTTAAGGTAGGAGATGCAACGATTAGAAGTCGAAATTTGACGGGAAACGAAATGTAAAGATTCATTGTAAATGAGTTTGAAGACGACACTGATAATACATTCGGTTGGAAATCACACAGCTGATATATAATTCGTTCAAAATTGATGATCGTGCTAAAATCCAGATGTCTAGCAATCCTATAAAGAAGGGGATACACGTTTGTAAGCTAATTTTCAATTTTCTTCGACGTTAATTCTCTGTCATTATCAACATAAAGTAGAAATTGCTTATACGTAATAAATGAAAAGTCTATGTCCACTTGCGCCACACATACATAGGCAATACTCTCTCTCTCTCTCTCTCTCTCTTGTATCTCTGAATTATCTCGTAAGACAGGTAACTAAAGAGATATGATCATCATAAGTTTTATTTGGAGATCTATCTCTTATTTAATTTCTTTAGAAGACTGTTTACTTTGTAACGATACTACATACAAAGGGAGATTTTTCTTTTAAGAAAGAAAATAGAAACTATAGAAGAGTATTTCTCGAGTTAAATAAAAAGCAATGAATCTAGCATTTCATACATATGAAGCTTGAAACAAACTGCATAAGTTCTAACTATTTTCACAGCTACCTACACCAAAATAAAATTTTAAAAAAAGAACTTAATTTAGTCTCACGTAATATGTAGTATTAATTCTCTGATTGAAAAGGATCTATCAGTCACTGAAAACTGAATATGTAGAACTTGCCTATAAGTTCTTCTATAAATAAAGCCATTTACTAATGAAAGCATATTTTGAAGCCACTTTTATAATATGCATGTAATCTATATTGAAGTTTACGTCAATAAAACACTTACTTACTTGATCCATAGCAAATAATAATAATAATAATAATATTTGCTACTAATAATAGAATTGCGTCTTAATTTTTTTACAATCCGAATCCATGGAAAACTTTTTTATTTAATGTTTAGTGTAAGATATTTTGCAGATTGCATAAGTATTAAAATCAAATTATATTGTATTTTCAAATACTAAGTAAACAGTATTTCGGAAATCCATAATTCTACGAGGTCACTTCAATTATGACGCTCTTGCTCCTAATTTTATTTATTTATTTATTTCGTATAAGGCTCTTGAACCTCCATTTTTCTTCGTTTACTCAAAGGCAAGTTTTCACCAGATCTAATGAAAAACGATAGGACTATTTTCTAGATCAAATTTAAAAGGTAACGCCAATCAATAATTGCTTGCTTTAGAGTATAGTACTGGGGATCCCAAGCTACGTATGTGTCACATCTTTCTCCGAGTAATCGTGTGTTTAAAAAGAAGAAAAGAACTTCTCATATATGGTAAACTCCATTATGTAAAATTTGAATATTTCTTACATTTTTAGAAATACTTGAAAGGACTCCATGTGAGAATCGAACTGCATTTATCACGGATATATCTAACCAACTTTTTTTTTTTTTAAGTATTATCCAGTTCTGTGTTATTTGTTCCTTTCTTATAATTTTATATTTATAGAAATCAGAAACGAGTAGTATTTTCTTTTTAAAATGAACCATTAAATCAAATACGTCATTTGTTTTCCTTTGCATACGTCTGCGTCGCATGGAGAAAGCAAGATGCGAAGGGCGACACTGTATTCCACATAACGGAATTTTCTCACATACAGTTATTAAAAATTGTACTATCTTTCACATTCAATATCTTACCTTGCAGGCCTGTGTACAGTACATAAAAACAAGTAGCACTGTCACGTGTACACAACGTGAAGGAATTTGGATATTATAGCGTGATTTTTTCAATTAATATTGAAGCTCGAAGTGGTAGTAGATATGTACCACTTTCGGCTGAAACAGAGAAATTAAGAGTGGAAGTGAAATATATTATTAGGACGCTTAATTAAGGAAACTACTGGGAACTGCTTCTCGCCCTCTTTTACGTTTTTACTCCATAGCGATCAGCGTTAAAACCGGACGTGGTTGACTTTTGCCACTTCTTGTTAGAAAAGAGGGTTAAGACAGAAAACAGTACCTATTCTTAGAACACTAAATCTATTTCAGAAACCACTTCTCGCTATATCTTATCCGTTGCTCAATGTTTATCAATATTGAAACGGACATTGTCATATATGTATTTATATCATTTTTGGTTTTAGTAGAGACTTAAGGAGGGAGATAAAATGCATTCTTGAGACACTTTATCGGTTGCAGGGAACTGTTTCTAGCCATCTATTCCCTTTTTTAGCCCTATAGTGATCAATGTTAAAATCGAAACTGACTAATCTCTACCATTTTCGGTTTAAACATCACCTCAACGAACTCGATTGCTAATTTTCGAACCTCTACATCCCGACCAAAGTTCCTGGTGATCCATCAAGTAGCTAATGAGTTTTTATTTTATTTTTTTTCTTATTTTTATTCATTCTTTTCGTCTTCCGTACGGATGAACGCACAAACGAACAGGGTAATATACGTATGAAGGAATGTTGGAAAACCAAATTTCTTAATAGAACAGTCTGTTCTAATTTTATAGACTCTTTTCATTAGAAAATATTGTGTTCACCAACTGCTCGGTAGTATGTATTCAACTTTGGATAATTCATTTGTTTCTTTCCTTGTTTGGTCTTCATTTGAATGAGAATACAACCTATTAAAAAATAACATAGAGTATCTACGATATTGGAAAGTAAATACTATGAAGAACGTCTTTACTGAAGAGACAGTGTAACCGTCTCCAAAAGTTGAAGGGAAAATAAATGAAGAATCATCCAAAAAGTAGTTTTCATATGACGATTCATCAATTACGCAGAAGCAACAATGAAAAATAATAAATGTATGCGCTTTAAATAACATGGTAACTGGCGAGTAGATGTATAATACTAATATCTGTATAATTATAATATCTAGCATTCTCAATCTCAATATTGCAAAAGAAAGCCATAATAGCTATGTACTAAGGAAATAAAGGGTTAGTTTGTGGAATCAAATATACTGCTATTTGAGTTGAGTTGAGTTGACTTTGAGTTAAACGTTCCTTTCAGCAGCGAAGCTATATGAGATGGGCCTTATGATTAACGTGGAATCCGAACCACATGGGCTACCGCAGGGAATCGAACCCGGGTCTTCCACGCCAAGGGCGCGTACGCTAACCGCTTAACCACGAAAAAGCTCTACTGCTGTTTGAGTCACTAATAATAATTCATTCTTGTATGTAGGGCCGCGGTGGCTCAGTGAAAGAGCGTTCACCTCTGGTGCTTGGGGTCCCGGGTTCGATCCCAGCCCCCGCCAAGTGGATTTTGTGGTGGACAAACACCGTGTGCGTGGGTTTCCTCGGGGTTGTCCCGTTTCCTCCCACTTTCTTCATTCCACCATTTCATTCATTACTCATTATCACCGTCTCCTTTAGCCTAACCGGCATAATCGTGGAACGTAAAACTCAAAGATTTCATTTCATTCTTGTATGTATGTGCACAATGTACATAGACGTAATATACGTAGTAATTTATATCTGATAAATAGTAAAGATCTCCATAATTATAATACGAGAAAAAAGAAACTGAAATAAACAATCTTACTCCAACAACCTATTGTATAAATGGAGTTAAGTCTAATATCACTCAAACTTATAATATACTGCCTTCAAAGTTGAAGGTTACAAAGTTGATTTTTAGGATATTTTTTTTGAAAATTGGGAAAAGTTATTTTTGCCTCCTTAGCACTCGAACATCTACCAAAACTGTTCCGTAATGTTTTTTTTTTTTCTTTTAATTTCCTTTTTGAAATGGAACACAAATTTTATTTATTTCGTTTCCCACATGTTTGTAGATCCTGTCAATATCAGGACCTACCCAGAAAGATCCAAACGTCCATGTCCCTTCCTCAAAATATTATATAATTTAAAATTGTTTTATTCAATGTCCAAGAACACTCACTAACATAAATTAAAAACAAGTTTTAATTAACATAAATTAAGAGCAAGAAGTATGCCCTCGGTGTTGATGAGTAAGTGATAATCTTTTCAGAGACAAACTCTCAGATGCGAAAGGCACCATGATCATTTTTGATGTACATGAAGGTTTGCAGATGTTAGGCTTTACATTTGTCGCATTGCGGCCGCAGTGGCTTATTGGTAGAGCGCTCACCTTTGGTGCTTCAAGTCCGTGGTTTGATCCTAGCTCTTCCAAGTGGACTTTGTGGTATACAGACACCTCATGCGTGGTTCTTTAGGGTTTTCGTGTTTTTATTCACTTTCGTCATTCTATTATTTATTTATTTATCTATACATATTCCCCACATCACCGGTATCTAACGCCTTAAACCCATCACATGTGGGGATAACGTCCCTCGGCGAGCACATTATCCGAAGAAATAAGGAAGGTAGGAAGGAAGCGGCCTGGGACTCGGAAGTTAGGTACTATCCCGGTTTGATGTGAATGAGGAAATACTTCACTCAGGACTCGTCTGAAAAAGCTCTTACACCTTTTCGATCGAGTGCACCCGCAAGGCATCGAACTCGGGACCTCTGGCGACAAAGCTGAGAGCGTTAGCAACTACGCTACGCGGGACAACTCCACCATTATTATCTATCTCATCATCACCGTCTCCCTTAGATTTGGTGCATAAAATTGTGACATTGAAAAAGAAAAATTGTATCCACATTCGCTCTAAAAACTTTATATCTTCTAATGAGGAAAATATATTCTAAAATTTGCTAACAACAGTATATTAATACGCTAGAGTAATTTCTATTTTCCATAAAACATTGAAAAGTCAGGAACAAAATGTCTATCCCGCTTTTGCTATATTCGCTCCTACTTACATTAGGTAAATAAATTGAAGCCTGCATTTGGGTTTTTGGGTAGAATTTTCACGAAAGGCGAAATGTAGAATCTTAATAACTGTTGATAATCAAGCTCACTGTTAACAATTTGTACATTAATAGTAATAATATATGATAGATTCAGAAAAAATCTTATTTGTTATTATTTCGCTATATTTATCGGAATAGTTTATTTCATAAAATAACAATAGTAATAAACTTCAGTTAACATTTCTGCGATCATCTCTAAAAAAAAAATTCGGACGATAATATTAATTATATTGGGATAGATATAAATTGTTTAGGTGAGTTTCGTTTCCCCCTTTCCTGACCTTGTTAGAAAAATATTGTCTACAAAAAAATTAAATTTAATTGCAAATCATCATTAGCGCAGAATATCATTTGACCAATCTTTATAATTTGACAAATTCACAAGTTGAAAAAAAAGGAAAAAAAGAAAATAAATCCACGAAATGAAGAAAGAATCGAAGTCTTCCTTCCAGATAAAAAGTAGAGGCACAAAAAGAGGTACCGCTGATGAGTAAAGCTCTAAAAACTATTAGAATTGGATGCGTGTAAACGGGTACACGTATTTCATCAGAAGCAACCTATCGGTCATAAGAAAATCGATGGTCTTGTAGGTACCGCCAAAGTGCATCAGAAGCTCAAACCTAAGGAGGAGGAGGAGAGAACGCGGTAGCTCAGTGATAAAATGCTCACATCTGGTCCGAGAGGCCCTTCGATCCCAAATCGTATGAATTTCTGGTGGGCAACATCGTTTTCCCATGAGTTTTCTCAGAGCTTTCCGCGTTTCCTTCCAGCTTTCATAAAAATTCACTTTCAAATTATCGAATTTTAAACTGGAAATTTCATTTTATTCTATTTTTAAATATCTGTATTGTATCTATCTGTATAATATTGATTGCTTTTAAAGTGTTGATTATTTTTATTACTATTGTGTACATAAAAATCTGAAAACTATGTAAAGCTAAACAAATTGAATTAGTGTAGAGACTGTAATTTGGGGACGCGGCAGAAGTCCTAAATGGCAGAAGTCCTAAAATGCAGAAGTCCTAAACGGCATTAGACCTAAAATGCACAAGTCCTAAAAATTATTTCGCGGCACACACAAGTCCTAAATGGCAGAAGTCCTAAAGTGCAGAAGTCCTAAAGTGCAGAAGTCCTAAAATGCAGAAGTCCTAAAGTGCAGAAGTACTAAAATGCAGAAGTCCTAAAAGGCAGAAGTCCTAAAAATCATACCGAGGCAGAAGTCCTAAAGTGCAGAAGTCCTAAAGTGCAGAAGTCCTAAAAATCTCTTGTGGCGCTACCATCGCGTCCGTAAGAAGAATACTGTCAATCTGTTAGTCAAGTTTTAGATATACTGTTTCATATTACAGAGCCTTAGTTCTTACAAGTTATTTGTATAAATACATATTCTATCGTTCTGAAATAATAAATAAATAAATAAATGAAGCCTATTGTCCTTTCTTACTCTTTCCATGATATATTTCTATGTTGACAAAATTTTAACTTTCTACCAAATGTGATTCCCAGATCTTTCATAATGTCTGTTTTTCTCTATTTCCACACCATTGACTTCATATTAGTAACATAATATTGTGTTTTAGTTATGTACGTCATAAATTTTGCTTTCCTTGTGTTGTTTTGAAGTAAATTATTTTTACACATATATTTCTTGTACAGAAGTCTTTCTGTAGCAAGTAATTGTCATATTCGTAATTAACTACTCCTGGGATACGGCTGTTTCGGTGTAGGACGTTTTGGTGCAGGGCGTTTCGGTGTACGGATTGCTCGGTGTAAGGACGTTCGCCGGTTAAGGTCAGGCTGGTTCGGTGTAAAAGCTCTAATGTTTACACCGAAACGTCCACTCTTCAAAATGAAAATTATTCGTTAGGGAGAAATAAATTCACGAAGTAGAATATATAAATTAATAAATAAAATAAAAATTAAATGTTTCTGTAATTGGCAAGGGTTACTTATTTATAGTGAGTCCCCTCGCTTCACTCTATGTCAGAACTTCTTATATCCTCAAATGTTATAATTATTGATTGGGAATTATTAATTGATTGGGAAAACGTTTTACGGTAATGATATATAGTAAAAAAGTGTGTGATGCATAAACATTGTGTACACCACACACACCTTATTACGGCGATAACTGTGCACAAATCGCAAAATGCTGCACAATCTTTGAAAGAAAATTTTCAAACACAGATGGTTTTTCTTCCAATAACCGCTTTTATATCATGCATACCCAATAAGATTAGCAAATCTAGGAAAAGAAAACTGATTATGAATCAGTGATGAGATCTTAATTATATTATTACGGAGATGTAAACTCATGTTATAATTGTAGAGAAGGACAGTGTCAGAAAAATGTCTCAAGAAAATTTTTAACGGCCTAAAGAACACAACAAGAGGCTGAATCCTACCAGTTGTTCCTGCAGAAATTGTTTCTATTATGAGTTACTCTTTTGTTCTTAAACGTGTTTAATAATTACAGCAAATGAAGGATGTTTATAATAAAATGTGAAAGAATACAGTGTTAAAAGAATTAAACTACGTCAACATGTTAAAATAATTAAAAGAACCTAATTAATTAGCCACTTTGTACTCTCATTTGCTTAACTGGAATAACCGAGGCCTAAAGGAAAAGAGTTTTCTGCCCAAATCTTATAAGCAGTGGGATATTTTAATATTATAGAAATTGACCCTCCTTCCCCTTAGAAGTGTAATTTTCAAGATACTGAAACATATAGTATTTTATTACTTTTAGTTAAAAGTTCAAATACCGAGTTTCACGCATCTAGCTTAAACAAATCCTTCCTTAATTTATTTACATATTTTCTGAGTCAGTAATGGGGAATTCGAACATTAAAAAAGTGCTCCCTTTGCTCTTTCCTTTTTATGTGTTCAATTTTCAGTTTTTTTAACAGGAAAGATTATATGCCAAGTTTCATTTTACTAGCTTCAGAAACTTGCGAGATACACTACCCTTTAAAAAAATCTTGCCCCACCCGTTTTACGATACTTATTTCCAAAAATTCTTTCTTATGTCCTGCTTTCATAAGAAAATTATATTTTATAATTAAAATTTAACGACTCTACTTGTAGCAGTATGCTTAAAAAGTCACTCATCTTTACTCTTTTATATAAGAGTACAGAAGATAAATACAGTCAAACAAATGGATTTCCATGAACAGTTTCCGATTTCTTATAACTACCTGATTCGTACATTTCCCACAAGCTGTGATTTTAAATTTACGCTCTGTCAAGGTCCAGGTTTCAAAAAGGAACTAACTGAAAATATAATAATATTATGTATTTGTGTACATGTGTAATATGTATAAATTTATTGTCTTATTGAAGCTTTCGTAATCTGGAAATAAACTTTTGATTTGCTTTTAATATATAAAAATCATGCTCCCCTAGAAAAATTTGCAGGCTACACCCCTAAATGACTATGTAGTAATTTCTGCAAAAATGGCACAGGACCTAAAATTTAGGTCTAATGCCTATATTTTTAGGACTTCTGCATTTTAGGACTTCTGCACTTTAGGACTTCTGGATGTCACCCTGTAATTTTTGTAGTTACAGTACACTTATGTAAAATTAAGCCCAACTTACTTATTAGTGAGAAGCTAAAATAGAATAATTATAATTAAGTTGAAGGGTAAGGGGAAAAAACAACGAATGTCCATGTATGTGCTTTTTCGGGTGCTTTGCCCTATCTGTTGGTGACTCTTGGTTCTATTTGACTGTATATGCCATGCATGCGTAGATGTAGAAATGTCCATATAAAATGGGCAAAAGATTTAACTAACCCTATTCTTCTTACGCGGTTTGCAATATTAAAACGCCGTTTTCTCGAAAATGCAATTTTGTGACATTCCTTCTTTTTCCCCCTTACCCTTCATTGTAATATTTTGTTGCCATGTTGAACCTGTATCCGCAAGATCTAGGATTCAAAACGCTTATAGCAGGGTCACCTGTCTCTCTGTTAGGCCCATCATGCACCCCTGAATTCTCGCGTCATCCTACAAGAAAGAAAAAAAAAACTAGCAATGACTTTCAATACCGATGAGATAGGAGGGAAACGAAGAGAATTTAGGGCTGTATCAAGAACCTAAGTGGGTGGTGAACGTGTCTACTCCAAATTATATTGAATACTGTAATAAGTCTCACGAGTACATGTTCTACAAGCAAGAAAATATTACATCTCCTCTTCTTTCTAGGTAAGGCATAGATTGAAATATTTGAAGGGTCAGGGGGAAGAACGCTTTCAGTCCATTTAATGAATTTTTTCAGGAGAGGAAAAAAAGCGTTATTCATTAAATAACCATTCTAATTACATTGTTAGAAAAATAGTTTTAAGTTTATATCAAGGTAAATATTGTATAAAGAAAAAACTTATTTTTACAGCAAATTAGAAAATTGGTGTTGGAGATATCGATTTTTTTTGGACTGAAAGCGTTCTTCCCCCTGGCCCTTCATTTGACTTTTGTTTAATTTATGCATTTTTTAAATGTAAACTTCATCTATTCGTTTTTCTTAATCATCTATGTTTCAGTACTACCTCCTAACCTTTCATTGCGTCTAATCAAATTCCGACTGCTTATCGGTATTCAACCTCCGGGTTCCATAGGCAATAGAGTTAGTTAGTAGTTTTTTTTTTTTTTTTTTTTTTTTAATCGTTGCGTCTCGTACCCTACGCACAATATACAGATGATTCATTTTGAAGTGGTTAAGCTTGCTCATGCTCCAGTGACTACAGAATTTCTCATCATAGTACCCTTTCTTAGAGTTGCCAATTATTCAAATTAACAGAATCATATTAAAAAAAAAAATACTTCGTAATAACATGTAAGTTTACGAAATGTATAGTGGTGCATATTTGAATATTATAATTTTATACATAGTACATAAAGGTAAATCTAGGTTATTGAGTAATAAATCTTTAAAGATATGTTGATTATGCCTAACTTATTTATATAGTCTTATAAACTGTTGAAACCAAACTTCCGAAAACAAAGTGCTCCTACATAGTAACGTCTTTTCGGCTTTATTAAGAAAGTCACATAAGGATCCTTTTTCTTCCTGTTACTGTGTTTCTATAAAAATAAGAACCAACTAGAAAATAAGCCCTGGCATAACTTGTCAGATTGCTAGTAATATATGCCCTTCTCCAAGAATACGGCACACAGCAACGATAATATCGGTGGAAGCGCCGATAATGTCGGCGGTGAAATCGACTTCAATGTACTCAAATCGTAGGTTGCACACGCCACCGACATTATCGACCGATCCTCCGACACGTAGATGCTGTCGGCCAAGCCCCCGATTTTGTCGGGGGCAATGTTTTCTTATGATTGGATGCACATGCGGCCGATAATGTCGGCCGGCCACTGGGTTAGATGAAGAGAGGGTGACAAGGCGCTGTGTATTCTTGTTTCGTTCTTATCTTTGGAGTTTTGTTGTTTCCATTTTTTTCTATTACAATTGTATAATAATATTATTATTATCTTGTCCTATAAACAACTTCGGAACAGCTTTCTATATTTTACAGTCTCTGTTTTGGAGTAGCTAATTCCCTTTATTAAATAAATATAAAATGTGGGAAGTCTGAAGAGTACTGGTTTCCCTCTAAATAGCTATTACCAAATAGAATATAGGAAATTTAGATAACCAATTTCTTGATTATTTTCCACTCTTTCTCTCTCTCTCTCTCTCTCTCTCTCTCTCTTTCTCACACACACAACACTCTTTGATGGTATATTTTTAAATCTATTAATGCATTTGAATTTTAATACATTTTGGAAATTAATTTAAGCGTAATTTTCAAAGTTTGATACACTGTGAACCAGGCACGTAGCCAAGGGGGGTCCGAAGGGTCCGGACCCCCCCCCCCTTCGAGACCGGAAATGAAAAAAAATAAGGAAGGATGAAACAAAATGAAATGAGAAAAAGAAGGATCAGCGTTAAAAAAAACTACAGGAAGCTTTTGGTTACTCTTTCTTATTAGGAGATTTGTATTACTTGCAATACATGGTGGCGAGGTAAGCGAGATATCCTGGAAGAGTCAGGGAATTTGAAATTTCAAGAAAAGTTACGGAATTCTCAGATTCTGCTACTAGTCAGGGAGATTTTAAGCTTCCAAAAGCATAGTGCCGTTGTGTAACAGTGTGGCCATTTTTTTTTTCATAATTTTTCGTCATCGCATCCTTGCAGTATCAAACATGTTATTTCAAGAACAATTTTCTACTGTTCCTTTAATAACCTGTCATTTGGAACCGACAGTAGTTGACGGAATAATACAAACAAAAAATTATGTGGAAAGAAATCTCTGTTAGAATTTAATTCAACAGAGAAAGGAATGCAGCTATTGTAAAGTAGTTTATAAGACATTGTTGAGTATGTACTTTTTATAATAGTTGAGGTCATAATGAAAGGAAAATTGTTATATTTGAATAAACAGAGGAAGGACGTATATATTGTAAAATCTTTTTCAGTACGTTTTTTATTATTATTTTACTCGAGATTTCTTCAGAGTTTTTTATTAAAATACTTACCAACATATCATCATTTTATTGTCCTAACAAACCAATACGTGTTGATAATAAAGTAGTTTAGATTGATCGATCTCCTGGGCCTTCAGAATTTCATATCCTCCCCTCCCCTGTTACGAAATCCTGGCTACGTGCCTGTGTGAACATAAGCATATGGAAAAAATCCTGATTATTATTACTTCCTTTTATTTTCATCAGAATTGTGTGCAAGATCACTTTTCCCGGTCCCACTCAATAAGCAATGATTGAATAGAATATTTGTTGACAAGTCAAAATAGGATTATTATTATTTTGTAACGAAACCAGCACAATCAAACACTCTTTGCAAAGCTTCAAGGACAAGTGACTCATTTGGCATTTTCTTGAGTGGGATCTCAACAACAGGGATGTGACTTCATGCTTCACTTGTTGCAAATGTTTTTTCTCACTCCCAAAACTATCCCAAATTCCCCATTTTTAAAAAGAATTTGTGGAAGGGCAATTGAAAACAAAGACCAAAACTATGTATCCACTTCCCTTTGTACCGGGATCAACCCCCTCATAGAGTTCTGCAATTTAGCTACAGTGACTGGTAGAGATGGCAAGAATTTTTCCATTCCATATTTTAACCCACATTGAACTTGTGTAATGTAAACCTTGCATATGGGATAAGATAACAGACTCTTTCAAGGACAGAATTGGAAAACAAAAACCATGGCGAGAAGTTTATGCAAGCCTTGCCCAGGATTTTGAGTTCATGAACAAAAAGAAACGAGGAACGACAGGTATGTATGCAACAGCGCAAATCTGTCTTCAACATTGGGGAGGGGGCCGGGTAAGATCAGTCGAGAAACAATGCTGTGGAGGATCAGGGGAGCAGAGTTGTCTTCAACATTGGGAGGCGGGCACTTTCGAGGCTTATTCTGAGTGGACATTAATTTCATCTCACTTTCCTTTCTGGCGACCGGACACAAATAATCAAATTTCTCCCCCAAAAAACACATTTCAAATCGGATTATTGGGGGGGAAACCTCCCCAGTTCCAAGATTGGAGGGGACACGTTCCCTTCATCCCCCCGGGATTTGCGCCAGTGTATGTATGGAGCAATGTAAAACAAAATCACTAATTCGAATCTTATAATTTAATCTACTATGACATTAGTGTTAATTGCATGGAAAACAAAATAATATACATACATACAATATGTAACAGTGTTTCAACAAAAATTAAAAACAAATATAGTTGGCAATGTACCGCAGCATCAATTCTCATCGAAACAAAAATAGTATGTTTACGACTTATATTTAAAACGGCACTGTTAAATCTAAACATGTTTAGGCATAGGCCTATTTTTTCTAAGTTTTGTACCGTTCTCCACACCTCTTCAAAACAGTTTTTGTAATCCTTGTTTTAAAAAATAATTTTCCCGATTATTATTACATTTATTTGTTTTCATATATGGAGAAGATTTATATTAATAGAAACAGTGCAGAATATATTGTGTGTGTCGCTTACTTCACTCATCACCGGCAACGATATTATCGGGGATTCCACCGATATTTTCGGCGACGTGTGCAAAGTACGCCGACACCGACACCGATATTATCGGGGCTTCCTCCTATTTTGTCGGTATCGTGTGCAAACACGCTAAGCCATACTCTGGCCCAGTAGTTGCAGACCTCAAAATGGTTGATTTACTCATAATACATGTAGAAAGATGCTATATTTATATTTGTATAAATAGATAAAAACCCGAATTTATCTTTTGGATATATAAAAGCCTCGATATTTGTATAAATAGATAAAAACCGGAATGCGTCCTTTGGTTACCTAAAAATAGGTTCGATCTTATTTTAGAGGAAACGCGATACTGCTATTATCGATTTGGTTTGATTTGATTTGTGTTTAGCGTCTCTTTGAGTATCGAGGCTACATAAAACGTGAACTTATTGTGGGATCCAAACCACATGAACTTCCACCGGGGATCAAAAAGAATGAAATCTTTGAGTTTTACGTCCCACGGTTATGCCGGTTAGGCAAAAGGGGACGGTGATTGTGAGAAATGAATGAAATGGTGGAATGAAGAAAGTGGGAGGAAACGGGAGAACCCCGAGAAAACCCATGCACACGGTGTTTGTCCACCACAAAGTTCACTTAGCGGGAGCAGAATTTGAACCCGTGACCCCATGCACCAGAGGTGAACGCTCTACCACTGAGCCATCGCAGCCCCCCACCGGAGATCGAACTCGAATCTCCCACGCCTATTGATTGATTGGAGATGCCATTAATTTATTTTCTCTGTTTGGGAGACAACTGTTTCGTCTTGTCTGGAATTTAAGAGATGCAGGTCCTTGATTCAGATTGGCTAAAATCAACACATTAGAAAGAATATCAGAAACTAGTATCCCAGTATCGTTTTCGGGAACTGGATTATAATCTAAAGAATGAGTAAGTATAATAGAAAATAAAAGCATATGGCACACGGTAGTTGAATTGTAAGGTTAAGTTATAAGTAGTAATCCTATGTGTGTAAAGGAGCGTGTGTGTCACTTCGAAAAATACGAAGATCTACAATTTGCTAGTTAACAGTGCATTAAACTACTCATACATTACGTAAGCAAATAACTATCTCTTTCAGTAAAATTAAACACTGTCTGTTATTATTGGTTAAAGAACCGCATAGTTTTCATTCCTACAAAAGCATTTTTCTCGATTTTCTCGATACTACGCATAAGAATTTACCTTCAAATATGTGGTTTTGTTCAGCTCAATGCATTATATTTATTCATACATATAACTAGTTAGGTATATGTCATTTTTGTACAATGGTATACTACAGGGTGGCGCGTATTGTATCTACCAGTTGCAGTTGGCAACCCTGATCAAATGCGCGTACGAATGCTGCGCATGCTTACGGCACTGAATAGCAGGGCCTCTGGCAATTAGTTTACCATGGAGCGGTGGTCTGTGCAGACGCGAATTGCGGCGGTGGAAGCCTTTATCCGAACCGGTTCTGTCAGTGAGGCTCAGCGGGCACTGCGACGAAACAGTGATGATCGCCATGTTGCTATACCCGAGAGACACAGTATTCTGAGATGGGTGAGACAGTGGCGGGCCACAGGTAGTGTTGTGAACCGGAAATCACCAGGTCGTGGACGAAGTGTTCGAACAAATGTAAACTTGGAACGAGTGCGCGTAGCGATGGAACGCAGTCCCAAACGTTCAGCACGGCAACATGCACGAACATTACATTTGACACGACGTTCATTGGGTCGTTTGCTGGGTGATTTGAAGTTCCATCCGTATAAACTGCAGGTGGTACAAGAGTTGAGAGCCATTGATAAGGAAAACAGACTCAATAACTGCCAGAACATTCTTGAGTTGATTAACCGAGATCCACTGTTCCTCCAACAACTTTTGATGTCCGATGAAGCAATCTTCCACCTGACTGGGTATGTTAATAAGCAAAACTTCCGGTATTGGTCTCAGGAGAATCCTCGTTCATTACATGAAAAGCCTCAAGGTAGCCCAAAAGTTGTGGTATGGTGTGCAGTTGGAATGTGTGGCATTATTGGTCCCTATTTTTTTGAGGATGACGCCGGACATGCAACAACTGTAAATTCCGACCGCTACTGCCATATGTTACAGACGTTTCTCATTCCGGAATTGCAGGAAAGGGGTGTGATCAATAACGTTTATTTCCAGCAAGACGGTGCTACGGCACACACGGCACGCCAAAGTATGTCTATACTCAGAGAAACATTTCCAAACCGCGTGATATCCCGATTTGGCGATGTCTCATGGCCATCCCGTTCCCCAGATTTAACAGCTCCTGATTACTTCCTCTGGGGATATGTTAAGGAAAGGGTCTTTGCCAATCGCGTGAAGACAATTGACGAACTGAAGACTGCCATTCGTCATGTGATAAGTTCCATTCCACAGGATACGTTAATGCGTGTGATGAATGCCTTCCCACGTCGCCTGCAGCAGTGCATCCAGGAAAAAGGCGGACATTTACAGGACGTTATTTTTAAAGTTTAGTGAGCTCCTTCGACAAGTGTTGTACAGTGTACAAATTGCCAGTCCATATACTTATATTCCATAACAGTTTTGCATTAAAACTTGCATAACACACCTTTGTATTTTCATTTGAAGTTGGTAGATACAATACGCGCCACCCTGTAAAACATGTTTTTAAATATTAATAATCATTTTGGTATATATTTTGGAAAGAGAGAAAGAGAGAGAGAGTAGAAGGGGGTATTGGGCGAAAAACTTTTTAAAAATTTATATAAATATTTTACATTTCAGTATATTTCTATGGAATTTAATAACACACAAATTTTGGGTAGGTAGATGTTGATTAGAAAAAAAAAAGCTTAGGTGAATTTTGAGAGGGTGTAATAATGACAAAAAACCAAAACCTGATTTGATTGAGAAATGACGTATTTGAAACCCAGTTTCAGGTGTGTATGTGTTTTGGTTTGAGTTACAATAAATTGCTCATCTATTAATGTTTTGAACCAGAATTTTTCGTGCTGCTGAAAAACATCATAAGGATGGTGCCGTGAAGAGCAGCAATCTTGAATCCACACTGTGAGGCAGTTAAAATTTTGTTAAAATTTGTTCCTTCCAAATACCTCCACGGGGTAATTGGGCGCATGGTGCGGGGGTAAATGGGTGGAATGCCTTAAGTGAACATCTTTTTTTTGCTTAGAATTCATTTAAATGCTGTGCTATCATTGTCTTTTATGGTGTACACTTTTGTTTCATAGTGCATTGTGTTTATTTGTTTATTAAGCTATTTTGTTCAACATAAGTCCTCAGTGGCCGTTGCGTATGCCAATAGTGTTGATGCTGTAAATAGGATCTGTTTATTTATCCAGAGTTCCAACACTTGTTCTATTGCAATAGTTTATAGTTATATAGTGTTAGTCTTATCACCTTCTCCTATGTTTGTTTGAATATCAGGGCCTGATCTCTTGGCTTTTCTATATATATATATATATATATATATATATATATATATATATATATATATATATATATATATATATTACATTCTCGGCTATTCGTATGTGATACACTTTGGATTAAATTCACAGGACAATCTGCTATTATAAACAATAACTGGAAGGCTTGAAAAGGCATTCAAATATCATTGAGATTTAGAAATAAGTTACTTCTTATTTTGCGTAAACAAAGGTATATTTTTTTCTAAGCCACATAAAACTATTAGTTTTTAAGTGGAATACAAGTTATTTACACCAAAGGAAAGCTTTAGTTTTCTTTATTTACACCCAATCACTCCCATGGTATATATTTAGTGCTTACGGACCACCGTACTGAACTTTTTCGCTCTGATTTCTTAAACAAAAATATATTATACTACAGGTATTATTGAAACATTTGTGAAATATACATTTCTTTCTTTCCTTTTCTTTCTTTCTTTTTTTATCAAAACTTTGTTCGAAGAAAACAGACTGAAAACAGACTACCGTATGTAGACTTTGTAATTACAAATGATTAGCAAGTAGTAGAGTTATTTATGGAATTTTGTTAATGTAATGTCAGTAAAATCGCATGTGTCATATTTGACGATATAGTAAATATTAACAATAAATAGGAACCCTATTAAACATTTTCCTAACGAATGATTAGTACAACATTGTAGATTTATAAATGACATATAAACAAAATCTTAGTCGTTTTACGATCACCATACTTTCTTTTCTCCTATCGACACTTGTAAGTAAAAATGGAGAAAAATCGAAGAAAAGGATAAGATCGCTCTCATATAGTTATGCGATAGTAAACTGTCTGCATCTAGTTAGGTAAAGGAGGGCAACAAAATTCATGAATAATCAGTATCAAAGACGTAGGCAGAGAGTTGGTTTGGCCCAAATCCACTCCCATTTAGTACAGTGATACTGAAATAGATTCTGCTTTCATGTAGTGTGTTTCATTTGTGACTCTTTTATTTAGAATTGTTAAGACTCTTTTATGCAGATAATTTGTCATGAGAAACAAGCTCTACATGAGATGTTTAAAGAAAAACTTACTTCTCATAAGCTATATTTTAAACCCTACATAAGATTTCAGTGTTATATATAACAGTCTTAATTTTTTAAAACAATGTTTCGTTACAATAGCCATCAAAATTTACCATCTGCAGATACGAGTAGATACCACTTAAAAAGAAGGTGGATGTTTATTTTTCTTTAAAAATAATATTATTATTTAGATCTAGTTTAACCTCATTGTTAGTGAATTAAGAGGTGGCGAACTGTGATCTAGAAAGACACACATAATGGCGCCTGGGAACCGATGCACTGTCGCTCCTCATCCAGTTGAATGTGAGCCATGTAGCTAGTCATAGTCTTTCATGGCTGAAGCGTCAGGAAGATTAATTTATTATTTACCAAAGTTCGTCAGTATTTCAATACTGTGTAACTACAGAAAACTGGAAACAATTTAACTTCTTTCTTATCTGTCTCACCTGAAGTTCGCCTCACCTCTATATGATGAAATACAATACTAAAATTCGTGTCACAAGAGCCCATGAAGCACTCTGGCTGACCATATGTCCCACATTTCAACCGAAAACGTCACATAATGTTTGTTGTATGTGTACGTGTACGTCTGTGTGTGTGTAAGCGTTTTTTTTCGTTACGCAATAATTAGTACTTTCTTTGGTATAGTATATTTATGGCTATGCCACTGATCAGTGTTGTACTAATTATTGAATTTAGGAAATTCATAATTGTTATGAGTTGACGTTGTTTAGATTTTTTTCTTCAGATCAATATTATTAAATACAGTAGTATAAGTAATTCACTCATAAACACAAAGGAATATTTATAGGTAGAAACAAAATTTGGACAGGTGACTCCGCCACGAAAACAAATCATAAGAAGGCATTTTTAAAATTATGTATATAAGGGGTTCAAATCTTTTTCAAAGAATGAAGTATCTGACATTAGGAAAACAAAACATGACATTTGAGCTCTCCATTAAAATTAACTGAAGTTGAATTTCCGTGCTTTCAGAAAATTCCGCTCTGAAATAGCGAAAGTAGGGTAAATTCTATTTTACGAACTTCGACTCTTTATTGTGAAACTGCTAAATGTGAGATAGAGGAGAGGGATTCGATATTTAAACTTTTAATCAAAAATAGGAGAATACATGTTTTGAGTGTTCAGGTTACATTGGGGAAAGGGAATAATTTCTATAATATTCAAATTTCAAATTTTTTACTAATAAAACTTTATGTGAGTGTTTGTTAAAGTTAGAGGTAAGAAGTCTGGTACATAAGCTTTTAATTGAAATTAATCAAAAACGTATTTCAGCCTTTCCAAAACTTCGGCAGTTTCTATAAGTGGGGCAGTGTCTATAACATTCAAATTTCCACTTTTATGTTCGTTTAAACCTTATTCTTCCCATGTGAAGAATGGGCACTTCTATTTGTTCTATTATAAGCATTCATTTGCTTTAATAAACATGTTGAAGTAAAGACCTAACAGTCGAACTTCATTTGGGGAACAGGAAGTAATGTGGGAAGTCGAGCCCCAATTTGTCTCCGTAGGTGTATCCCTGCCCTCAACTAAAGGTTTATGGGTAACCGAAAAATGTCAAATTTTAAGTCTCGTACGTAAATAGATGTAGATAAATACCCACATGAGGTCTAGACGGGACGTTATAGGCCCGTTTAGACCTCTTTTCCAAGGCATTCAAATACCATAAGGTCTATAGGTGACTGGAGGTATTTTTTTACATTTATTTTTTTAAAATAGCATAATTGGACTCAGCATCATGAAATTTAAAAAAATGAAATGAGTTTTACGTTTTACGGTTATGCCGGTTAGGTTAAAGGAGACGGTGATGATGAGCAATGAATTAAATGGTGGAATGAAGAAAGTGGGAGGAAACGGGAGAACCCCGAGAAAACCCACGCACACGGTGTTTGTCCACCACAAAGTTCACTGGGATCTAACCCGGGACCCCTAGCACCAGAGGTGAACGCTCTACCACTGAGCCACTGCGGCCCCCATCATGAAATTAGTTAAAAAAAAAACATAATTAGAAAGTTTTCCAAACCTGGGTATTTTACACTATTAACATGATCGTTATTTCTTTAATGCCCACTTTCTGGGGTGAACCATATTTGTCAATTTTTAATTGAACGCTTTCGGTCCACATAATAAATGGATTGTTTTCCTACGTGTTTGAGAATGTACCTGCAGATATTACATTACCCTACTCGTAATACCATGAGTTCTACATATTTTTTGACTTCCTGGACCTGAAAGCGCTAGTTTGATTCCAGATTGCGCAATTACGTATATGGTTACAGTATATGTACGTAAACTTCCTTAAAAAACTAACGTTTATTTACACTTTAAAACTCACTTTTCTTTTCACTATCTTGTATAGCTTATAATTACTCGCATAACATCAATAGGTAAAAGTTTCTCTCTCGCTTCATGTACGCACACACACACACACACACACACACACACACACACACATATATATATATATATATATATATATATATATATATATATATATGGGAAAAAAAGTTCATATGGATCTATTGCGAAAAGTGCATTGTTTTAGATCTAGGGCTGTCCAAAATCTGGAAAAGCTAAATTGCAACAGGCCCTATTTCGAATTCCAAAAACTGTGGATAGTGATCCTTATCAGCGTAAAGGAAGTCACGCACACAGAATTCAAAAATACATATTACGTCAATTTTCAATGGGTTTGCAGGGTACTCTGTACAGGGTATAATTCTTAAATATGTTCTCAATAGAGTTTTCAGATATACTCTGATTTCAAGGAGGGTACAAAGTAGGCAGGAGATAAGCCTCGACAAGAATCGACATCCAGTACTTCGAAGGGAAGTCAAAAGTGTTAGGAACCGGCAGCTCCATGTTTTTTAGTGTCCGTAATAACGTGCAATGCGGTGCATTTCGTCACGGTATATTTCACGTTTTCTTCACTTATAAATATGAAAGAAAACATCACAGCATGCTTTTTCTCGAGTACGAGAGTCCGTGTTGTTGACGATTCTTAACACTTCCGTATCGCGCCAAAGGATTTCGTGTTCACTGCTGTAAAGGCTGATCATTTGCCTACTTTGGACCAATCATAAATCAGATCATATTTGGTTGATATCATGTCTGGGAATTTCATCCTTTAGAGAATACTCTACACACCCATTGAACATTAATGAATTATGCATTTTGGATTGTGTATGCATGACTTCCTTTATGCTGATGAAGACCACCACTCCACGATTTCTCGAATTCGAAATAGGGCCTCTTCAAATTTGGCCTTTTCGCTATTTTGGACAGCTCTATCTCTGAAACTATGCGCTTTTCCCAGAGGTCCATAGGAACTTTTTGTATTTTTTTTTTTTTTTTGATCTGAGGAATCACCTCTTACAGTTTGTCGGTGTAGTTCATTAATACCCTGTATTCATATTGGGTGGTCCTTACTTTTCAACTTCCGAGGTTCTTTGAATCTCACCTCCTAAAATGGTTTCATATTATGTTATACCAAAGTAACCCATGAGGAAAATAAGCTCAATTGAATAATATTAAATGGTGCCCAAAATGACCGCAAGTTTTCAATGATTTACAATATACAATGCGAGGCAAAAGTACCTTGTAAGTTTCTAACGGTTAGAAGAAGTGATATCATATCTTAAATAAGGATAATTAAGGTAGAATCGCATTTATTACTGTATAGTACCATAATGGTTGCCATCTCGAAGTCCTCCATCTTAGGTTCAAGTGCAAAATTTTTAATTGAAAAGTGCCATATGATATGTTTTGGGGTGCGTTTAACCAGAAGACACTCTGATGTTATTTCCTTCTTATCTATAAACATTTAATACGTATTACTTTCATAATATGTGGTTGTTAACTTACATTAGTCTTTCCAAATTTATAAGGTAGGCTACTTTTGCCTCATATTGTGTGTTGTTAATACATTCGAAACTTGAGGTCGGTTTTAGAACCATTTAATATTATTTAACTGAACTAATTTTTCTCATGAGTTGTTTTGGTCTGATATGGAACCATCCGCGGTGAGATTAAAAAAAAAAAAAAAAAAAACAGAAGTCGAAAAATAAAGAGTACCCTAATACTTACAACCAGGGTGCGAATTACTGGAGAATGAAAGAGATATTCACCCTCAATCCCATTTGAATGATCTCCAAAGAAACTAACTGAAACATCCCTTGAGGGAATGTTTGCTTTCTTCCCGCCTCAAACCGTGTTTAGTGGTTTCAAGTTCGAAAATATTCCACTGGATTTTTTTTTTCATATAATTTTAATCTGATAGTTGTATTTCAGAACGGAATATGTAAACTTTTGACTTCTAATTTTAACTCAAAACTAACTACAATTTATTATATTTTCTATTTTTTTTTTAATCGCTGCCCACTTGAAGTATTGTATAGTCCCTATAGTTGTCACTTGTAACTGTGTTCTTAAATCCCTCAGTTTGTCATCCTAAGTGAATTTGTATGACGATGTTATATTAACTCTTTTAACGAAGTCGTTGATGGATTTGCAGATATCTGACATTGTACATATCTTGTTAGACACATTCAATACTTTACTCGAACGTTCGGAAAGATTACTTGTAGGTATCTCACAAAATACGTCGTTAATTTAGTTCTTGTCAAAATTATTAATTTAAAAGTTTTATTTCCACGACTGTTACCACAGTGGGAGAGGTTAAGAAAACGATGTATCCTTTTGAATTATTGCATCTTTAGAAGTATCTGTCATGTTGATCGTTATTTTACTTACCCGCAATGTCGATAAACGAATTCAAGCATTGTATATAACCACGAACGAGCTCCCTTGTGGTATATAGTTAGCATACGAGTCTTTAGGACGGAAAAGCCCCGGCGGGAGCTCTTGACGTTCAGAGTCTACGTTGAACGGTAGATCTCCGTCTTAAACAGGCTCGCTGTTGAATAGGGTGCTCAACTTCAATCGCTGAGCAAAAATAGTGATGTTTCCTAAGTATAATTATGATATACGTCTTAAATGCCGCAGGATCTTTGAAGTTCTTTTCCTTCTTTCTGGCTTTAACGTCCCAGACGTCTAAAGGAGACAGTGGTGACGAGACCGAACAAACTTGTGAAATGAAGAAATTAGCAGAAAACGGAAGAACACCGAGAAAGCTCATACACAAAACTTTTCCTCCACAATTCCCACTTGGGTAGGAGCTAGGATCGAACTTGGAATCTCATACACCGAAAGTGAGCGATCTATCACCTACCATTGAGGGCCTCGTTACTAACTTTGGTTGAATATACAAAATTTTAGGTTTGTGCTGAAACACTCAATTATGTATGTGTTAACACCTTTTAACTTGTATCTTCATGCAACTAGGGTTACTCACGAGACGGGACGATACAGAGTATTCGTGACGTGATACGAGACGAGACAGCACTCCTCCAAATGGAAATATTACATTTTCCGAAACAAGACATCCTTTCCACAACACCTTCTAGAGACGAGACAGCTTTAACTCTTATCACGCAGTCAACTCTAAAATAAAAACAAGTTGCAGGGAAGGGTAAAAGGAAGATACATTATTTTTTTAAAAAAAAGAGACAAATGCACGACTCTACAAGAATAGATAATATATTCTCCAAGTGTTGATTTCATCTGTCTTTTCCTACATTTCATTTTGTTCTTGAAGCCTATGCTACATGAAAATACAAAAAAGTTTTTGCAGTTTGTATTAAATGTGTTTCTGACTTGTAACTTTTTTCTAACATCGATGTTTTGGAAAAAGTGGATCGAATGCTGGTTTCAACCAATAATTGAAATGTTTATTTTTTTTACTTCGTAGAAAATGAAGTCGATGGAAAATTACGAATTGCCGTATCGTTTCATTAATGCGTTAAAACTATTAAATGAGGGGAATTCATGTTCAAAGTACAGTATCGTACGATATTATATCAAACATGTTTTATTTCTTAAAGCCGCTTTGGAAAATACTACGTTCAACCATATATTGTTTTTAATGGATATAAAGATCATAATGTAGTATAGAGCAATTTGATATCTGACATTGTTCCGGAGATGTGATAAACAATGGAGATAAGCTTGCAAAAATGCTAAAAATTATGTAATTCCGAAAATTTTCTGTAGTTCCTTTTCATCAATTCGTGTTAATAATAATAATAATAATAATAATAGTCGAAGCCTCATAGCCAAGTACACTTTATCACTAAGATTGTTATGATGTAATTGCTTATAATATAATTGCTTATAATATAAGAGCAACATAAACTGTTAACAAAATTGCCTGGACATGGATCCGAATAGCTTGGTCTTAAGTTTAAAATAAGAAACCGTGGTAAATAAACGTTATCGATGACGCCAGATAAATTGAATTTTTTTAAAATAACATAAAGATCATACCAAAGTAAAAAAAAAAAATATCTAAAATTGAAATAGTTAGAAACTATAAAAATCTTTAAAAACTGTGAGTTTTTAAGCTCGTGTACTAATCTGGCGACCATCATCTTCTTCCTCAATTTGTTATAAATACAATTTTCAAAAACAATCGATATAATGTCATGGAAGCAAAGGAAACCAACAGTGTTTTAAAAGGTTCCTACAGATATTTCATTTTATGCACTACAACAATCTTTAACAACGTTTTTTCATATGTAAGTATGGATTGATTTATCAAATTGTTGTAAATGGCATTATAATCTTTGTGTCTATTAAAAACTATTATGCTTTTTGCTGTTATAGTTAGTACCTTTTTCAAAATAAAGAATTTGATGTATCATTGTTTCCATTTCTTCGAAATAAGTCGTATTGTCATCGTAGTATTCGACACTAAGGTACTTCCAATATGCATTTTTCCTTGCAATTCACTTGCCATATTATTGTAGTAGAGACCTTTGAAATTTGAATGTTTTCGATACTGCAACGCCTTCGGTTTACATCATTAAACAATAAAGGCAGTAAGTTTTCGTTTAACATGCAAATTTGAAATATAGAAAAACATTGCTTAGTGTTATTTGAAAAATCTTGTTATTGGGATGGCAACACTGTTAATTTTGTTGCACTAAATAATACATCAAAAAATATCTCCCTGTTAATATTTCCATGGTACGAAATTTCAGCGATTTTTGTTTGTTTAAAATGCAAAATAATTTAATATGTTGCATTTTACACAATATCTTTATTTTGATTCTTGAAGTTGTTTTAAAGTATGTTGGCAGCCCTGAAGTCACATTTAGACCTCAAGGGACCTACTTAGACCTCGCGAGGACCGGGTTAGACCTCACGAGGACCGAAATAGACCAGTGAAGTTCGGCATAGACCTCATAGGTATTTGAGTACTTGGAAAAACCGGTCTTAGCAGGACTTTTTTGGCATGAATAAACCTCATGCATCTATCTATCTATCTATCTATCTATCTATCTATCTATCTATCTATCTATCTATATATATATATATATATATATATATATATATATATATATATATATATATATATATATATATATATATATTTATATGTGTGTGTGTGTGTGTGTGTGTGTATACCGGGTGATTCAATAAGAACATACCAGGCCTATATCGCAGCTCATACTGCACATAGAGCCTTCAAACAAAAAGTTGCATTACCAAATACTATGTGTAGAATGCAATGAAAATAGTAGGGAGACCAGTGGCGTCTCGTGAATACCTTCAACGGGGGCAACTTCAAAATTTGCAATGGAAAGTGGTATAACTGTTGGAATCGTTCAAAGGAACATTAAATGTCATGCAACTTTTACAAGACAAACTTTGTCATATCCTTTCCCATTTAGCCTCTAGAGGCGTTGTATCTGACTACCCGTATCAGGCCTTTATCTCAGCTAATAATGCACATAGAGCCGTCAAACAAACAATTCAACTACCAAATCGTATGTGTAGAATGCAATAAAAATGGTAGCGACACCAGTGGCTTATCGTGAATATCTCCAACGGGGGTAATCTGGAAAATTTGACATAGAAACAGCGGTTGGTTGTGCCACCATTGAAACAAGCGCACAATGGGAGAAACGTCGAGAGGAAACACCCTCGCACCATCTGACTTTCACCTAGTAATGCGACCGTGTTCCTGCCAACGAGGAAGAAATATGCCAAGGTGTTTCCTCTTGCTGGTATCGCTACTATTTTTGCTGCATTCTACACATACGATTTGGTAATGCAATTTTTTGTTTGAAGGCTTTACTTGCAGTATTAGCTGTGATATAGGCCTGGTACGTTTTTACTGAATCACCCGGTATATACATATACAGTTTGTTTCAAATCAACACCGACAACGTTTGGGAGGTGATTCCTGACATCAAGATAAGACAAAAAGCATAGACCAACTTGGGTGCACAAATGCTTACTTTCGAAGTTATAGGCTGCCGAAAACAAAAAAAAAAATGAACTTTAATGGTCCATAGCTCCATTACTATGGGATCTACGGTAGTCGGGCCAAGACTTCACTTAGGAACTAATATGTGGTTTATCCAAAAATACATGTTTCAGAATCCTTCGGTACTCACACAACAATTTTGATAGAGGTAGTTTGGCTATGGGCATATAATTTGAAGAAATCACCAACTACCTCTGTAAAAACTGTTGCAGAAGTACCGCAGGGTACTGATACATGGATATTTGGATAGGGCACATACTAGATCTTAGGTGAAGTCTTGACCCGACTACGGTAGATCCCATAGTATTGAAGCTATGGACCACTAAAGTTAATTTTTTTTTCATGTTTTCGGTAGCCTGTAACTCCGAAAGGAAGCATTTGTGCACCCAGATCCTCCCTTGATCATATCCTGGATCCGTTACTGTATAGAGAGAGAGAGAGAGAGAGAGAGAGAGAGAGAAAGAGAGAGAGATAATATAAATAAAATAGAGTTTGTGTGTTTCTGTCCGTCTGTCTCTGTGAGGTCTGGGGACTAGACAAGTCGACCGAGAGTTGTCAAATTTTGGTCACGGATACCTTGATCCAGGCCCCAGACCAAGGCGAAGGCTTTTTTTTTTAACTCAAACCAGAGAGTCTCAGGGGGGTCACTTCCAAATTCACCAAATTCGGCTGCGGACGGGGGTTCCGAGACATGTACAAATATTAAAAACTGACAGATATTAATGTCATATCCATATTTTCATGGTCACTGAGATCAATGGTGACACTTCTAGTAGCGATGACTTCAAATTCAGCTACCATTGTATATGGGCCGGGGGTCACCGGAGGGGATACCGAGACATGTAAAAAAAAAAAAATCCAAAATTACAGATATTAGTGTCAAATCCATAGTTTTCGCGCTCGCTGAGATCAATAGTGACACTTCCATTAAGGATGACTTTCAAATTCAGCTACCATTGTATGGGACCGGGGGGCGCTTGCGGTGTGCTTACCGATAAGTAGTAGAAAATGACCGATATTAGTGTCGAATTCATAGTTTTCTCGGTCGCTTAGATCAATGCTGACACTTCCATTAGCGATGACATTCAAACTCAGCTACCATTGTATGCAACCCGGGGGGCCCCTAACAGCACAATTACATAGCAGGCATATGCCTATCATGTTTCCTCAGCAACATGGGAATGTGTCCAGTATGTGTATTATGTACCACTGACAGAGAAATCACATGGATGGCAAATGATAGTCACAGTCCATGTCCGTCCCTAGGCACATGCCTGACATGTACCTGGAGAACGTGCCTATGTTATATGTATGTTCCCCATGCCGTAAATATCAATGAACCGCAAAATTACTCCCCAAAATATGTTAAATCGCCTATATGCGTAATGTGTTTACATTAAGGAAAGTCTAAAATACACTTTAAACAGATAAAAAGAACGTACCCCAAGGTGGGGCGGACCATCAACCTTTGGATTACTAGCCACGTGGAATTCCGACTTAGCCACGGAAGTGATTAAGGGGACGTCGCTTGTAGAGGGATAAATTGTTGAGGTCTTTTGAATTTCGCTAATCAGAGTGTTCCTTTAAACCGCGTATATTCGATGATAACCATTTGGGATCAGTTAAAATCTGCTCGCCATGTAATTTTATAACAAAATGACGAGTGTCTATTTACTTTATTTTATGGTTCTTACATATTCATTTTCAAATGATCGGCGAAGTTGCCATCTAATAAAGTTCATGCGTTTCTTGCTTCTAGTACACAATCGCTTAGAAAAAGAAGTAACAAATGCATCAAGTGTGGGAGATAAATTTAAAACACCTAAATGACGCATGCCTAGCACATCTTGTGCTGTTAGCGTATCTGAAATAGTATGTACATAAAGGACGTACCTAGAACATGACAGATATATATCCCAAGTGATGACATAGAAACAAATAACTGTTAGAGTGGGAAACTGAGCCAGGTATATAAATGCTATATTTGTGGTACATAGTTGCAAACATCAATTAGGTGTAACAAGTACCTAAAATTGTAAGTAGCTGAAGTATTGTACATACTTAGTACATGAATATCATATGTGCCAAGTGTCAGTACCTAAAAAGTAGCTAGGATACCTGAATGGCACATGCCTACCAAATCGTGTGCTTTTAGGAGCACTTGCTGGGTGGTTACCGATACATCTAAAAGTAGTAGAATGACCGATCTTAGTGTCAAATTCGTAGTTTTGGCGGTCGCTAAGATGAATGTTGATACTCCCACAGGCGTTGACTTTCAAATACAGCCCTCGTCGGCTGGGAACTATCAGGTGGTGTTTACCAGGATATGTAACAGTAATAAAATGGCCGATATATTTTTCTTCCGTTGTTCTGTTTGTTTACATAGATATTTTATGTGACCCGTGCAAAGAATGGGCATTTCAGCTAGTGTATATATAGACCCTAGTGATACTGTACTTCCATAGTACAATTCGTTTTCCAGACACGATTCATTGACACATTGACATTTTGATCGGACATATTGGGTTCAATACGTCAACGTCCGCGAAATGTCAAGCCAATAGATGTGTAGTGTTCATACATATATCAATCTGCAAAACATTAAGACAAACTGCTCATGGTAAGTGGATGAGAAATTTCTTGCAAAAGTCGATTGGCATGACCTTCGGGCGGCCATTTTGGATTTATCCTTTGATGTCGACCCGACATATTTCACCAGTATTCCTCCATGGCCCTCCTCTATCTAAATATATGCGCAGTTTTCGGATCCCCGATTCTCGGTAGCGAACCTTTACTTGTTAGGCCTGGTATACACTTTAGATTAAAACCGTGCTTAATTAAAAGTTCTAATTATACCCTAATTACATTTTACTTGTTTTAGTTTGGCCAGCCTCAAACTCGATCCATACCATTCAGCTACACTGGAAAAAGCCAAGTCCAGATATAAGGAGAAAACGAGGATAAAATGTTTTCTGTTGGGAACACCGTGACAATACGGTGATGTCAATTTTAATACTGGGTGTAACACCCTTATTTCATGTGGCTACGTACATCAGTAAGTGAAAGCACCAATTACTCCTATGAAAACAGTAAGCACCACTCTCACTTACTATATCACCATAGGAAATGAGGATGTTTCACCCAGTATTACGATTGACACCACTGTCTTGCCATGGTGTTCCCAACAGAAAGCATATTATCCTCGTTTTCTCCTGAAATCTGGACTTAGCCTTTTTTCAGTGTATATGCAATTATTCAAAGACTTACAGTTAGCAATACGCATTGTGTTGATTTTTGAGTTGGTTTGTTTTAGTTGAACGTCCCACGGTTATGCTAGGGCGGCTAAAGGAGACGTGGAGCTACTGATTACAGTGAAACCACTTCGGTCGTTCAACTGTACCCACACCGGGAATCGAACTTGGGACCACGCGAATTGTAGTCAATCGTGCTGCTTACGGCTCTGATGTGGTCAAGCGTGCTGTAGTCTGCTTACGTCTCTGCGTGACATCATTGAAATTCTATGGTTAATCAGAGCAAAAAATAAATAATATAAAATAAAAGTAAATAAATAATTTTTAAAACTTTTTTATACTTCACATAAACTACTGCGAAGAGTAGTACGAAGAGTAAAACTAGATATTCCCGAAAGGAAACAAATTATTGTTTTGTCCTACTTAGATGAGTAACAATAACTCTGTGCGCCCCCAAAGCTGATTTCGTCCAAAACAATTTATCCATGACAATTTATTTAAATTATAGCACTAATTTTTTTCAGTTACTTAGGTATTATCCTTTTTTTAGTTCTCAGAGTAGAAATTTTGTAAGCCTGACTGGATTTTTCGACGCCCGTATGGGTGAGGAACCCGGGACACTGTCCCAGTTGTCCTGCCTAGTTACGGCTCTGGATATATGTTTATGTAATGCATTACGACCTTATGAACTTGTATAAGAAACAGAATGTACTTAAATTGAGACACGAACTATGCGAAATTTCGGACTTTGAATCTAACTTGTTTGGTGATCCAACCCAAGACCACACATAGCAAAGGTGAGTGCCTTAGCTCCCACCATATGGTTCAGGAAGTTCGTGATATAAAGTGTAAATTAAACACGGAGATGTGAAACGCTAATAAAACATTTGATCAATTAGAAACAAAATATATTGTAGTAATAGTTTACCATATTTGTTAAGACCATTAATGTTATATTCTGTTTTTAAAATGGCAGTCAAAGCAGAATGTATTGGATAATAAATGAGATATTATAAAATTTCAATTTCGGTCCGATTTAATACATTCGTGATGCTGTGTTGCGTTATCCGTTAGGAGGTATTGAGCAATTCTGATTCAAAGGAAGGAAACAAACTACTGTATAGTACTGGAGTTCATTTAATAGAGTATAATTGTATAGGCAGTACTGAAGTTATATGAGACAAAGTCTATTGTTAAAAAGTGAAATATGGGTTACTATTAGGGTTTTATCCCAGATATGATATACCCACTGATGTTTGAACCTGGAACACACGCATGGAAAGCATTAGCGCTAGCAAATTAGCTATGAAGAGGTACAGCGTACCATAATTGTAAAGAATGAAGTAAAAACTAAGAAGCGGAAACGACAGACTGTACGATAATAATACTTTCACAATTTTAGTCACACTATTTATTTCGAGACTTTCGAGACGAGACCGAGATTTGGTCCTCGAGACCGAGACCGACATCGAGACAAGCATCTGTTGACCGAGACGAGACCGAGACCGCTATTTATCAACCGAGACGAGACCGAGACTGTACAAAGTCTCGTCTCGTCTCGTCTCGTCTCGATACCATCCCTAAAAGAAAATATCCTAGACAATGGGAGAACGGCGAAGAGAAACGGAGATACTTCTGGAAAGAAACCTGGTCGATGCGATGACCAATATGAAAAGTTTCTTGGCCACGTGGGTTACGTTGTAGGTAGTAATAGGAAATAGGACACATGAGATTGCCAGACAGTCAAAATGATGAGTATCATTGAACAGATCAGGTGCACATGGACATGTCAACAATAGCACAATCTACACTGAAAATAATTTCCTTGATTCACCTTCCCTTCCCACTTTGATGTATGAACATATAATATTATCACAGAAACAGCGAAGACAAATTACAGGTAAATTGAAAACTCTTTGTATAGTAGAGCACTCTCATATGTCACAACGGATGAATATCAGGTTCCACCTTGTAATCAAAGGATCCCAGGTTCTATTCCTAGGGGCTACAAGAGGCAACACTGTGAAATCTTATTTGTTTTAGGAAAATCTAGGAGGATAAGTTACCAACTCTTCCCGAGATCTTCTTAACACGGCTTTTCTCTCTGTTGTTACATAACCAATATCGTTGCTCTTATGTGGCATCAGCTCCCATAAGTTGTTCGCTACGCAAGAGAGGCAAAAAAGTTACACGGTAACTCAATAGTAGTGTGGAACTTTATGGCAAGGGATCTCACTTTAGATATGCGAACAAATTAGTCTGTGATGAAGAACATTGTATCTATTATTCTTATTTCCGCATTTTTTAAAGGATACTCCCATTTTCTACAAATCCTCATTGGATCAATTCCTCCAAGATCATTACGTATTATCAATGTCTGTCTCTTTCAGCACACACGTCATGATTGTGGGTCAGCAACTTCCGGGTATAATGATTTTATTTAATCTCCTTTCATCATCTTTAGATTATAAGTCTAAGACAAGAACATGCCGCTCAGTTCAATAACTAATAGTTTTCAACATATTCTATCCCCAAAGTTCATTTTCACAAGGTTTTGAACACTCCTAGTTCTCAAAGTATGCACTTTTGACCACGGATCCTTATGAACTTTTCCCCTTATTTTGATGTTAGGAATCACCACTTTCAGTTGCCGGTCTAGTTCATTAACACTCTGCATATATCGAGTATGATATTCCAATGAAAATTTGGTATCGCATCAAATTTATGTTCATTTGTTGCCTGAAAGAGCAAGTACATAAACGAAAACATTAATTCTTTTTTATTTTACGTATTTGTGTCTGTTTGGTAGATTAAAATAAGGTATCATAATGATCAAACTACCATTACATTTTATTATTTCATTTAGGGCATTTACTTATATGTTTATTGGATTTTTTGTTTCCAAACTACTAATCTACTGTACAATGTTTCTTGAAGAGTTACACTATCGGTTCATACAGCACTGCTCAGTTATAATCCAAAACCAATATTAGCGAACAAAGTTTCATTGGAAAAACAAAGAAATTAAACATGAAAAGGTATGAAGGAAATAGAATGTTACATCATTAGTGCACAATTAAAAAAATTAACTTCCTCATTTCACCATAGCCTCTCTCCACCAATACTAAAACCCTTAATCATACAATGTAATCATTACAATATGATACTATATATTACAAAAATATTCTAATAATTCAAAGCGATTTTTGCTTATTGGTATCATTGTTCAATAATTGACATTTAATAATTACTGGAATAGGTATAATTAATTGGTTACCTTGTAATATCAATACTAAAGATCATTGATATTACTAACATTAATAATAAAAGCTCTTATTTCTCTTCAAATAAAGAGGAAATATTTTGTTTGGCAGAAAGGGATAAATAGGAAATATAAATATTTCCTTTATTTACTCCCAATTTTCTACAGCATGTCAAAGTTCACATTCCACAAGTATATAGATGAAGAAACTAATTGAAGACTTTGGAGCAAAAATCCGTCAAGCCCAAAAAAATGAAAGTATAAAGGAGATAGCTTCAAAAGGGTTTTTCATCATCCGATTTTCTTCAAATTCGGCTCATATATACTAGACAAAAAAATAAATTGACACGTACTTTTTGGTTTCGTTCGGAAAATAGGTTAAGGGGGAAAGTGTGTATTGTTATACAAGTGTTTTCCTCATATCTACTTCATCTATCAATATAAATCCTGGTATACACACTTCTTATCCCCTATAGTATTTTTTGAGATACATTTGGATTGTGTACTTCCAACTGGGGCCACTCCAGAATTGTCCAAAGTTGATGGGGGATTTGTGGATTTCTGAAGGGAATTTTCCCGATATGCTCTCAATTTTCCCTGTTCAAGTACGTTATAGACTCCAATACATAGCACATCTGGAAAGTTTGTTTCTTGGTGAAGAGTATAAACTATAAAGCGTGACTTTCGAATGAACAGTGTTGATGTAATAGCCCAATTCAATGCGAGTCTATGGTTTTCTTTATGCTAACTAGTCTATAACTAGTCTATGCTAACTAGTCTTACTCCGTTGTCCATGGTATCTAACGTTTGTGCATGGGCATATCTGTGTTATGTTTATCGAATGAACTAGGTTCGATTAGGATGTTCGGATGAAAAGTTCATGTCCGTTCCTTGTAAGTTTGTTGGTTGCTGAGAACAAACTACGTATTATTGAAGTGTAGAAAACTATTGGAGAAAAATATTCGAAATAATGAAAACAAAATCAAAGAAAGTGTTTAGGATACAGTTTGCGCAGAAATTTTATTGTCAGACACATAGAAGAAATACTATGTAGGAAAATTAAGGCGGGAGAGAATGCCAATATAGCAGAAATTAATAAAAGAAAGTCATAGGTAAATACATTTAGATTAGCTCAGAATCGTGAGGTATAGAAACCTCTGAATTTGCTGCAGATGACTTGACAAGGAGTGTAGAATCCATAGGATGGTGGAAATGTATATGTAATGTGTTTAAACGTTCGAGTAATGTAATGTTCATGTAATGTTCAAGTACGTTATAAAAACTGTCTATTAGTAAGAATTCATCAGATTGTAGCTGATCCTATTTGTTAGTTAGCATGAACCGTGAGTTTGTAGATATTTAGCACGAATTTTCCAAACTGTTAATTGTTAGTATCAATGGATGGTTATTACTGATGTACTATTTCAAGAGACAAGTCAAGCGGGATAATTGTGAGACATCAAAATGTGGGGCTCTTGTGAAACACTCCTGTTTCTTCAGAACTCTGAGACTTTGAAGTCTCAAACAAAATATGAGAAGATTGGAAATTTATTGCTATGTCTACAAATATTTCGAATATCTTAGGTACAATTTTTGAAAGAAAAAAATATCTGAAAGCATCCATTTTTCAATGAAAAAAAAAACTTTTATTGTGTCTTACAAAACCCTCCCTATATCTCGTATATCAATTGCCTCACTAACTAACAAAATATATATTGTGGAGGATATTTTAGAATTTCAAAGGCATGTAAGTAATATTGAAATAATGCATTGGGTCACTATGGATCAGAAGTCAAGGGGCTATTATGAATCACACTGTGGAACTATTATGAAACACTGTGTGGGGGTATTATGAAACGTGACAATATTTAAATATATGAGAAACTGCATGCTAACTATGATGTTTCAGTGCCACTATGTTATAGAGCATCCAAGAATAAACAATAGAAGGTTCGTGGATTTGCGAGCAGCGACGAATAATGCCTTGCTGAAGCCTTCTGAAGAAAGCTTGCTGTCTTACATCTTCTGATGATGATAATTTGGATGATCCATAACCTGACGATTTTATCTAAATAAATGACCCTGAAACAAAGTTCATTAGATTAGGAGACTTCGTTCTTACAAACTTTAAAGGCAGTCGAGGAAATAGTACCAAATATCTTTATGTTGTGACAATATTCAGAGTCCTACTTACGATGAATTTGAAGTTATGGGATTAAATCAGACGTGAACAAGAAAATATCTAAACCTGTCGAAACTGACATTTCATTCATTAAAGAGTCGTATATAATTGGCATTGTGCCTACTCCCGCAATGGTAATGTCTGGTGATAGATACAATTACTGTTTTGAAAATATTCCTGATGTGTTTGAAGTGTAAAAGCTATAACTGTTTGTAGGTATTCAAATGAGAATATGATAATCTTGGAACTTTTCATGTAATGCAACAGAAGTGTGTGTCTACATTTATTGCTCAGTGTAAGCTGCGAATAGTTCATATTCTGTTTTATTTTTCCGTGTTTATTGGGATCATGTTCAATCAGGAAAAGCGGCATAATATTTTATAATTGATATTTTCTGCATGATATGCTGTTTTTCATCTAAACAAAGAAATTTTTTGTTGAAGGTAGAACATGAAAGTATTATTTTCTTAACTCCGTCTGCTCTCCACCATCACTTGCAAAGTTATTACTAATAAAGTACGTACCAAAAAAAAATTATTATTCATTTTATTTTTGACAGGGAATAACTGAGGAACTATCAGAGATAATTAGACAAAATTTTGTCATGTGAAGCATTACACACAATGCATTATATTATTGCCACCCGAATTCTTTAGATTCTTCAATCCTGTAAGTTATGCGGATGATTTACAATAGCTCCATTACTGTTACAAAATAGCCCCAAATTCAGGGGCTATTTCAAAACACACGTTTTCCAATTTTTTCATTAAAACCAAATGGGTTAACGAAAAGCACTGAGTTGTTTTCAAAGATGTTTGAGTATAGTATGTAATGGTATTTTTTCATGCTTCTAACCCAAGCAGGTTTTGCGGTATACTCAAAAGAATCGTTTTCGTTTTACAATTATCCCACTTGACCCTATGATAATGTATTAACTTCAGTAAATCATGACCAATATGTTCCAAGATTTAATTAGAAAATAACATGCGTTGAAGTAGGTACGTGTTACCATGTAAAAAGTTTAGAAAGTAATTTTATTCTAAAATAATTAAATACTTTGAAGGAAGTACACATTATTTCTCTGTAATAATAAACATGTCATGAAAATGAATAAAGGAAATTATAAATAAGAGTTTGTAGATGCTAATAAAATGAAAACCATATTATATCATTACCAACATATTTAAAGAGTATAGAAGAGGGCGATCTTCCGAGTTAATAACTTATAGGATCCTTAAAAATATACATATTTTATCATTGTATACTCATAAATGAACTCAAATATTACTCACTACCCAAGTGATTTTCATACATTATGGATATTGTTTTTATCGATGTTGGTTATGACTTCAACGATATCGAATTTTATTCCAGGTAATGGTGTTTGTTCAGCTCTCTACCTTCGTTGTAATTTCTTGACATAACCTTGGTATATTTAGTTCATATGATTTACATTGTTTGTTGTTATTGCTATTGATTATTACAACACCTTTCCGCGATCATTGTCTGGACTTGTCACTGTCTTTTTGTTCAATACACCATCTTCTCAGAAATGCGTCCCTCTTATGATGCGGATAAGGTTTTCAGTATATTTTCTGAATAGTCCTTCTTCTGATTTACTGACATACTTTTCAAAGTATACTCAATGGCGTAAAGTTGCCATGTGTCAACAGTTGGTAACTTCTATATCATTCCAAAGAACAGGCTTGTTCAAGGAGACGGTAGTAACTGTTTATATCTATGATTCATAAAATTCTGATGTTTATAATGTAACGAATGGCTAAGCACTTTCCTGGCTTACAAGGAAACAAATTTACATTATTAGTATTACTTAATACTAATGCTTAAAATAAGTGATTTTGCATTAACTTACTCTGAACACTTCCTGGCTGAAGACGAAGGAGATCAAAATGCATAATGAAATACTTGATCGAAATCCAGCACCACCTCTCATTGTTTCCTTCTTATTACGTAATTTCCCTCTAGCAATAAAAAAGTACAATAATTTATTGTTAATATAAAGACAGTACAACTGAGCTTAATAACATTGCTATGTTTAATAAAGGAACACCATAGGCTAGCGGTTACGGCGTTTGATTCATGTCCGCTTCGATTCCCGGCCGGTGCTTCTTCAATTTTCGGCACCCTCCGAGCGTCGTGAGGCAAACTGGTGAGTCACGTGAAAACAACACGTCATGGCCACTAGGTCTACAAGGCTCCAATTGCGTCTGTTATGAAGAGAGCATCGCAGCACACTGACCACGTGCTTGGTGCTAGCGGATGACGCTTTAGCAGGCTTAGGCTCACAAAGGGGCCGTTATGCTAATTAGTTCGGTTTGGTTATGTTTAATACAGTAATACTGAAAACTAATGACTTGAAATCAATTATTTCAATATCCGAAATATTAAAGTAAACAATTATTTCAATATTAAAGGAACTAAACATTTAATGTGATTAGTTCGCAACAAACACATATAGACTGAAGCGTTAGCAGGGGCTATTTTAAGTAAAGTAATTTGCAGCTCAACAAGAGAGTGTAAGACAAATAGACGTGGCACATTTGACCAACAAAGTATGCGAAGTTAATATATCAGTTAGTCAAAATATTGATATATTCATGTAGCTAATACAAATAGCAGATCATTATAATAGAAGTAGTTATAAATTGGTTTGTCTAGATGTACGTTGTTCGTCGTATCAACCAGTAAATATTTCTATAATTATATAGATTTATGAGTTTACAGTAGAGATTTTGAGATTGGTGTTATCATTATATGTGCTAGTAATTTACCGGTAATTAGTAACAAAGCTTATGGTTGTACTTACAAGGGATAAGCTAAACAACATTACTGGGTTTGTAAAGGACCCAGTTTCATGCTCCACAGTGATATATTGACTGCATAAGAGTGCTCTGTTTAAACCCACAAATCGATGTCAGCAATGAAATATCTCACATAATTAGATACTGTTTTGGATAATGTGGATGACCACTTATACAGGAATTGTTTCTGCAAAAGAGAACAAATGTTCGCGTTCTTGGTCTTCCAATGTGCCAATATGATAAATTCATTAATGTTGCATAGGTCATTAGCCTCAGAATATGTATTTAAAAAAGTATATAATTTATTCGATTCTAAGTTTAAGGAAAAAATGGTTTCATCAAATTGAATGTGTTACTTTGGTGCAGATGTGCAGAAAGTAGGAAAATAATTTCTAAAAATTTATGCTGCGGAAGTACCTGGGTCTCACAGATAATTGAAATAAGTTTACGCACATTTAATTTTGTTTATTCTAGCAAAAGTCTTGGATTACCAGACTAAATAAACATGTTCTAAGTTGTGGTATTCTCCTTAGCAAACAAATATTTAGTTTGTAGAACAATTTGTTTCTAAATTTACAGTATCTTTAAGTTGGTACTATTGTACTTTTAAAGGAAGGTACTTTATTATTTACTTTAAATAGAATAAGGGCTATACCTTACCTATAATTCGAATGGTTATATAATATTATCTCTGGAAAGTAAAGCTAAGGAAATATAGTTGCGGAAAATGCAGGCCTTTAGTAAACATGGACGCTTGAATTTTTTGACGAAACCAAAAGTAACACTATGTTTATCTCGAAGAACTACGCACAAGATTAACGTTGCATAAGCTTTCAGACTGGCTAACACGACGAGTGTAAACTATCGGTTCGAATCCTCTTTTGATCCCTTTTGTCCGTGAGGACTTTCTTTGCACATAGCACTGTAAATTTTCTGTGCAGTAGAAATTGATTGGATTTTTATTTTTAAAAAATAGTACATCAATAACTATTTAAAATTTCAATTGCAAAACGGTACTTACAGGTTTTATTATCCTTTGACTAGCAGGAAGAAAGTTTCAACTAACAAAATTGCACAGTATATAAAATTCCATCTGTTATCGGTTAAAGCGTATGCTGTTAGTTTTGAATGTCACAGAATTAATTATATGTTTACGTTAAAATGTGGAGGAAAACCTGTTTAGGAAAAATGTAAATAGTATTTGTTCAGATATGATTTATTTTATCTCTTAATATACTGATACAAACATGCTACTGAAAATTACAAGTTTACATTGTAGAATGTTTCAAGGTACGTATATACAGTAAATCTAATATGTCCTCTTACATAGGCTGACTGAAGAAAACATCTACACTGTTTGTCCGCTCAGTAAATGTGGAACATGGTCGCCTTATAATAAAAAAGGGTGGTTATACAGTACGCTCCTAGCCTTGACTGTTGTTTACAAACAATTTATTTATTACATACTTGTTTTTGTTTAAATTATTTCTACACGTTTTCTTTTTTACTGATTCGAAATCGATATTTCTAATCCCATATAATCAAGTTCCTAACGCCTTTGATGTGCGAAGTTCCGCGTTCGATTTCTGGGGGTAACACAATCGAAAACGTAAGAGCTTTTACACAACAACCATTCTGAGAATGAGTTTTTTTTTTTTTTTTAGGGGAGATTCATCACTCACAGATGGTAAATGTTGTGATAGTACCTAACCTGCAAGTCTCGGGCCACTTCCCTTTTTTCCATTCCTTTTTGTTCTTTCTCCTTTTCAGGATAGTATGCTCACTGACGGACATCCTCCCATATACATGACAGGCTTAAGGCCATAGATGTACAAAGAAAAACTTTGGTAAGGATAGTAGAGATGATCACGCCAAAATATACTGGAAATATGGATAGACACCAGTAAAGTAATCGTTTGCACTTAAAATGTTAACAGACACGATCTAGATAATAGCTCTAGCTTGCTATTACAAAAAAATAGAATTAAAAACTTCGCTCAAATGCATGGAATATGGTCTATAGACTGCCACCGTTAAAGTATACTTATCAGCTAACATGTTAACGGATTAACTTTACTAACAAACTCGACAGATATAAAAGCTCTAATTAAAAATCAAAGTCATCGTTAAAATCGCTGTTACCCGTCACGTTGTTAATGGATTGACTCTATTAACGAACTCGGTTCAGATAAATTGGTCTAGCTATCTGCTGCAAAGAACAGAATGGAATTTAAAAAATGAAATCTTTAAGTTTTACGTCACACACATATGACGGGTAGGCTAAACGAGACGACGATGATGAGAAGTGGATGAAATGTCGGAATGAAGAAAGTGGGAGGAAACAGGAGAGTCCGAAAATCCCACGTACATGCTGTTTAACCAGCATTTACAAGCAACGTACAGAACAAGGCACTATCAGATCCGACTGAAACTTCGCCCAGAGAACATATAATAGAAAAGTAGAAAATGTCATAGAAGTCATTTATGTAACATTATAAGAATAATATTTTTTTTTTTAAATATGACCAAAATTGTCTAATTCATTTTTGAGAAAGTAGTCTGAAAAGAAATGCATTCCGAGTAGTGAACTATGCCTTGTGATTTTGTTGGTGAGGATTAATTTACACAATATTATAAAGTTGCTGAGCAAATATTTATTTATGAAATATGGAAAAAAAGTCATGATATGAGTCGGTTTTGAGAAAATCGTACGACAAAACTTAGCCCCAAGTATAAACTACTCCTCGTAGACATTTTCAGGTCGAACGAGATATGCCCTATTGACAGACTATGAAATAAATATTTTTATTTGTGAAATACGAAGAAAATCATCATCGACATTTTAGCACAAAATCAGCACCGTCATATTAAAAAAAAAACATATATCTAGAAATAAACTACCTTTTGTACATATTTCCCAAGACACAAAAGATATTCGTACATCTTAGTAATTATATGTTATCATGTTATTAATGAAATATTTATTTATGAATTATGAACAAAATTACATGAGTTGTTTCTGAGAAAATCCTCCGAAAATAACCCACTCTTAACAGTAAAATATATCTTGTATTTTCATTTTCAGGTCAAAGTAGCGCCTAATATTGTCAGGATATTAATGAAATATGAATAAAATTGCCTTAGTTTTTCTTGAGTTGTTGTATCGTCCGAATGGAAGCTCACATTAAATATAAAATACTCATTCTCATTTTTTAATAAATAAATGAGTTACACCATATAATGGAGTAGTTTCTGAAAATTGATTTGTGAAATATCCACTATGTGATCAAAAGTATCCGGACACCCCCCAAAACATCCTTTATTCATATTAGGGTAATTGTGCTGCCACCTACTGCCAGGTACTCATTATCAGCAACCTCAGTAGTCATTAGACATCGTGAGAAAGCAGAGTGGGGCGCTACGCGGAACTCACGGACTTCGAACGTGATCAGGTGATCGGGTGTCACTTGTATCAGAAGTCTGTACGCGAGATTTTTACACTCGTAAACATCCCTAGGTCCACTGTGTCTGATGTAATAGTGAAGTGGAAACGTGAAGAGACACGTATAGCACAAAAGAGTACAGGTCGTCCTCGTCCGTTGACTGACAGAAACCGCCAACAGTTGAAGACGGTCGTAAAGTGTAATAGGCAGACATCTATCTAGACCATCACACAGGAATTCCAAACTGCATCATCAGGATCCACTCCAAGTACTATGACAGTTAGGCGTGAGGTGAGAAAACTTGGATTTCATGGTCGAGCTGCTGCTCATAAGCCACACATTACGCAGGTAAATGCCAAATGACGCCTCACTTGGTGTAAGGAGCGTAAACATTGGACGATTGAGCAGTGGAAAAACGTTCTGTAGATTGACGAATCACGATATACAATGTGGCGATCCAATGGCAGGTTGTGGGTATGGCGAATACCCGGTGAACGTCATCTATCAGCGTGTGTAGTGCCAACAGTAAAATTCGGAGGTGATGGTGTTATGGTGTAGTCGTGTTTTTCTTAGAGGGGGTTTGCACCCCTTGTTTTTCGTGGCTTCCTACCGTTGAAGAGCAATTCGGAGATGGCGATTGCATCTTTCAACACGATCGAGCACCTGTTGATACTGCACGGCCTGTAGCGGAGTGGTTACACGACCATAATATCCCTGTAATGGGCTGGCCTGCACAGAGTCCTGAATTGAATCTTATAGAACACCTTGGGATGTTTTAGAACGCTGACTTCGTGCCAGGCCTCACCGACCTACACTGATACCTCTCCTCAGTTCAGCACTCGGTGAAGAGTGGGCTGCCATTCCCCAAGAAACCTCCAGCACCTGATTGAAAGTATGCCTGCGAGAGTGGAATTTGTCATCAAGGCTAAGGGTGGGCCAACAACATATTGAATTCCAGCAGTGCCAATGGAGGGCGCTATGAATTTGTAATTCATTTTCAGCCAGATGTCCGGATACTTTTGATCACATAGTGTAAATAAAATTGTTACAGCCGTTTATGAGAAAATTTCCTTTTTTAAAACAAATTTTACCCATAAATATACTACCATTATCTTGAAGGAGTAGGAAGAAAATTCTAACCCAACACCCTGCAGGATCACATAAAAATCCTAAGTTGAAAATTTGGTTGAGATACGTTGAATAGTATGACCCCTAGGTGAGTGTACATCACGACGAACAGACGAATAGACTGACAGTTGTCAAGAAATAACTTTCTCGGTACATGCGAGGCGCATCCAGAAAGTAATTTTCCCACTCGTCCCATAGCTAGGAAACGGTATGTTGCGCGGAGCGGCTCGACGTTTGAAATCTCGAATTTCGTTTCTTTCACGACCACCATACTTTCGTCTCTCGTTTCGTCGCTCATGAATATGGGATATAAATAGCCAATGTTAAAGTAGCTGTTATCCGTTAACATGTTAACGGATAAGGCAATGAAGCAAATTCCATCGAAATAATCATTGTAGCTATCTATTTTGAAAGGAAAACAGAATTCAAATATTTAGTTACGTTAGGGAATATTGGTTATAGATAGCTACTGTTAAAGTCGCCACTGTCCGTTACGATGTTACTACATCAACTCCATTAATCGACTACAACAGAGGTAAAACTCAGCAGAAAATCGGAATTAAAATTTTGCTTATATTAAAAATAATCACAGTTTATATATAATTATATATATGACTCAAAGATCCTCAGTGTGTATATTTATATAACTAAGGTTACTGTTATATCAAAATTCATTTTGCACACTGCATCACGATATTACCTTTTATAGTAATACGTAACCAGTTAAACAAGTACACTCCTTAAAAATTGTACATGTAAGTTTTACAACATGGATTCTTGCTTATATATTATTTATATTCCCTTGCTATGACAACTAAATCACATCGTCGAATCACTATTATAACAAAATATAATCGTATAACAACAACCGAAAAGAAATTACATTTATATTTCTTTTCATGTTTTTCGTTTTCCTTTCTTTAACAGCTTGTGCTTAAATTAAAAGAACATTTTGCCCACAGATACAAATAAAGATATAATAAAGATGTTGAAATACAAGTATCTTTGTAATATGTATGGGATTTTGTCTATAAATAGCCACAGACACATTCGTTATTATCTATGTATAACTAAGGATAGAATCCATTAGGTAATAATAATTGCTGATGATAATTGCTCTTAGGAGGGTCGGCTGATAAGTTCTCGGCCCGACCCTCTTCCGAATGTACTACCTTGATGTAATTGATGTCATGTGAAATGCTGATCTTTTATATGTTTAAGTACCAAATTTCACGATTCTACCATGAACGTATTTTATTTTACAGATATTTGAATGAACCATGGCGGAGCCAGATGTCAAATTCACCAAAGAGGAGTTGCGGGGCGTAACGAAGTTCTTCTTCCTGCAACAGAAGTCGCCCATGGAAATCCATGGTTGCATACTAGACACATTGGGTGGATAGTGCCCTTCATACTCCACTGTGAAGAAATGGTGTGCGAACTTCAAGCGTGGTGAATTTTCAACAGAAGATGGTGACAGGTGTGGCAGGCCTGTGTCAGTGTCAACTCCGAAAAAAGTGGACCAGATTCATGACTTGCTTTTGAGCAACAGACAGATTTCGCTTCAGGAGATAGCTGACAATGTGCAAATATCCAAAGAACGTGTTGGGTCAATAATCTATGATCAGTTGGACATGCGCAAGCTTCCTGCGAAATGGATTCTGAAATGTTTGAACGCGGATCAGAAACGCGAACATGTGACATCTTCGCAGGTGATTTTACGGCATTTTTCGAACTCCAAGGACATTTTTTTGAATCGGCTTGTTACCCAGGATGAAACGTGGTTGCATTACTTTGATACGGAAACCAAACAGCAGTCATGCGAGTGGCGCCACTCAGGATCTCCAAGGCCCAAAAAATTCAAAAAACAAAAGTCCGCAGGGAAGATGTTTGCCTCAATATTCTGAGATAAGAATGGTGTTTTGCTCTCAGACTACCTTCCAAAGGGGCTAACCATAACTGCAGAGTATTACTGCAGTCTGCTGGCTAAGGTAAAGGACACTATTAAAGAAAAGCGCCGGAGAAAGTTGACACGAAGGGTCTTGTCCTTGCAGAACAATGCTCCCTTCCACAAGGCTGGCAGAATAATGGATTTTCTGAGGGACGTAGGGTTTCATTGCATTGACCACCCACTTTACTCGCAAGATCTTGCCCCTTCTGATTATTATCTGTTTCCAAAACTCAAAACAGCACTGAAAGGACAGAAATTTCACAGTGATGAAGAGGTGATAACTTCTCCGGAACAGTTTTTTCAGACCTTGAGTTTTTTTTTTTTTTTTTTTTTTTTTTTGAGGGGTTGAAGAAGTTGCAGCATCGAAGTGCCAAGTGAATTGATCTTCAATTGAACTATGTTAAACAGCCTCACACTTTCATGCCTGCAGCTGAAGTCCTTCTGAGTCGGGCCGAGAACTTATCAGCCCACCCTCGCATCTATCTATTGCACGCAATAAATTTCAAGAATTGGTTTACATTAATGGGATATGAGGTAAAGATAGCCACCATTACATTCGTAGTTACCGTTAAGTTGGTAACGGATTGGGTGTGTTAATGATTTCGACTGAGTTAATTGATCTATTGCAAAACACAGAACTAATAAACTAGCATTTAATCCAGACTTATTGTATGCAGTGATGGACGGACATATTAACAACACAATCTTATAAATCTTTCTGCAAGATCCTAATAAGTACTTAGAATTCTTAGATTGAACTGACGGCTACCCCGTAGATGAGTTGCGTTTTTGTGTTTTGAACACATTTCAAGATATTTTGAATGTCATTATCACCATTACTTACCACTTTTACCAACAATAATAATATTACTACTAACTAGGAACATCATTTGCTGACAGCAAGTTTACTCCCTCATGAGTTGAAGAAATACACTCTTTACTCAATTGGATGTTAAAATACTAATGAAATGTGTACCTACAATTGTCATGTTGTTGCAAAATTTTGTGTCTCCTCCTGTTCCCAGTGGCAGAATTAGGTATCTTGCAGGCCTAGGAAATTTATGATCCTAGATCCATCACTACGTTCGTAGCTAGTCGTGGGCAGAGGGTGAGTACACACGCTGACCACTTTAACCCCGAATGTAACTTTTAGTTGTTTGATGGTAGGTATATATGAATGGTATGAATGAACGGTAATTTCAAGTTAGCAACCCAAAAAAGAGATCTCAACCCCCTCCTGTGTTAGTGTACTTCCTACGTGTCTACCTCTTGTTTTCCACTACATCACCTGGCGATAACGTGTCCAGTAATAAAACGCATTTGACCAGCGTCCAGCATGCATTTGACAGTTTTGCTTCAGCCATAGACGGCTTTACAGTACATTTACATTTTAGTGTTTAAAGATATTATTGTGTTAGACAGATTGTTAACCTTTATTTATTTACTTATTTATTATTATTATTATTATTATTATTATTATTATTATTAATTATATGTTTAATACTACAAAAATAAATTCCATATGTAAAAAAAATGCATAAGAAAGAAACTGTAATATTGGCCGCAACAACACTTGATGATATTAGTTGGTAGAAGCACAGTGTAATGTACTGTAACAATATATTTTCCAGTCAGTATAAAGTTACCAGAAAAAATATATCAAATATAGTATACACACTCTCCTAAATATGTTCTGTAAAAAAAAAAAAAAAAAAAAAAAAAAAAAAGACGGAATTGAAGAATAATTAATAAATTGTAACCGAGTAAGAGAATGGATTAAAATTGATGCGATAATACGAAGGCAGTCCCATCGCCCTTTCTTTCTCTAGTATGAATTACACACACACACACACACACACATATATATATATATATATATATATATATATATATCTTTTCGTCAACTTTTCGTTTTCTTTCGTATGGGAAGGACAAGCGAGGTCAAATGCTATTATAGGTTTTTAACTAGTGATTTAAAAGGTAAAGAGAACGAATTGGTGTCATACTGAGCGTTTTTATTAAGAACGTTCTGATCCAAACTCGAACACAGTGACACAAAGGTATATATGTTTTCCCTCATAGATCGTTTTTGACTTTTTCTCAACGTTACGTTCTTTCTTTTCTTGTTTTCTTGTTTTCTTCTCACACTCGTTAAATATAAGAAATTTAATTATATAGCAATATTGTAATTAGAGTTATCAATATAATTAACACCTTGTATTGACATGTATGCATTGTGTGACTGCCGTTGAGCTTTCATCTATGTTATATAAAAGAAGTCTCAATAACTAATGTATTATGTATGTCGTTTATTCCTATCACATATAATGCAGTTGACTCTTGTATAGCATTTAACACTGCTATAACTGTAGTAGACACGTATATAATCGTTGAAAATTACACTAACTCTTTTTGCAAAGAGCGTAATCCTGGTGGTATCGATGTCAAAGAATACCGTCACATTTGGAAGAGAACGATTCAACATTTGTCTCTAACGTATAAGTCACTGATTTCAATCTAAGAACTGGACTACTTGCGTAGTACAACATATAATTACGTATTGAAATTGTTTTGGTTGTAATCTCAAAGACATAAATTGAGCTATTAGGTTGGTGCGAGAGATTCTTTTTTTGTCTTATGAGAAACTCACCTAAGCAATAGAACACACTGATGGATTAAGTTTACGCGTCTAACGTCACAAACTATGTACACAACCAGCAAATAAACATTTTTACTATACAGTTAAGAGGCAGTGTGATGTTGAACAGGGTAGTATGAAAATACTCCATAGTGAACACACAATGGTGTAACTTAGCCTACATTTGGACAAGGAATGGTAACTCAACGCACTGTTCGCCATCTATTTATCAAATATCGCTCTTTTGACAGCATTGTATAATAGGGTGTGCCGAAAAACTCATTTTTTTATTTCGAAGTTGTAATAGCGCGGAAAAGTTGCGAATTATATAGACAAAGAAAAATAAAAATAAATTATCAAAATCGGTTGACATTTTCCGGTCGCACATAGACCCTAAAGTTTGACAAAATATGAAAAAATCATTTTTCCGATTATTTTTTTTTTTTTAATTTTTGAATTAAATGGTTTCGTAACGTAATTGCTTTTAACATTTTCAAATAGATCCTAAAAACATTATATTTTAATTTGGGTTAGATCAGTTGATATCTTCCGGTCGCGCATAGGGCCTAAAAGTTGTCAAAATATTGAAAATGTTACATTTTTACGAGCTTTTTAAAATATCTTTAATAAACTGTTTTTAAACATAATACTTACAGTATTTTTATTTTTGAACATAAGAACATTGTGTTTTATTAAGATGCGAATAAATTGATAACTCCCCATTGCGCAATGATCCCAATGCTATAGAAAAACAGTACCTAAAAAAGATAGTCCTGTGACATGATGGATGATAACAGTAACAACGTGCATGGTACTTTTTGACTTGCTCTATATTTAAAAAGCTTAAATATTTATTTAAGTTACAATATAGTTTATAACAATACACTTACTTTTATAAAAAGGAAGAAACAGAGTTCTGAATAAATAGTCCATGTTAGTTGAACCTGTCCAGTGTCCGTTAGTACTCTTCTCTATTTTGTAGCCGAAGGTACTTTGAAGACTGATTTGCTGGTGAATTTAGGCATAGATGATCTGGACAGCAGAGTGGTTCTTATAAATGCATCTCGTGATTCAGCTCCACAAACTTTTCCTGAGGCTTCCGTGACGAGTTTTACACAGCGTTCAACAGCCTGCGTGTAAACTGGGAATTGCTTGAAAGTAATATTCCAGTCAGGGATTGAATCACTGCCGATGTGCAATTTGATCTCACTGATTTCTGCCAACAATGGGGGAGAAAATAATTCACAGTCCATCCAGTTGATAATTTCTGAGTAAGTTGATTTATGGTGGCATGAATGTTCTCCTTCTTGCATCCCTCTGCCTTGCCTTCAGAATTCTTCGCAGTCCGAGCTCTCTTATGTGTTTCCTGTCATCTTGAGTCATCTATAACAGTAAGTGTTCTGGGTGAGCGAAAAAACATTCCGTTTGATCACAGGGTCGACAACATCAAGCAAAGGTTTTGGCAAATACCTGGTAGACTGTACTGCTTGGTAAACAAGTTTCGGGTCGTCTGTAAAGTTTTTATTTGTTTTGATAGTAAACCACATTGGCATGTATGATTTTAATATAAACAAAACTAGTTCTTGAAGTTCAGGTGAGGGGCTTCCTTCACTAATGTACAATCTGAGAGTTCTGTTTGCTTTTGTCAACACCTCGAAGGTGATAAGTGCCCAGGATCTCATACAGCCAAATCTTCATTACAGGTTCCTGATTTTATTGCTTTTGATATATGAAGTAGGTATTGCTGATCTTTGCTAAGCACGTCTCTGTATATCTCTGGGATCTGACAATCAATACTCTGGAAGTTAAGCACCGGAAGTTTTGGCAGCCTACGAACTTTTCACCGATTGGCCCTTTAGAACAACTAGGCCCATCCAGGTGCTCCAACATGTGGCGGAATGGTAACTCATTAAAATGAAGTAGGCAAATTGCCCACTGTACAGGTTTCCTCAAATTAAGTTGAACTCGGCGAACCAGATCAGTTTTCCAACCTGTATGCACAGCAGTACCATCACATCCAAAGACAATTAGATTTTCAAGAGAAATTCCACGCTCAGACAGGTAAGAAATTAAGACTTGACATTATCTTCAGAGCTTCCAGAATTTGGAGTAACGTGGCCAACATACAGTGAGCCGGGTTCTTGAATCAGCGAGTAATGCTCTTCCTTAATAATACGAAACCTTTTTGAATGAGCTTAATAAATATTTAAGCTTTTTAAATATAGAGCAAGTCAAAAAGTACCATGCACGTTGTTACTGTTATCACCCATCATGTCACAGACTATCTTTTTTAGGTACTGTTTTTCTATAGCATTGGAATCATTGCGCAATGTGAAGTTGTTAATTTATTCGCATCTTAATAAATCATATTCTTCTTATGTTCAAAAATAAAAATACTGTACGTATTATATTTAAAAACATTATATTAAATATATTTTTAAAAAATTCGTAAAAATGTAACATTTTCAATATTTTGACGAATTTTAGGCCCTATACGCGACCGGAAGATATCAACTGATCTAAACCAAATTTTAAAAAAAAAATGTAGGCCCTATTTGAAGACGTTAAAAACTATTACATTACGAAATCATTTAATTCAAAAATTTTAAAAAATAATCGCAAAAATGACAATTTTTTTTTTCATATTTTGTCAAACTTTAGGGTCTATGCGCGACCGGAAGATGTCAACCGATTTTGATAATTTATTTTTATTTTTCTTTGTCTATATAATTAGCAACTTTTCCGCGCTATTACAACTTCGAAATAAAAAAATGAGTTTTTTCGGCCCACCCTATTGTATAATGACCCCCTGTTAACCACTAAAGTTAGGCAGCACTGTGCAATAGATAAGGTGAAAGAGTTATACATACAGTTTCCACATGGACTGACACTAGCAAGCAAAAATAAATGTCTGGATGCGTGCAGTTCTCTAAGTAAAAGAAATACTCGAGCATGTTTTCTCCATTGGATCGTAAATACCGATGGAAAATAGATTTGCTTTGACAGTCGTAAACGGTCGGGACAACATTAAGATAGTTATCAACATTCGGGATTGGTTGATAAAATACCTCTCCACTCCAGAACATTTTTGTCTTGCATAGTATTCTATGATTGGTGTGCTCTATCATGTATTTATCAGGTAAGTTCAAACCGTTATGGTCTAATGCAGATCGTTATAGTCCAGAACTTGTTCGTAAACATCCAGCAATGGTCAACAGATATGGCTGTAGTCGTATTGCACAACGCTGTTCGCCCACATGTTTCCCAAAGGCCGCTGCAGGCTCTCCATGAGTTGCAGTATGACACTCTTCCTCACCAACCATATTTTTGCGATATCTCCCATCACTTTCTGCATCTGCAGCACTTCTTGAGCGAGTAACCTTTCCTGATAGTTTGGCGGTGAAATGTGGGTTGAAGACTTCTTCACAAAGCAGGCTCTAAACTTCTTTCGCTATGAAAATCAAACTTGGACCTGAATAATTCCAAACAGTGTAAGATTGTAGATGGCGACTATTTTGTTAAACCGAGTGTTTTTATAAGATTTGAAATGTTGCACTTGGAACAGACATTTCACTTCAACCAAGCTAATATGTGCTGATCGTATATAGATAGAGCACTGGTGGATTCTTTCGAAGTGATGTGTAAAAAAAAAAATAATATAATCGACACTCAACATTTTGCTGTTAATGGTTGTGAAACGATAGTAAGTAATGAACAGCAT